>NW_006400054.1:1407775-1463711 GCF_000299155.1 Elephantulus edwardii | reverse complement strand
ATATATATATTATATGGCTTCATTTGTATGAAATTCCAATATAAACAAAACTAATTTGCAGGATAAGAAACTAAAAGAGTGGTTACTTCTGGAGGAAGAGAGATTGGAAAGGGAGTTTTCTAGGCTGATGGAAATGAAATGTGCTATATTTTGATCAGGGTGTGGGTTACATAAACACAGTCATCAAAAGTTATCTCACTGCCCGCTTGAGGTACTGTATGTAATTTTACCTTCAAAAATAATTTTCAAGCCACATCTAATTGACAGAGCACAGTTGGCTAACGTGTTATCCAACTGAGTTTACATCATTCTCACCACAAAATGTTTCAAACTTGACATTTTCATTTTCCTAAGGAGTGTGGTTACACGTTTCAATTGCTTGACTTGCTAAATCCATTGCAAGGGCACCTGTCCCCTCTTCTGTGGGCCTCAAGGTGTGTGGCACCCCAAAATGGAAACCACCAACCTGTATTTATTTTTAGCTTTACCCTGAGCATTTCTAATGAAGCCTCTGGGAAATATATTTACACCTAAGATTAGGGGTATGGAAACCAAGGACAAATAGAAACACTGTCCCATGTTCCTGACAATATTTACTTCTAATTCTTAGTGGAAGGAGCCAGGGGAACAGTGGTCAAGCACTCAGCTGTTTATCAGAAAGCCAGCAGCCACTTGGCAGGGCAAGGATGAGGGCGTGTGCTTCCCCAGATTACAGCCTTGGTCAGCAGGGACGGGAAGGGAGAGGGGGCAGTAAAAAGGAACAGATCACAGGGACGGAGCTAGGTGAAGAGAGCTCTGGTGGCTTAGGGGTGAGGAACCGTGCTGCCAATACAAAGGTACACAGTTCAAATCCACCAACTGCTCTGTGGGAGAAAAGTGGGCAATCTCCTCCCATGTGACTAACTTCCTCTGAAAACCCACTGGAGGGTCAGCCATGGGTCAGTTCTGACTCCATGGTGCAAAACAACAGCAACAAGCTGGGTGAAGGGAAAAGCATTAGACAATGAGGACTTGATCACATACTATCATGAATTAATTGTAGTGAATATTATAAAACAAAATGTGTACGAAAGACTGAGTGAAAAATCATGTAATTTGTAGAGTTTTACTCAGCTTACAATAGAATAAAATTTTGGGGGGGAAAAAGAGGATAGAAACATGGAAGCAAAAAACCAAAAGTGATTAATACAGCCTATGGGGCAGCTCTGTCCCACGGCTCTGCCCTGTCTCATAGCTCTGCTCTGTCCTATTTCTCCTCTGTATCCTATAGCTCTGCCCTGTCCTATTCCTCTGCCCTGTCCTATTTCTCGGCCGTGTCCTAGAGCTCTGCTCTGTCCTGCAGCACGGAATGAACTTGACGGCTCTGGGTTCATTCTTGGTGACAACCTCTCTGAAGCAGTGGAGGAAAAGGGCCCTCAGATCACAGTCTTCTCTGGCTAAACAGGACTTTACTTAATACCTGGACCTCAATACATAATACAAAAACATATTTCAGGCATCATCGAGATCGACAGAGAGCAACAAACAAGGACCTCAGAAACACAATACTCCGTGAAGATGCAAAACACAGAATTATGATATACTTGGTGTACACCATGCACATAAATTAAAGATCACCACACCCAGAGTCAATCCTTCGCCACCTTTCTCTCTGATTGCTGTGGATTCGGAACTGACTACTCCACTGAGGACGGCAGATGAGGCCACATAGAACTAGAGAAAAATGTGAAACAGAAACCCCAAGCCCGGAGCTTTACAAAGACTCCGCCCACTCCTCGCAGCCAAAAGCTAATGACACTCTCAGGAAAGTGACTCAAGCCAAAGAGGGAATTCCCAAGTCCCAGAGGGGCCCCAGAGCCTGAAGGACATGTCTGACTTATCACTGTCTTTAAAATAATAGTAATAATAAAAGGACATGCATAACACACTTTAATTCTAGTGAGTGAACATAAAAGGACTAGGACAGAAGAGAGTCAGTTCCTAGGAAAAGTCTCCTCCCCTCGTTCACAGAGCCAGTAACTCACTAGTAGTCACTGCCAGAAACAAAAAAGGAAAACCTATTGTCAGGAGTGGACTTGAAGTCAAAGCGAGTGGCCTTGTAGGGCAGACAAGAACTGCCCCTTGGGGCCTCCAAGGCTGTCATCTTTATGGACATGGACTGCCATGGGTGGTTTCAACCCAAAAAATCTTTCCATCCTGTGTAGTCTTTTAAAGGGGAGGGTGTTTGGGGTTTTTTTCAGAGCTTGCATAATGTTCCATTGTGTGGATATATCATAGTTTTTCTATCCATTTGAAAAAGGAGGACTACAAAACATAGATGAGCCTGAGAGATGTTATGATGAGTGAAATATCTCAGCCACCAAAGGACAAATACTGCATAAGACCACTGTTATAAAACTAGGACAGACACAGGGCAGAGGCAACGGGGGAGGGCAGGAAAAGAAAGGAAAGACAGTAAGCACTGCACTGGAGCAGAAAGGAAGGACTCTCTGAAAGGAATGGGGATTAGATGTCACATGTATGACAATTCACCACGTGGAACAAGACACATAATGCAAAGGGAACTGGGGGCAGGGGAGGGAGGAAAATGTGTGTCCACCACTGAGCCACCAGAGCTCTGCTTTCCTGCCACACTCACTCCTGGGGAAAATGTGAAAAGCCTAAATCAGACCCGTGTCCACCAGCAGGAGACTGGAGAGACTGTGGCAACGCACACACTGCTCTCAGGCTGAACCCTCCCTGCTGTCAGGTGGGATCAGCTCAGAGCTGACCAGGCAGCAGGTTTCCTGAGGCTGTAAACCCTGTGGAGGACACCGTCCCTCTTCCACCTGCAGAGCAGCGGGTGGATTCGAACCCCTGTCTTTGGCTTGGTAGTGAAACTCCTTACCCCACTAGGTCATCAGAGCTCCATACTGTACTAGCCATTGAAATTAATAATATAAAGTTCCAATTTTGGGGTGGTTTTTTTTTAAAAAAAAAAAAAGCAAGTTGCAGAATGAGAGCAACTTTCTAAAACCACACTAACTGACCTGGTGTGGTCTGAGAGCACAGAAATGGCGACCAAGCATGAAAGCGCGCTCAGGAAGGGTGCTTGCCAACCCCCCGGGGCGGTTTCCTCTGTCAACTGGGGGGCGGGGGGCGACTGGGACAGGGCACGGGAACAAGGGGGACCACAACTTCCTCTTGAAGAAAGAAAAGTGATGCCAAAAAAAAAAAACTCTTAAAAATATCTTTTTCCCACTAAGAAACAGGCAGAAGTTGTAACTTGGAGATGAAAAAAGGTTAGTGTTGCAATTGGGACAATGAGCAGCATTAACATCAGAGAACTGAAGGTGAGACGACCGTCTAAATGTCCCGTAGTTTGGTACTTAACTATTTACCTCAAAATTAAGCCAAAGTGACAAGGAAAATGCAGAGACCCACATTCGAGAGGGATGAAAACTGGACACAGCATTGGTGGGCTCAAGAATCCCAAGAGAATGGGAGAAAAATGTAGAACAGAACCTCAACTCCCCAAAGAACAGTAACAGAATATGGACACAGTGGACCGAGGGAGACCAGAGAACATTGAGGACCCGCCCTGCTGAGATCCTCTTCCAATCCGGCCTCAGCAAGTTCATACCAGATTAATTCACCAAGTCATATCACCCGTAAGTACCGAATAGGGGCCAAAAGGGTCAACAGTGACTTCAGGATTAACGTGAGGATGTGAGAGGGCAGGGAAATTAGATGAATGGAAAACGGAAGTAGCAAAATGAAAAAGCAGAAAAAAGCCCACAGCGCCCCTCCAGGTGTCATCCATGTCCCTCCAGGCGTTACCCGCACCCCTCTAGGCATCCCCCACACCCTTCCGGGCATGCCAGTGTGGGCACTTGCAGGCCAGTGTGGAGCGCAGATGGCGGACATGGTGGGGGTGCTCGTGCATCGTGGAGTGTAGCCAATGCCACTAGACAACTTGTGTAGAAACTGTCAAATGTGACCCTAAACTGTTACATAAAACGTCAGTAAAAACATAATTAAAAAAAAAACAAACCCCCACACAACATACCCACATGGGGGTGACTCCAGCTTTGTGTTGTCTCAGTAGAAGAAAAATGCCCACCATCCACCACGACCAACTATCCACCATGTTATAATGAGCAGAGACCACCAGCTGTTCTCTTGTCCACAGGCTCTCGGCCTCCACGTCAGTGATGTTGAGGGTCAGTAAAGAAGTGCAGGTCAGAGAAAGAGAGGAAGGTCCTCCTTGAGAAGGAATGACACAGTGTCTGTTACAGCAGCCTCGGGCATGTTGGAGATCGTGTGGACGATGCAGGAGAGGCAAGGCCTTGAACTGCCCTCACAGGTCACCTGGAGCTGGAGTCGACTCAATGGCACCTAACAGCAATCCACCATCCCGTCCCTTCTACCAAGTTCCCTCCGGGCCCCTCGCTCTCAGTCTACGACTCCCTAAACTCCAGCAGCAAGCCGAGTCCCGCCTGACCCGGGGCTGGCGCTGGTGTGGCCTCACCGCAGCGTGGTAGACAGGCCTCCAGCCTTGGCACACGACCAGCCATTGAGCACGTTGGATTTCGCCATTTCCCACCTGGCAGACGCTCCCGGGGCTCTGTTGCTTCCAACTTACCTCACCGAGAGTGTGAAGTCTCCAGGGTTGCTTTTGCTGGGTCGGGCCAAAAAACTGCCATCAACTCCTCTTGTCAACAGAAGGTTTTCTGCCTCCACGCCAGTGATGTTGGGGTGAAACCATCTGGGGAGACAGAAAGAGAGAGAGGGGAGTGAAAACTGGACGCCTTTGTCAGCATGACCTCCTGGAGCTGACAGGACACAACCCGACACTCGCCCTGGCCCTGTCGATCCCCCTCACTGGTGGCACGGTCAATTAGGCACTTGGATACTAACCAAAAGGTCAGAGGCTGGAACTCAACAGCCACTTGGGAGGTGAAAAATCTGGCCATTTGCTTCTATAAAGAGGGCAGCCTTAGAGACCCAAACGCTGTCCCTCAGGGCCGCAGAGTCAGAACTGACCCCATGGCACTGCGTGTCTGGAGAAGTTTAACGTGACCACACCCCAGCAACAATGAGCACACCTAACACACCTGCGTCTCTGCACTAGACTAGAACCTGGGATCCATGACAAAAACGGCTGACTGCGGGCATGGAGCAGGAAAAGAGGCTGGTGCTGATGCTGTTGTTGTTGTCTGCTGTTTAGTCATAAGTGACTCATAGCTGACCCTCCAGCTTATTTTCAGAGGCTGTAAAATCACACAGGAAGAGCCTGGCCACCTTTCTCCTGTGGAGCGGCTGGTGGGTTTGAACCATTCACCTTTCTTTAGGATGACTTCAGTGCCACTCCTCACCACGAGACCACCAGCGCTCTCTCATCTAAAAGACGACCAGAGGGACCATTGTGCTGGATTAAGTTCCACTAACAATGAAGAAATGTCAAAAGAAGACTGGAAGTGGCTAGAAGGGTTTCCTCCAGTCAAACTGGGTGCAATTTGAACCCCACAATAAACAATGACTAACACGGAATAAAACAGAAAACTAAGTCTCTGGTGGCATAGTTGGGGTCGTGCTGCTAACCTAAAGATGCCCAGTTTGAGCCCACCAGCAGCTCCAAGGAAATAAGCAGTCTCCTCTCCTTGTGATTTCAGCTTTGGAAAACATACCAGGAGCAGCTGGTGGTTTTTTTTGGTTTTTTTTTTTCTTCAGCTGGTGGGTTTGAACCACTGACCTTCCTGTTAGAAGGCCAACATATAACCCACTATGCCACCAGAGTTCCTTCTATCTTGGCAAGTTAGACAAGAATCAACAAATGGATGCTTAAAGTAGTGGTGGCAACTTTGGGGAGGTGGAGGACAGTTACAAAGATTCAAGGTATTTTCTCACAAAATGTTTATTAATTCTCACAAAATCTGTTAATATGTTAGTAAAAAAAAAAAACAAACAACTACCGAGCTTTAAGGGTCCCTAGTAGCAAAGTGCACTTGTTAGGGTGCTAATGACATCCACTCCTCAAAAAAAGGGCAAGCCATCCCCTCCGGGCAGGTCAGAAATCCCATGGACAGCCACGGTGAGCTGGACGTGACTGGAAAGCACAGTGGGGTTTGGGTTAATTACCTTTACATTAGAGAAATCTGACAGCTCTGTGGCTTAGTGGGGAGAAGCTGTGCTGACAACCCAAAGACACACAGTTCGAATCCACTGAGGGAGAAAGTTGGGCAATCTCCTCCCGCACCATGTACAATCTCTGAAAAAGCCCACTGGAGGGTCAGCTATGAGCCGGTTCTGACCCGGTGACACAGAACATCACGTTCCGCAGGAGATAAAGTTAAAATCAATAGTAGCAGGCTAAATTGACATCTTGTGCTTCCTGATAACATACAATGGATGAGAACGGTGCCATTTCTATGAAAGTCTTACCAAAAATGCTTTATTTAACGCTAGTGACTAAGATCATCAGAAAAATTCAAGTTGACTGATATGATACAAAAGAGCTGGCCTGTCATTGTCAAAAGCCATGAAGCTGCACTGCAATCCCAGAAGTACATGGTTCGAATCCACCAGATACCCTGCTGGAGATGGAGGGGCAATTTCTTCCTGTACCGGTCAGATCCCGATTTGACGGTACACACACACAAAATAGTAACATTTAAAAAAATTTTTTTAAAAAAGCCATGAAGGGGGTGGGGAGGAGACGGGGAGTTGAACTGTCTCTATTACCGGCCATTAATAAAGTATAATCATGCAAAAAATGATGCTGAATTAGATCATGAGTCAAAAAGAAAGAGAGTGGGGTTTTGTTTGTGTAGTTTTCTGTTATACAGGACACTACTAAAACGAGTCAGAAGCTTCTAAGGATGAGATGGCAGTACGTTAGCAATGAACGGTTCTGGTGCGCCCACTGTGGTTCGGATGTAGGTGAGGGTCCCCGTTTCTAGGAACGACACACTCAAGCGTGTATTCACATGGACATGAATGAGCCCTTGCAATGCCAATGTTTAAGCGCTCGGCTTCTAAGCAAAGGTTGAGAGTTCAAATCTACATGAGGCTCCATGGACAAAAGGCCTGACAATCGGGTTCTGTAAAGCTTACAGCCGAGGAACTGCTGTGGGACAGTTCTGTTCCACCTTATGGGTTCAGGGGAAAATCTTAAATCAGATTATCCTGGACCTTTAAATGCCCCCTATGAACATAATCAATGCCGAACCCCGAGTTCTGGCACCAACAATACAATGAACTTTAAACTGTGTTGGGCCAATTCAAGTATTTGACAACAGTGAGGCAGAGACAGAATGGAAGGATGACAAGCACTGATTGTGCAGGAAGGAAATGGAAAAAAAGAAAAAAAAATATATTTATACACACACACACACACACAGATGGAAACAAGAGGAAATGGAAATCTTTGACTAATTGTCTCCATGAACAACTGCTTTCTTTTGTCCTGAGACCAGAAGAACTGACTGGTGCCCAGCTACAACTGCTCAATATTTTGATTCAAAACTTAGGAAAGAATCAAAAGGGAGAAGAGCAGAGCGGAATCTCCAAGTCTCACGGAATCCAGATGACCTGGATCCCTGGGAACTAGACAAACCTTTGAAACCATCACCCCGAGATAATCTTTCAGATCTCAGATGGAAAATATCCCCTGAGCTCTCAATAACTGTTTAGCTTACTTCAAAAAAAGGTCTGTCCTGCTAAGTGTGCTTTTTTGTTAAGAGTTATCTGTACAGAATCAAAGAGAGGGAAACATCACAAAAAGATGAGAGATGAGCCATAAACAAATTGCAACAATCATTTTTTTTAATATTAAAAAGAAAAAGTCTTAAAGACATACAAGGAAAAAAAAGAACCACAAATGGCAGGAGGTTTATATTGGGGGGGGGAACAGCTCTGAGAGGGAGGGTGACAAAGGTCGCATAACTTGAAGAGCGTGACCCCCATTCCTGAACTGTTTCATGTAGAAACTGGGGAGCTGGTTGTGTGTTTTCCCGTGTCTACTCGCAACAAAAGCAAAATCCATCAATCATAATGTGGTTTCAGAGATAACAAAGACACCATTCTCCTCCAGACAGCTCCCTGGAGAAATGGCCAAGTCCAGCGCCAGGACGGTAAACTAGGGAGGACTGAAAATGCAAATGCAGTGGGCTGCACGGTAACCCAGCCAGGAGCCCCTGACCACACAGTCCCAGGGCACCCCTCGGCCCCACTGAGGGCCACTCAGGGACCAGGCAAACGGGTCGCATATGTGTGTATGTGTCTGTCTGTCTGTCTGTCTCTCTCTCTCTCTCTCTGCTTCAGCCATCATCACTGCAAAATGGAGACGGCAGATCTTACTACACAGGTGTGTTTTCAGAATAAACTGAGCTCGTGGTCTCGCACTTTTTCCTGCCAAGTCTAGACTGAAGGGCAGAGCCTCAGTCAATAGAGGTGCGATAGGCGGGTCAGAGACTGTGAGAAGAGCGATTCAAGGTGGCCTGAGGGACCCCCACGGTGGTCTCTTCCCACCGCTGAGCTGGAACCTACAGACTGGGTTTCTCAGGCTCTCAGCTGCGAGAACACTGGCCGTCTTTCGCCACAGAGACGATGCTGGATTTGAACCCCAGGGAGGCTCAGCTTTTGGGTCTGCAGCACCAATCTCTACAGCCTGTGCTACTAGAGGTCCCTTATCCATGTCCAGTAAACTGTAAAATCTGTCCCACAGGCGGACGGGCCTTTGTTGCTATTTTCACCAAAAATATTTAAAAAAAAAAAGCAGAACAAACTATAGGCACTGCTGTCGAGTCAATTGTGACTCATGGCAACCCTCTCACTGGATTTCTGAGGCTCAAAGTCATAACAGGAACAGACTGCCTCACCTTTCTCCTCACGAACAGCTGGTGGATTCAAACTGCCAATCTTTTGATTAGCAGCCCAATACAATACACTATACAGTCAGAGTGCTTTAAAAAAAAAAAGGAAGAAATTTCATTAAATTCATTCATTCAGCAAAGGTATCTCACAGCCAAGGATGCAGGCACAGGGTGCAGAGATTAACAAAACCACCCGTTGCCAAAACCACCCAAGCCATCGACTATCAGAGGCTTTATCTTTATAGGAAATAAAGCTTTAAGGGAGGAAACTGCTCATTTTTGTCCCTCAGAGCAGATGGTGGTCCCTCCTTTATAACAAGAGGAAACACAAACTAAAGACACAGCAAGTGAAGAAATACCGCGTGTGCTGGTGCCGCATGCCGTGCAGAGGGCTGGGGCGGGCTCAGGGTGAGGCGAGCACTGGGCACACAGGGTGACGGAGCAGGGACTCGGTGACAGCTGATCGGAGACCGGGAACAAGGGAGGCCAACAGCCAGCTGAGCAAAGGAGGGCAGCGAGGTCGAGGGCACCCGCTGGGGCCAGGTTTGGTGTGCTCCAGGCATACATGGGGTGGGGGGAGCCAGGCCAGCGAGGCAACACGGGAATGTCACCAGGTCGCATAAGGGCCTCAGAGGACAAAGGAAGATCTTTTTTTTTTTTGACAAAGGAAGATCTTACAGCTGTTCTTTTTATTTCTGTTTGTTTAATAAGTGATCAGGGATTGGAGGCAGAGGAGCCGCATACCCTGACATATTTTCACATGACCCTTCGGGTTACTGTTGAAGGAACAAGGATAGCGGAACTGGGTGGCAAGCAAGCTGCAGTGATAATCGAAGGCCAGGGATGGTGGCGCATGGACCGGCAGGAGTGGTTAGAGGTGGTCTTCCTATGGGAAAGGTGGTCGGTTAGCACTGTCAAGTCAATTCCCACTCACGTGACGAGCAGCACGGCCTCACGGGGCTTTCCGGGCTGAAATCCTCACAGGACAGAGTCCCGGTGGTACAGAGGTAAGGAGCTCTGCTGTCAACCCAAAGGCAAGGGCCTCGAATCCACCTGCTGCTATGAGGGAGAAAGATGCACAACCTCCTCCCACGTGACTTACTGCTCTGGAAACTCACAGAAGGGTCAGCTATGAGCCCACAGTAACAACCTCGCCGGGCCTTACCTCCCAGGGAACCTGGGCAAGTTCATGTCACCACTGTTTCAGTTAGCAGCTGAATGCTTTAACCACTGTCCTACCAGGACTCCTATTTGTAAGATTCCACAGGATTCCCTAATGGATTATATACGGGATGGGAGAAAGAGAGAGGAGAAAGAATGGATCCAAGATTTTTAACTTAGGCAACAAGAAAGCTGGAAATGCAAAAATGTTAGGTGTTAGGGCCTCATGGTGACCCTATGGACAGCAGATCAAAGCTGTGCCCCCTCCTGAGCCATCGCGACCAATGGCTGCCGGACTGAATCCACTGCTGCAAGCTCAGGCAGGGAGGGAGGAGAAAATCAAGTCTTTGGTCCGGTGCATGTGGAATCAGAAACGTCTCCTAGTCACTAAGTACTAAGTGTTACACAGGGTCAGAAGCACAGCCACAGCAACAAATGAGCACTTGCTGTGCTCAAAAGCAATCAGAAAAGACAAGAGTCCGGATGCCTTATGGCAGCAAATTCCTGCTGCTTATTGTAACTGAAATCTCTTTTTCATTTCTCTTCGAGCAGCTGCTTTAGCACTTCGAGTGAAGCTAACTGGTTCTGATCAACCAACTGCCCTAGAGGAGGGGGAAATACGAAAGTCAGAAGGCTCACATCCCAAGGATAAAATGCTGGTTAGTCCTTTCCTCCTGGTGGGAGCCTGTCAAAGATCAAGGGGGAGTTTCCCCCCAGCGAAGCCTCAGCTTCCATGTGTTTGATACTATCTCCCCAGCAGCTCAGGCTTTTGTAGTCAGTATGGTTACTTCAACTACTCTGTTCAAAAACAAAAGCAGCTTGCCTGTAGCATCTCTAAGCTATAGTTTCCGCATGGGCAACTCAACTATGCCAACCTAAACCAAACCCACTGCCATCCAGTCTACCCAACTCACAGAGACCCAAAGGGCTCAAACAGAACTGCCCCGTGGAGTCTCCAAGGCTGCAACCTTCAGACAGCCACATCTTTCTCTCCTGAGAAGTGAGGGATTTCAAGTCGCCAAAAGCACTCAAAAGCTCAGGCCACTGTATTACCAAGGCTCCCCTCCCACACCACCAAAAAAAAAGAGTGATAGGAAATCAGAAGGCTCCCAGCTATTTAGAACTTTTCAAGCATAAGGGGAAAGCTCACATTAGCCCTTGATTTTTTTTGTCTACATACAGAATCGAATTAAAATGTCAAATCTCTTTTGCTTTGGGCTGTAAAACAATTACGTCAAGTCGATGTGATAGCAAGACGGGTTTAGGTTCATGGTGATTTGAAGTTCTGAGTGGTGATTATGCCTTGAGCCAAGAAAGGCAAAGGAGACAGAGAATGTCGATTAACATATAACAAACGCAGGAATGGAAACCAAACTCTTTGAAAATACAGGATTTATGGTTTTAAAACCAAGGACAGCACCCAGTGATAAAAAAAGGCTGGGGATCACCGGCAGAAAGAGCAAAGCCTTGTGAATAAGGACAGCGACTCCAATGCCCCATTCCACTCCTGGCTGTGCACAACCTGGGCTAATTCCTAAATTTCACTGTTAACTCATTCACAGAAAGAAAAAAAAGAGTATCAGTCTCACAGGATGTTGTCATTATGTGTCATGGACTCAGAACTGGCCTATAGCTGACCTCTAGGACCTTTTCAGAGGCAGTTAATTATTGCACAGGAGGAGACAGCTCATCTTCTCTGGAGCACCTGGTGGATTTGAACTACCTGCCAGTGGGATGGCAGCACAATTCCTTACTCATGAGGCTACCAGAGCGCCTACACAGAATTGTTAACGAGATAAAATAAGTCAGTGTTTCTGGACTCCTAAGTCGTCATGGGCAATTACACTTGCTTAAACCTACAGCTCCCCACATGGCCCCCAAAAAGCAGTATTCTATACTGAATAGAAAGAACAGAAAGGCGATGTCCAGACTTACTGATTATCTACAAGTGAAAGGAAACACCAAAACCCAGAGAGATTGTGTACCCTCCGCACAAGCCCTCATAAAAAAAGTGCTCTGAAAAACCTTTATGAGCCAGGGCTTCCCAAGAACTACATCGTGCAGGAGAGCAGAGGGGAGCCAGTGAGAAGCCGACAGCTTCTCTACATCCACCCCCAGAAGTCCACTCTAAGTACAGAAATGAATACGGAAAACCCTGAATGCCTCTCACTTCTAGGGTTGCTGAGGAAGAGTGACATTGGCTTATAAAACATGACTGCTGGTCCCAACTACAGCAACTTTGGGTGAATGCTTGCCGAATGTCAGTGTGCAGAATTCAAGCTTTTAGTCACTTTATTTCATCACTTTTTTATACTTTTTTTTTTTTCCGGGCCTACAGGAGCCATAGCCATGGTAGCCAAAGTGGTCTAACGAGCTTTTTCTTTTTCAACACTTATTTCTAAAAGAAATGTTCTAAAGCAATTCTGCATCCAGATGGGCCTCCCGGCGACCAGGTATCTTCACCTGAGAACAGATTAAAGGAATAATACTCACCAATAGTAACCTGTGTGTGCCAACCCTGGGGGAAAAGGCCCATCAGTGGCTCCCACCATAAGTGAGGGTGGGTAAATGCCACCTACACCCATTAAGTAGATGAGGAGCGAGAGATAAAGTCGGGCAGGTGGGCCTCCTCGTCTCATTTCACTAAGGAAACCATCTGATTGCATTATAACTTGTAATTATAACTATCATATTATCAAGAGTGAACAAACAGGTAAGAGGGATGTTTACCAAGGAACCTTGGTAACCAGCATTTTGTACAGAGCCTAGACAGAGCAAAGGCTTAATAAGCATTAGTTATCACTTCTGTTCTCACCATCATCACTCGTTATTACTGTAAAAGACAGGCAAGCGAGATACTGCTTCTGCATAATTACAGTGGTTGCGGATAGACCATGTGACATATATAATTTATGGTATGCTGCCTTTTCAGAAATTTCCATGTGTCCCAGGGGCTGACTATTATGGCAAATAGCGTATCATTAAAACCCACCCCACCCCACTGCCGTCTGACTCATGGGGGGCCTACTACCAGGTTCCCAAGGCTGTAAATCTTCCCTGGAGGAGACTTGCCCATCTTTTGCCCAAGAAGCAGCTGGTGGATTTGAACCACTGACCTTCTGGCTCACAGCCCACATCATCAGAATGTGCAATGTCTATTCCATGACCCATCTACTGGAGCTTCAGTATAGTTGATTTCTTTTTCATGAGCTCTTTGATCAAAAAGCTTTTTGTAAGTTATCCCAGTTACATTTTTAACTAAGTCTGTCTTCAGTCACTGATGGTTTTCATCTGCAGCACCTGTAGTCACCAATAAGCAGCAAACCAAAAACTGCCCCTGCTGCCATTGGGGCAATTCTTATGCAAAGTGACCCTCTGTGACACAGCTGTAAATCGCAGCAAGAGACTGTCCATTTTCCTCCCACCCAGTGGGGCTCGTGGATTCAAACCAACAATCTGGTAGCTTATAGGACACCTCCAAACCACCACCACCAACTCTTTGCCATCAAGTCAGAACAACCCATAGCTGACCCTCCTGCAAGTTTTCAGACTGCAAGGGATGAGACTGCCCATCTTTCTCCTGGGCGGCAGCTGGAGGATTCAAACCACGTGCCCTTGGCTTGGCTGCGCAGCTCCTCACCACTCGGCCACCCGAGCTCCCCTCCAACTGGCCAGGGCTCCAGTAATAAGCAAACACAGGAGCTCAAAATCACTGCCAGCTCTCCATTGGGATCACCAGGCTGTAAACAGCAAGGGAGATCACCCATCCTTCTCCTTTGCTTGCATTGAAAGCAGCGGTGAATTCAGCCCCTGACTGGATGGAATACTGGGGAGTCTTGATTTGTAGAGTTGATCTCAAGGACAATTACTCTCTCACTCTGCTGAGACAATCCCGACTCAGAGTGACCCTGTGAGACAGAGCAGAACTGCCCCACTGGATTTCTCAGGCCATGACTCTTCACAAGAACACGCTGCCTCTTCTTGCTCCTGTGGAGAAGCTGGAGGGTTCAGATCCCCAGCCTTCTGATGATGGTTGTTGTTGAGTACCATCTATGGGAACTGACCCAGAGCTGACCCTCCAGTGGGTTTTCAGAAGCAGGAAACTGTAAAAGAAGAGAATTCCCACCCTTCTCCCGCGGAGCAGCTGGTGGGCTCCAACTACGTGCCTTTGGGATTGCAGCGCAGCTTCTTACCATTAGGACACCAGAGATCCCTAAATATCTAACCCACTCCATGCCCAGGGCTTCTAGCAAGGATTATAAACACTTAAAAGGTTCCCAGACTATAAATTTTATAGACTGTAACTATGTAACCCACTCCATGACCATGGCTCCTTGTTAAGAATTAGAAACACTTTTTTTTTTAATTTTTTTATTATTATTATTATTATTATTATTATTATTATTATTATTATTGTGTGAGTGTACCGTCAAATCAGATCTGACTGGTACAGGAGGAGATTGTCCCTCCTTCCCCAGCAGAGCATCTGGTGGATTCGAACCGTGAGCCTCTGGGATTGTAGTTGCAGCTCCTTGCCACTAGGCCATCAGAGCTCCCTTTTTTTTTTCTTAAGGATTATAAACACCTATAAAGGTTCCCAAAGCTGTAAACCTTTACAGACATAGGCGGCTTTGTCCTTCTCAGGGGCAGCAGCTGGTGGACTGGAACCAGCTGCCCTTTTGGTTAGCAGACAAACTCCTTAACTACAGTGCCATCAAAGCTCCTTCACGCACAAGCTTCAAATCAAAGCCTATCCAGGCTTCAGCACCTCCTGCCTGGGGGCCCAGTGACCCGGTGGGCTTCCGGAAAGAAAAGGCAGGATCCTTATCTGCAAAAGAGTTTACGGAGCCCCTGCTAGAAACCGAAATCCCTCAGCAGTGAATGCAAATTCTGCAAAGGCGCTGTAGCTCTCTGAGGTCACCAACTTATTTATGTCAAGTGAGTTTAATTTAAAAAAAAATGCTGATGAACGAAAAGAAAAATGCAGTGAAGCTGATTCTTTGGCTCCATCGAAGGATCGCCTTCCCCCAGCGGTGTGGGGAACTTGCCAAGCAGGCAGGTCATTTCAGGAACTTACTGTCAAGGCTGCTTATTCTAAAAAGGGATTTATCCAGGGACACCCCCCCACCCAAGTCTAATTTGAGTTTCTTGCAGAAGCTTTCTTACAGGGTGATACTGGGTCTTTCTGACCTGCTCCTTCGGGGAATCAATACCTCTATTCTTGGAGAGGAAGTTTCTAGCTTGGGACTTTTTGCCGATTGCAAGAATGTTCCTCTCTTCTGATTAAATTTTCATATTCCAGAGGAAAAGTAGAAGTTATGAGCAGAGACAGTCAGCGGGGACAAGACCTGGAAACAGCAGAAGGCTAGGGGGATGCTGTCAAGGCAGCTTTTAAAGTGGCAGTGGACGGCTCCCGCTAGCCATCACTATCTTCTCGTGGTGTCTCAGGGGTCAGCGTCTCTGTTCTAATGACCAGGCAACCCAGGGAAATGGCTGTCACCTCCTTCTAGAGTCCCTCTCACCGCCCGTGGGTCCTCCTGCCTTCTCCCTGCACGGCAGCGGGCAGGATTGGTCCTTTTAAACAGATTGGCGCATGCTCCTACCCTAAGCTCATCCTTCTGTGGGTTGGCTTGGTTCTTAAAATCCAATCTTGGGTCCACAAACACAGAGGGGCTAGTGTTTCCTAGACCCCCTCCCCTCCTCGTGCTCCCTGTGGTCCTTCAGACCCTCCGAGAACTTTCCTACACGCTGTTTCCTAAAACTGAGAACATTTGGCACCTAGAACTGTGCCTGGCACACAGCAGACCCTTAATGTGCAGCTCCTGAATGGACAGACCAATGTTTCATTAGGGTGAGCCAAAAGGAAGGTACAGCCTTGGATCTACAGGCTATGGCTTTAAATTTCTTTTTTCAAATAATAAATGTCATTTCTTTTTCTCACAATTTAAGAAATGTGAACATTTTATAATTCAGCCACAGCCTTTACTTCCAAGTAACTTCTTCACTGGCTCTCAATTCTCCTTTCAAATAACATGCTCTAGTTCCAAAAGGCAGTTTTCCATTGTTCCTTCTGTCTAGATAACATCCAACCAAAAGTCCTACAGGGACGAGCAAATGAATCCAGTGGCCATGTACTATGTTAAGTAAATTTACGATTGCTGCGTGTGTGTATGTAAACATATATAAAGGTACCCTAGTAGCACAGTATGTTACATGCTGGTCCTCTAACCCAAAGGTCAGTGGTTTGAATCCACCAGCTGCTTGGAAGGATGATGCCATCTGTTCCTGTACAGATTTACAACTTTGGGAACTTGCTAGAGGGTCACTGAGTCAAAACTGACTCGACAACAATGGGTCTGGCCCTTCTGGTTATACACACAGATGGACACGTGTATCCATACGCTGAGAGAGCGTGCAGAGGCAAGCGAGGGAAAGCAGCGGCTCCTTCCTAGGACTCTCACCGTCCGTGTGTGAGGGCCTGGTTCAATTCCCAGCCAAGGCACTTCAAGAGAAGCTACCACCCTGACGCCAGCAGAGGCTGTGCACGAGTCCAATGCTGAACAGATTCCAGCAAAGCTTCCGAATTCAAACAGACCAGGAAGAAAAGCCTGGGGATTTACTTGGGGGTGGGGGGGTGGGGGGATCAGTCCATGGAAACCCTACAGATCATGCGGGTTTCATACTGTAGTGCACGAGGTCACCATGACTCGGGGTCAACTCACTGCTGTTAAGTGCGTCAAGTCACGTATGTCTCATAGCAACTCTATGAACAGCAGAGCTGAATCCTGACCTGTCCTGTGCCACCTTCATCATCTCTGACGCACTAACAAATACACACGCATCTACAAACACACAGAAAGAGAGCGAGAAAGAGACTTCTGTACCGATCAATTTCACTTAAGTCCTGCCTTTATCAGACTCCTCTGATTCCCCCACCAACAAACAGTGTGCACAAAATCACCTTCTATGCGGTTATTCTCTCTGTTTACACGAATGGCTGAGGGGGCCGTCTATGTGATTTTCAACCAAGCTCAATTTCTTTTCTCACTCTTGAAGGTTTGTTTTCAACCAGGACAAAAATGTTTTCTCTAAGGCCCTACAGAGTAGTCTTTTGCATTCTGTTGTCCTAATGGTGCTGTTTTCAGGCTTGTACTCATGGACTGGGGGTGGTGTGGTTATCAGATCTCCTCAACGCGACTAATAACCCCTGCCCACCCCATGAGTAGAGATGAGAACCTTTTTGAATATAAAAGAAAAAAAAATCTACCAAAAACATTTGATGCTGGTGCGCAAGGCTATCTCCTCTAAACCAAATAAATGCTCCTTGCAAACATGGACATTATCTTCATATTTCTTTCCGTGCTGCCCAGGACTCTTGCACGTACCTGCTTGTTAACTGCACACAACCCTCCAGCATGCACGAGGATGAGCTGGGCTGCACTTTACAGTGTCTGAGTCCATCTCAGGGTTCTCAAGTTCATGGTCACTATCTATGACTCCCAGAAGCTCAAGCTAGGGTTAGCTTGCCTTTCCTTGAAAACATCAGCATTGGGTAGCCAGGATGTTGTTCCCAAAAGACAAGCCATGATGCCAGGCCACCCTACCTGCTACCTTCAACCCAGCTGGATACGACATCTCTCCGGAGACCCAGCGGGCTCAAAGTGAGTGGCTGGCCATCATATCCTAGCTTAAATGGGATATCTGCTTCAGCTTGATGACCCCAACTGCCAGTCAATCATCAGAGACCCTGCCTTCACTCGTTGGACCTGTGCGAGCTCAGCAAATGTTCACCCCAATTTTAGGCCCACTCCCAAGCTCTCACTCAGGGGGGCTGTGTTGGACATTGGGGCCCCTCTTCTTCTGGTATCACGTTTTCAACACTGACAGAGATAGGAAAGGAAAACTGGATGGAGAATTTAACAGTTGGACTGTGATGACTATATGTATTATTGCTTAACTAAATCTTCTATGAATCATTTTAAAGAAAACAAACAAGCACATCAGTATCATATGACAAGTGTCGCCTGTGTTTCCAAAGGGGCAGGAGGGATTAGCACAGTGTCCTCTATTGTCCCACAGCTGTGACAAAGTGCACGGAGGCCCGTGAGGCGCAGTTGCAAACCCCAGTACTGCTTAGTCTTTTCTGCAGGGCCTGGGGCGCCCTGTGCGGTCTCCACATTAACGGACGTGCAAGGAGGTGAAGCGGTCTTAGCTGCGGCCCCTACACGTAAGCAGCTCTGGCCAAGAACCTGACCTTAAAGCCGGACATAACGTTAATAAAGACGCCTAAAAAAATTGACGTTAATAAAGAGGGGGAACTGTCCTTTTTCAACAGGGCAAGTTTATTTACTCCCACAGGAGATAAACAAACATGGCCACCAGGGAGAGGTTGGGACAAAATGTACTTGTCCTGCCACAAATAAACCAAAAGCTTTAGGGCCTGGGAATACGTTAAACTGCCTGCCCGTTTTAGCTCGAGTCCTGGTCCTGACCTGTCAGAGAGAAGAAAGCAAAGGGGAAGGATGGACCACGTGCAGACGGACCACCTGATTGGTCAGCTGTGCGAGGAGAGGCGGGCGGACGAGCAGTCTCACAATCCTGATTCACCATCACTGTTGCCAATCATCCGGGGGCACGTCATTCATTTACTCAGTTTCCCTCCCTACACTGTTGAAAGCAATCAGGACATTGAATAGACGGACATTCTAACTGCTGAATACACACAAAATTTAAAAACCTGAGAAGCCCTGGTGGCACAGCTCAGCTGCCACCCAAAAGGTCAGAGGTTTGAACCCACAGGCCGTTCCTGGGGAGAAAGGCCTGGTGATCCATTCTGTAAAGGCTGTATAGCCTGGGAAACACTCAGAGCACTTCTTCCTGGGGACAACCAACCAGTCGGGTCAAAGGGCAGCATGGACGCACAGCCACCTTACATAGTGGATACTGTAGTTAGTGTCACAAAGCAAATAACTGTGCATGCTTGGATGAAAACCCACCATGTGCTGTATTGAAAGGGAAGGGGGAAATGTATCCTATGAGGAAGTTCTATTCTTAACAAACAGCATACAGCAACAAAGTAAATACACATTACATATTGCTACATAGACCCAATACACATTACGTATTGCTACATAGACACATTTAAAAAGAAACCAGAAAAACCCACTAAGCCCTAAACTCACTAATTAAAAAGAATTCTTTTGAGTGCTATTAGGCTGTGGGCTTTGCAATAAATGTGACCAGTGTTGAATGGAAAACCCAACAGGCTCTGGAAACTTTCAGCCAAATGACCATAAAAAGTTTAAAACAAACAAAAAAAATAATTATTTCAACAAGCAAGACAGAATAGAACTCAGAGGAAGACTGCATTTCAGCCTCTGCTCGAATTATTACCTCCTCACAGAGACCCTTTTCTAAATGTCATAAAAAAAAAAACAAACCCTGAAGCATAACATGATTACAGGTAAAAATAAGACAAATAACACATGCCTTATCAAAATGAACCATGTTCTCCATAAACCAAATAAAACCCAATGCTAATGGTGTCAATTCCAACTCACAGAGACACTCCACTGGGTTTCTGAGGGCTTCTGTAAATCTTTATCTGCCATGCAAAGACTGCTGGGTTCAATCCTCCAATCTTCTTGTTAGCAGCCTGATAGGTAACACACTATGCCGACTGTTTTATTATCTTCCTACCATGCATCACCACCTGGAATTCTTCTATTCATCCTTGTATTTGTCTCTTCTCCCAGCCAGGAACAAAGCTTTTGTCTATCTTATTGTGTCTCCTACCTGATTCAATAAACCACTTGCTGAATGGAGGAACACTGAGGTCAAAACGAATTTGTAAAAGAACAGTTTTGGAGAGCTAAAACTATCCGGTTCGAGACTTCTATTAAAAACTACAGTAACTGAGCCAGCTAAATGGAACCTAAGCAGACTCACACACAAATATGCAACTCATTTCTAACAAAGGTGGCAAACTCCAAGTAGACAAAACAGTCTCTTCAGCAGTGATGGAATAACTGGATATCAAAACGGGGGGGGGGGAAAGAAAAAAATTATACACTCAATAATTAACTCACAGTCAATCATTAAGCCTAAACTTTTTAGAAAATAAAACATTTGAGATCTTCAGCTAGGCAAAAGATTCCTTCTAAACTATCCCCAAAGCATGACTGATAAAAGAGCAAACGGACAGACTTGGCTTCATCAAAATAAAAAGCCTCTGCTCCTCAAAATCCACTGTGAAAATGAGAAGCTAAGTTAGCAATGTGAAGGGGGCGGGGAGAGAACTGGCACTTCTGATAAAGGGCTGGAATCCAGACTATATATATCCAGTGGTGAAGCATTCAGTTGCTAATTGAACAGTCTTGGGTAGAATCCAGCAGCCCCGCTGCAGGAGAAAAGGCCAGGTGATTTACTCCCCGTGAAGATTGGTGGTGGTGGTGGTGGTGTGTGCGACTCATATGCATAACACCTCCAAGCCCTGCCCTCTCCTGAGCCAGTCTCACTGTCTCAGACACACCTAATCCCATTATCCCAGCTACTGTCTCAATCCATCTCATCCAGGGTCTTCCTCTCTTGCACCATCTGTCCTTCCACCCTTCCAAGCATCATGTCCTTCTCCCAGGACTTGTCCCTCCTGACAACATGCCCAAAGTATGTGAGACGGACTTTCAAAACCCTTGCCTCTAAGGAACAACTTTGTTTCACCCTCTCCAGGACAGACCTGCCTGTTCTCTTGGTGGTCCATGGAATGCTGAACATTCTTCTCCAGCACCACAACACAAAGGCATTGATCCTTCCTGTGTCACCCTTAGATATTCTCTCGCTCTCTGATCCACAGCAAGTAATTACAAAGATCACAGCCCATATCAGGCTCACCTTAGTCTCCAGGCTGAACCTGAAGCCCTATTGGACAGTTCTACTCCATCATATCCGGTCACTGTAAGTTGGAGCAGTGGCAGCAGGTCTGGTTGGGGTTGTCTTTTGTTTGTTTGCGTGAAGGTGCTGTTATGAATATCACCTTCACAACAAAGAACAACATTATATAAAGAACTCTCAAAACTCAGTAACAGTAAGACATATCTAAGGGCATAAACAGGCAAAGATTCGGGCACTTCGTAAAAAAAAAAGATGGAAAAACTCATTTGCCATCAGGCTGATTCCAAGTCATAGTAATCCTATTTATAGGACAGAGCAGAAGTGCCCCCCAGGGTTTCCCAGTCTGTAATCTTTAAGGAAGCAGATGGCCACCTCTTTCCCCAGCAGTGGCTGGTGGGTTTGAACCTCTTTAGTTAGCAGTAAAACACGCCTGACCCACTACGCCACCAAAGCTTCTTAGAGAAGATGCCAAGCAAGCAGATGGAGATGGTGCTCAAAACTTATTCACCGTTAAGGAGCCAAAGTGAACCACCCATGAGACAGATGCCTGTTGTTGTTGTTGCTGTGTTTTGCTGAGTCAGAACTGACTCACAGCTGACCCTCCAGGAGGTTTTCAGAGGTAGTAAATTGCACAAGAGGAGACTGTCCACCTTTCTCATAGTGGAGCAGTTAGTGGATTTGAACTGCATACCTTTGCATGGGCAGTGCAACTGCTTACCACTAAGCCACCAGAGCTCCCTACGAGATGCCTCGTAGATTGAATACAAATTTTTTTCAAAGGCTCACATAGCAAGTGTTGTCAAGGATATTGGAGGAATCGGAAACATTCATCTGCTGCCAGTAGGAATTTAAATAGCATGACTACTCTGGAAAACAGCCTGGCAAGTTCTGGAAAAGTTAAACATACATCCACTATCTGATCCCTCCATCCCCCCCCCCCCCCGTAGGTATTTACCTAAGGGAAATAAAAGTGAATGTCCCTCCAAAGACATGTGTACGAATGTTCAGAGGCCAAAAAATGTGGAAAACAACCCAAGTGTCCATCAACAGATGATGGGTAAACAAACCATGGGACATCCAGACATAGGGATGTTGTTCAACAATGCAAAGAAATACCTGCTGACATACACTATGGCACGTATAAACTGCAAGCTAATTATGCCAGACCAAAATGATCACACACGATCCCACTCATATGAAATTCTAGGAAATGCAAAGTTACTCTAGTGACAGAAAGCAGAAGAGCTGCCTGAGAACAAGGAAGGGATTATAAAAGGGCACGAGGACACAGCTCAAGGGGGTGAGGGACATGTTCTATCTCAGTGTTTATCCTGGTTTCACCATTAGCAACACATGTCAATACCTAAGTATTTTAAATATGTGCATTTTACTAGAACAAGCATACCTGAATAAAACTGATCAGAAATAAGCAGCAGACTTCCAACCTAAAAAAACTAGTCCACATTAGGGGTTGGGGTTTTAAATCGTTACGTTGTGTTTTTCTCTGAAAGCAGTTTAATGCTTTCCCTAGTGGTTCTCCCCTACCCTGGTTGTTCTGCACATTAGTTTTCTTACTAATCACAAAGACATGTTTCTTTCTCTGGTGAATACTGACTGGAGCCTTAAAATCTCTCAAGCAATCCTCTAAAATGCAACTTAGATGTTCTCTCCATGTCAAGAACAAAGAAGGGGGAAGAAAAGCAAAGATGTAGCAAAGAAATGGAAATAACCCAAAAGTGCCCATTAACAAACAAATGGATGGAAAAACTATGGTATATTCATGCAACGGAATACTATGCAACACTGAAAAACAAGGAACTCGTAAAACATTACACAACATGGGTATCCCTGGAGGACATTATGCTGAGTGAAATCTCTCAGTCACAAAAGGACAAATACTGCATAACACCACTATTATAAAGCAGGACTGACATGGGAGGTTGGGAGGAGAATAGAATAAGAGTAGATGGATTAAAAAAATTTTTAAAAAGTTCATAGATAATGAGCACTGCATTAGAACAGATGAAGGAAATAACTGTTTAAAAGGAATACTTGATTAGGCATTACATGTAGGACAACAGTCCAGAATAAGAGGTACATTGAAAAAAAAAGACTGGGGGAGAGCAAAGGCGGGAAGAGGAAGGTAATTGTGCAACAGTGAATGAATATTTTTAAAAAGAAAGTGAACTAGGGGAGAAAAATGTTCAACAATGAATGAATGAAAATTCAACTTTTCTGTAAATGTTCATTAAAATTTTTATAAGTATTAAGAAGAGCAAAGATGTACAGAAACAACTGGACTAATGGACCACAACTTCCGCAACCCTAAGACCCTGGCTCCCCCTGCTGACCACTCAGAAAGGGGTCACAGTTGGATGGATCCTGGACAGAGCAGGGGAAATGTGGGACAAAACAAAACATACACACAAAACGGACAGGCTTGTTGGTCTGACAGAAACTGACTGAACTCTCCTAACTATGGCGCTTAAGTCACGCTTCAAATCCCAAAAAAAAATTCACTCCCTGGCTCAACTTTCCATTAAACAACAGACAGGTCTTTAAGGTGACCAGTAACACCAAGTTCCTTAGCATAACCAAGTTTGTACCGTCCAAAGAGCAGCGCCCGAAAACAGAGAGGGGTCAGGACAGTAGGAGTTATGAAAATGAGAAATCACAGGGAAGAAATTGGATGAATATGGTTATGCTGTAGATATTACAACCAATGTCCTCAAACAAACTGTCAACGGTTCAATAGAAAACCAATATACTTGGTAAACTTTAACTCAAATAATAATTTTTAAAAACTGGGGGGAGCTCTGGTGTCCTAGTGGCAGGAAGCTGCACTGAAAGCCCCAGAGGCTCACGGTTCGAATCTACCAGATGTTCTGCTCGAGAAAGAGGGACAATCTCCTCCTGTACTGGTCAGATCCCATTTGACAGTACACGCATAAGAAATAATAAAATTTTTTAAAAAAATTACTTTAAAAAAATTGAGGGGACCAATAAAAAAAACTATAAAAACGGGGAGTAAATCATTCCTAAAGATGTATGGAGACTGTTTTCATAATATGAATTCTCAAGGAGTTCACATTTTCTTTCTGTATCCATAACACCCACTGAAAAACCTCTCCCACTGAGTCAATTCTAACTCACTGTGACCCTCGTAGCAGGTAACGGCTTTACAGAAGGCTGCCCCTCTTTCTCCCCTGGACCAGCTGATGGTTTCGAACCCCTGACATTTTGGTTAGCAATGCAGCACACTCCACCACCTGAGCTCCTTCTATCCCCTAATAGGTGAGCAATGATTATCAGAGCTGGAGGAGGGGAGGCGAAATAACTCCCTTCCAAAGTGTCATCCTTACCACTTGCTGGCTTGGCAATACCCACACTTTTGTGCTGCTAAATCCGTAGACTGGACAATGTAGTGTCTATTAGTGAGGGGCCCCTCTCCCCACCCCCACCCTCCCGTCTTTTTGTCTTCTAAAGAAGCAGATCTTTACTTGTCTGGAAAAAGCAGACCCAAAGCACAAAAGGCTCAATGACTATTTGGCAGATTAAAGAATAGGCAACTGTCTTATTTAAAAGGTCCCTAAAGAATTGGGCCATTGGAGGCTATACACTTTTCTGGTGAAACTCGGTTATGTATTATCCAGCTCTGTTAACATGTGCCAACGGACCCATTCAAGTCACTCACTCAAGAGGAGGGCTCGGGTTTTCTCTTTTCTCCCCTTTTTCTTTCCAGATACATGAATGATTAACATGCAGGTATATTTTCAGGACACGGTTTTAATATTCTGCAGTGTATCTCGTTCAAATAACCCCAGCAGCTGGTAACTGTTTTGCCAACATCTAAGACAGTGACCATAGACTGCACAGGCAGTCACGAAGAATAGACAATGGGCCTTGCACGTGCGCGTGATATACAAAGACTGGCAGCAGAAAACAGCAGGGTCACTATCTGAAAACAATAGGTCACACTGCTGTTTCACAACAGAATTAAGACTGACAAATGACTAGCAATAGCTGTAAAATAATAATTGCTCCGTGGTGAGTTAACAGCACGGATGCTGACTTCACCAAGCCTTTGTGACTGACCTTAGCAAGCTAACTCCTGAAACTCAGTTTACTGATCTGTAAAACGGGGATACAAGCTTAACAGGGTTTCACAGAGCTGTAGAGGTTCGTGCTCCCTTAGAGGAAGCGCTAAATAGATGTTAGCTATTAAAGGTAGTATTATTATCAGCCTTAGCTTTCAAGGGATCTCATGACTCATGAATCCGGAGTTGAGACAGGCTTAGGGTTCAAATCCCGTCCTTTACCAAGACGTTAACTGTGAGCCTCAGTTTCCAGACTCTTAAAAAAAATGGGGCCGTGAGATTGGGGTGAAGGCCTGAGTTAACTTGCTAGAGCTCCCTTCGCTCACGATCTCCCCAAGCGAAGATTGCCGAGGAAGGAAATACTTCTAATAGCTGCAGATACAGTCACTTTTTCCATTTCTGGCACGTGAGGAGTTGGGGGAAATGGAGATGCAAAGGCATATATATATTTATGTATATATATATATGGGGCTCAGGGGTTCGGTCAAAAGCGAAGTCTCCCAAGGGGCGCAGCAGGCAGTGGCCGGAGCCAGCGGGCTGTCAGGGGCCCGGGACTGCCCAGCGCCTGCCCTCCGCCGTCCCGGCCGAGCAGCCTCCCCGAGCGAGCAGGGTTATTTCGGAATCACCATGAGGCAATTCTCATGAGGCAATGGGTCAGGAATGCGGCGCCGAGCCGGGCCGCCGGCGTCCTCGACTCTCCCCCGGCGCCTCTACCTGCCCGGCTCGCCCGCTGGCATCCCCCGGGCTGCGCGAGCCGGAACTCCGGGCGGCAGGAAATGAATGGGGACCCGCGGGGTGGGGGCGCGGAAGGGCCAGGCCCCCGCTGCCGCGAGATCCAGGGACGTCAAGGAGAGGGTCTGCCCGGCCCAACCTGGCGGCCGGGATCCGGCCGGGGCGCCCCCTCCCGGGCGGGGCGGACGACCAAGATGGGGGCCCAGCCGAGGCCCGAGCCAGGCAGAGGGGGGCCCCGGGGCTGCCTCACCTCCGCGATGTCATGTTCCTCCCGCCCTCCGGCTCCGCACACGGGCCCGCTGCTTGCTCAGGCTTCGCTGGGTCCCGTCACATCAGGCTGGCCCAGGAGAGGCCCCGCTCGGGACCGGACAGAGAGGAGGGGGCAGAGCCAGCCGGGCGCGCGCAGACCCCCCCTCCAGGCCCGGAGACCGCGGAGACTAAGCAGCCGCCCCTCCGGCCCCGCTCGCTCCGCCTCCTCCCCCGCCCTACGCGGCCCGCGCCTCCGTGACGTCACGCGCGCGACGCCCACAGCCACTTCCGGCTTCCAGTCCACCGGAGGGTGTTTTACGGGCCGGCAGGCGGGCGGGCGCTGGTGCCCGACGTCCGCCTGCAGTTAGCAGCCGCCGCTCGCTTCTTAGAGAGGCCTCACTTCCTTCTTTAAATCTTGACAGTTGGGTGTGAGCTCTGCGCTCGGTGTCAGACGAACTCTTTCGGACCAATCGCAACCTCTTCCACTACGGCGCTGGCTACCAAAATCGAGAGTCATTCATTTTATTCCATAAAGCAGTTGCTCCATGTATTGGGTATGCAACCTTAAGAAAGTGTCTTAATGATTCTGCCCCTCGGTTTCTTAGAGTTACCGGGAGGATTAAATAGGCAAAGTGCTTTAGAACTGTGCTTGGTCTGCATCACTCAGCGGCAAAGCCCCCGCCCCCCAGCCCCTGGGTTGCCTAGGCTGCATGTAAATCGCATGGGAGGGAACTGCCCATCTTTGATCATCCGAGCTGCTGGTGGATTTGAACTGCTCGGGAAGCGTGACCTCCGGGCGAGCAGCGCAACTCTGCAGACTAGGCCACTAGTGCCCCTGGCCTGTATATGTACTTTATCATTGTTAGGGAGCTCGGGTGCCGAAGTGTGCAATGCCCTTAACCTAAAAACCGAGCGCCTCTGCTGTTTCCAATCGTTAAATTACTTAAAAAAAATCTCACTCATTACCATCGAATGGAAACCAACCCAGCTGATCCTCCAGTGAGTTTTCAAAGACTGTAAATCACATAGAAGGAGATTGTCTATTCTTCTGCCACAGAGCTGTTGGTGGACTTGAACCATTGGCCTTTGTGTTGGCCTCAGGTCACTAAGATTCAGACCCACTCAGTGGCAATGAGTTTAAGTAAACTGTTATTATGGTTATAACGTTTCATTAAGCTAATAGCGCTAGTAAATAGCAGAGCTAGGATTTAATACATCTGTATTGCTTCAAAATTTTCATTTTTGTACCATGACTTACCATCTCTTAAATGAAGAACTCTCCTACAATGAATAAACTAAGAACTTGAACACTGATGTGCTCCTCATAAAAATTTGTCTTCAGTATATTGTTGATTTTAAGAAGCAGCTCTTCAACAGGCCGTGTGACCTGTTCTCTTCATCCTCCTAAAATCCTGGTCACACCTTAGAGCTTTACAGATCACATTGTTTTTCCACACTATCATTCACAGAACTGTTTTAATAACATTAATCACTGTTGTTTGATGTGATTAATTTTATTACAATTTAGAATCAGCCCCTATTGTGTGTAGTGTAGTCTTTTCCTTGCCTTCATCTTTTGCATTTATTGTTCCAATTGCCATTTTCATCCTAACTTGTGTGTTTATTTATCCAAACCAAACACCAAAATCAATTCAAATCTTCTCCAAAGCGTCCCTAGCAGAGATAATTTGTAATTGTTTCTCTGTTTGCTTTTCTTTTACTGGTGTATCTCTCCAGAGCAGCAAGGAACAGCCTCCATTGAGATTATACTCAGATTAGAAAAGATAGCATTAAACCAACGTAACCATGAGAATTTTCCAATTAGGGTCTCACAGGAAAGATTTTTTTTTTTTTTAATGTGAATTATTTTCCAGTATCTTTACTAAGCAAAATGAAAATGTGGTAAAGCTGTTTTGGAACCCCAGAAGTATTGTTGAGCCCTTTGGTGGTTTATTGGTAGAATTTTTGTTTTCAGCACAGGAGACCTCCTGGGCAATGCATGGCCTCATCCTCCACCATCTTAGCATGTCGCTAGGATACTGAACAGAAAGAAATCTGGTACTCTATGTCTGAAAATTAACCAGTGAAAGCCTTTTGGATCACACGGGTCTAAAAGAAAATCTATCACGGGATGGGCAGTCTTTCCTTACGTTGTGCAAGGTGTCGTCATGAGTCATGGCGACCATTGGCAAAGAAGACACTTTAAGACAAAAATAATTCACTCATTTACTCTTTGCCGTCGAGTCAGGAGCAATTCATAGCTGACCTTCAGTACGTTTTCCGTATTGACTATCTTTCCCCACCAGAATTTCTGGTGGATTCGAACCCTTTGCCTTTGAGTTGGTAGTACAACGTCTAACTCACTACTCAGCCACTTCCCTTTAAAAGAACTACATTTCCCAGCATGCTCCACACCAGGAAGGAAGTGCTACTAACGTCTTCCCGTGATCCTTTATAGACCGGAAGGGGCTTGCTTAGTTCTTTTTCCCATCTTGCAAGGTAAGAATGGACGTGTTTGCTTTCGGGACGTGCTTTCAGGCTGTGGATCCGTCGCCATCCATCTCAGGACGGCACCAAGTTGACACGTAGAAGGGTCAGACAGCCTCGTGGCCAGCTAAGAGGCCTTCTAGACGTCTTATTTCTCTGTGTTTGCAGCGGGTGAGGTGGGTGCCGCCTAACCTGCGGCCGCTCGTCGCCCTCCGGGGCTGGAGATTCGGGGACCGGCGGGGATCCGTAGGCTGGCGCAGCTGGAGGGGGCCAGGCGGGCGGCGCGCGCTCTAGAACCCGGGCCTTGGTGGCCAAAGACGGTGCCGTTCTTCCTCCGCCACGTTAATGTTTGAAACGGAGGCCACATAGGATTTTCTCGTCTTCGCGGCCGGAAGCTGTTTTTAGGGCTTTGCGTTTATTGACTTTTTTTTTTTTTTTGCGGGGGGTCCGCGTTTGGGCAGGCTGTCTTATTTGCCTTTCTTCACTAGCACGCTTGTCTCCTAAACTGAGTTTTTTTTTAAATGTGTCACTGATCTTAAAAGCAGAGCGTGGTTGCGCGTTCAAGGTTAGGGACCTGTTGATGTTGTACGATTGTTAAAGTCAGTTTTAAAGTTTTTTATTTCATAAGAAGGGAATGACAGCGTAGAGACTTGGGGCTACTAAGCATTTGGCAGAACTTTCCGAGGCTACGAAATCTCTAGATCCTCAAGCTGGTTTAGGGAGAAGTTGGGTGTTTTGGGGGGTTGGGAAGGGGCTTGGGAGCTGAGATGGATGCTGGCTCCTTGGTGGGGAGGGTGATGTGATGTGAATATTGCTTTGATGAGGTTGTTTTGTTTTGTTTTTGTTTTTTTAATTTTCTTTATTTTTGTGTGAGTGTACCGTCAAATCAGATCTGACTGGTACAGGAGGAGATTGCCCCTCCTTCCCCGGCAGAGCATCTGGTGGATTCGAACCGTGCACCTCTGGGATTGTAGTTGCAGTTCTTGACACTAGGCCACCAGAGCTCCCCTCCCGATGAGTTTTTACATAACCTTTTTCTTCTTTATTGGCAGATGGCGGGTGAAAAGGCAGACCCCAAGGAGAAGAAGCCTGTGGCCAAGCATGAAGCCAAGAAGGCAGATGCGAGTGGCAAAGCTAAGAAAGCCAAGGCCACAGGCAAAACCCCCAAGAAGGGGAAACCTCACTGCAGCCGCAACCCTGTCTTAGTCCGGGGAATCGGCAGGTATTCCCGATCGGCCATGTATTCCAGGAAGGCCATGTACAAGAGAAAGTACTCGGCCACCAAATCCAGGGTAAGGGACGAGAAGGGAGCCCTCAGCCGGGCGGTCTGTCACAAGTTGGGTCTGCTCCATGATGTCTTAATGCCACCTCTTGTAGGTTGAGAAGAAGAAGGAGAAGGTTCTTGCTACTGTCACAAAACCAGTCGGTGGTGACAAGAATGGGGGTACCCGAGTGGTGAAACTGCGAAAAATGGTAAGAATTTGAGGAGGGTGAAGGGTATGCGGGCCTATGTCGGGTTATTTGGGGTGCTGAGCTTTTGGGAGGGTCCGGAGCGCAGTGGCTTATCCGAGCGGGTTTGCATCTTGGCCCTAGCTCTCGTTGCTTGGTCTGAAGAAGGTTCTTTCTCTGTGTCCTGTTTTCTCCTTAGAAAGCAAATAAAAGGATAGCCTTGCAGGGTGGTGTGAGGGTTAAATGAAAAGAAACACAGTGACTGTGGATCAAGTTTTGGCGCGGGAACATTACTTCCCTAGAGTGTATGGGGGCAGGGGTCTCCCCACGGACGGGCCTGTTTGCGCCTTCTCCTCGGACATTCCAAGCCCCTCACCAGGAGAATTGTCACACCTTTGCGGGGTGGCACTCTATGGCTTGTTTTATTGATGTGCTTTCATACTCTAAAAACAAGACAGTTCATTAACATGAGGTGCTCACTCGTGACCCACACGCTATCGTTATCTTGTTGCTTGTCGTTTTGTATTTATGACAATGGGTGGGAGGTGGCTTGTTAGTTTGTTTTCAAATCCTGATGGTTCTGTGCCTTGGTGAGGGGCATCTGGCAGGATTGAATGCCAGCCTCCCCACTTGTGAGCTCTGGAAAGGAGGATTCTGAGGCGTATGGCCTTTGGGTAGCCCAGGCTGTCCTGCCTGCGGACTAGGAGCCCCGTGCTCCTAACCAGAATACAGAGCATTTGGTTTGGGGATGTTGAGGGTGAGCAGAAACCACTTACCCTGAAGATGGAGAAGAGGGGAAGGGAGGTGGCACTTGGCTCGCCTGGCTCTGGAGAGACTGGGCTGAGCTCTCCTGCGGGAGCGTGGGGAGGACTGTTTTCGTGATGCCAGTTTTCTCTAAGTGCCTGGTCCTGAGTTCTGGTGCTGCCGTCCGTAGGGAGCTGTACAGTCATTGCAAACTTGTTGGGGGTTCGAATCCACCAGCAGCTACATGGAAGACGCACGTGGTGGCGTTTGCAGCCTCAGAAGCCCAGTGGGAGGGTCATTTAAGTGTGCTTCCACTCAAGGATGAGTTTGGTTGGCCTGGTCTTTGGGGCCTGCTAATTGGTTCGGGTGGTTCTTTGTCTTTAACATGTGAGCCATGTTTTGTGTAGTTCTTCATAACAAAGTCGGTATGCTGGTGGTTTTTCTGAATGGCTATTGTTTAATATTGTTAGAGGGCTCAGGAAAGAGACGTTAACTACCAAACAATAGTAGCAGTGATGTTGGCCAAACTTGAACTTAACAGGTTCACGAAGGTTCCTCATGCGGTGCTTTCTGACTTTTCTCTAATGGGGGAATAAATGCATTTGAGTAAACAAATAGCATAATATTTCTATTAGAATGTTGGGGCAAAGGTTTACGTGCCAGACGTTGAACTCTGCTTTCTCTGGTGGCTATTAAGTACCTTGGTGGTCTCCCTCCCTCCAGCCCAGGTACTACCCTACTGAAGACGTGCCTCGGAAGCTGCTGAACCACGGCAAGAAGCCCTTCAGTCAGCACGTGAGGAGGCTGCGTGCAAGCATCACCCCTGGGACCATCCTTATCATCCTCACAGGGCGCCACCGGGGCAAGGTGAGCACGAGCCCCTGCTTCTGCCTGCGGCATTGGAGGCCCTGGCTTGTCCTCCGGGGGGACTCTTTCCTCTCCTTGTGCTGATGACCTTTGTATGACTGGCTGTCATGACCAGCTTAGTTTACCCTTGTTTATAGTGTGCGGTTGCACAGAGCAGAACTGAGCGTGTTAAGACATTTTTCACACATGTATTTTGGTGGGTTCCGAAGTTGTTCTCTAACTGTAGAAACATGAGTACATTAGCATTTCTGTTTAACTTACAGAGAGTGGTTTTCCTGAAGCAGCTGGAGAGTGGTTTGCTCCTTGTGACCGGTAAGAACATCCTTGGGTTCTGTGTTCTCTCCAGCTTACTTTTTGCATGTCAGTTTTATCACCAAGTACATCTTTATAGGAGATGGAGTGTCTGGTGGGCTTGAACTGTTGGCCTTGTAGTCAGCAGTCAGATTCTTTATACTTTGGGGTAGAAGGTGGTCCTGGCCTACTTGATTGGCTTTTCCCCAGTCTGTGTGACTTTAAAAAGACACGAGGGAGGAAGGCCTTGGACAAAAAGCTCCTGAGTTAAGTCTCTGCTGGGAGTAGTAAGAACAGTTTGGAGCTCCTCCCCACCCCCAGCTTCAAAAAAAAACATACTGGTGGATTCGAGCGCTGATTTTCCCCAAATGCATCCTTTGTGCCTGCTCAGAGTCAGCCCTTGACTATTATTTACCTTCATCCCATTTTTCTTCCTTAGGGCCTCTGACCCTCAATCGTGTTCCTCTGCGGAGAGCACACCAGAAATTTGTCATTGCCACCTCCACAAAAGTTGACATCAGTGGTGTCAAAATACCAAAGCACCTCACTGATGCTTACTTTAAGAAGAAGAAGCTGCGCAAGCCGCGCCACCAGGAGGGCGAGATCTTCGACACAGAAAAGGAGGTGAGTGGCTGTTCTGTCCTAAGAGGCCCTGAGCGTTGGGGCTGGGTGTCCTGACGCCACAAGAAAAGCTGTCAGTGGTGAGGCCAGGCAGATGTGTGTTGTTTGTTTTCTGGGTTCTTTAGGCAGCATCATCAGATTTGATGAGACGTGCAAATCAGAAAACTGGTTTTAGAACCTGTAGGGGATGTTGCCTCTATTGGCCTTTAACTATTTTCCTCGAAGTGAGGGCTTGTGACACTGGATTTGTTAGTGGACTAAGGAATTGGACCCTGTGACATGCTTATCAAGTGTTACATTTTTCTTTTCAGAAATACGAGATTACAGAGCAGCGCAAGATTGACCAGAAAGCTGTGGACTCCCAGATCTTACCCAAAATCAAAGCCGTTCCTCAGCTCAAAAGCTACCTGCGTTCTTTATTCTCCCTCACCAATGGGGTTTATCCTCACAAATTGGTTTTCTAGATTATTGTAGACCTAATTAAATAATGTTTAGAGTATGATTACCTTGTGTGATTTGTTTTCATTGGTAGGCTGAGTAGTAGGGTAATGGCATTTTTATTTTTTTACCTTGACGAGGAGGAATGGGAGGGTGGGGGTTAGTATTTCTGCTTTTGGGGGATTCCTTTTCATGGGCTTTTGGGCTAGGGGTCACCCTTAATCCCACCACTGGCATCAATCATCCTGGTATTTATTCTCTCCCTCAGCAATGAAAGGGACTTAGCCTCACAAATTGGTGTCCCAAGTTCAGCTGATCCCTAGACTGTTTCCAGCTCTCCATGTAAAACAGTGGCATGTCACCAGTGATCCCTGAACAAAGCTCTGCTAACGTGTGCAGGGAACTGTGGCAAAATTACTTTCTTAACCTGTTTTCATAATGAGCTCCTATGGAATTGGTGGTTTCAAACTGCCAACCTTTCAGTGCCACATCAGCAGGGCACCTTCTTAGCATATAAAACAGGTAACATCACTATGTCTGCACATACGATTGAAAAAGATGTGGGAGAGCATGGAATGAAAAGTTTGTTGTTGGATTTGTTTTTTGTTTTCTTGGTTGTTTTTTTTTTTTTTTAACTTTTATTGTTGTTGGAGATGTTGGATTAGAGAGTCAAAGGTCATTTTTTTTTTTTTTTTTAACTTTTATTGTGTGCGTGTACCATCAAATCCGATCTGACTCATCCAGGAGGAGATTGCTGGTGGATTCAAACTGCAAGCTTCAAAAAGAAAGCAATCCTGGGGTGATAGGGAGTTGGGATAAGCCACTGCCTCAAATCCTAATTCCTCAGATGGGGTATTAAAACCTTTACCTGTCAGCAGCACTGTTTTCTATTCCATGTCCCAAAATTAGACAACCCTTTTATCAGTGGACATAACCTGTTTTAATTTTTAGATGAATTTTCTAATGAGCTGCCAAAACCTCGTAAGTCTCATTGGCTTCATACACTTTTACTTTTTTAAATTGTATCCTTTTGGATGGAGTTTATTATCTGAATTACCATTTTCTGGCCCTGTCCCTGCAATCCCAATTTACCATGCAGCCTGTCAGAATCCTAGCTGTCTCCCAGGTGGACATCTAGGCCTGAGCACTCTGCCCCTCAACCTCTTAGTCCTTCCTCACATCTTCCTCACCAAGACTACTTCCTTTACTACATGTAGAATTTATCTACTTCATTTCATGCCACCAAGTTCAAATTCACCTCGTTTCACCTTGAATTCCCGCCACAGATTATATAGTCACCCAGCTGACAGACGTTCACAGGGTCGCTAAGAGTAGTAGTTTTGAATGACACCTAACAACTGCCACCACACCTCAATAAAACAGTGATTAGAGTACTCTTGGTTGAAAACATCCTTTCTACAGACGTTCCTTGAGTGATATTGTTGGAACTCCTGACAGTATATGATCAAGTCTGTTTCTGGACTTGTTCTCGGTTCCAATGATGTTAAGATTCATGATAACGCTGGTGGTGTCTGCCACTGAGCCCGAAGCAGTGCATAGCTGACCCTCTTAGAGGGTTTCAGTGGCTATAAATCATTAAGATGAACTTACATCTTTTTCTATTTGGGAAGCAGGTGGATTTGAAACAGCTGCCTTTGTGTTGGCAGTGCAAATCCTTACCCATTAGGCCCCCAGAGTCCTAGCATAGTTTTCCAGTGAGTTTGGAAAAGGAGGCAGTGTAACTATCCTTTTTAAATACTGGTAATTCTAGGTTATTTATACTTAGATTTAAAATTCAAATCAAGGAGGTCTTAAAATTTTCCTACACAAGTCTGAGGAATTTTGGAGTGAAAATGAAATCTAAAGGTTCATTCATGAATTGTTTAACAAAGTGCATCTTCCCACCCTACAGCATGGTGGATCTCTTCCTTAAATGCCTCAAATGATGGTAAAAAATGTGTTTCCGGCGAGCTCTGGTGGCCTAGTGGCAGGAAACTGCACTGCAATCCCAGAGGTGCGTGGTTCAAATCCACCAGATGCTCTGCTGAAGGAGGGACAATCGCCTCCTGTACCAGTCAGATCCAATTTGACAATACACACATAAAAAAGAATAAATTAAAATGTGTTTCTGAGGACGGTTGTCAATTAAAATTGTGCGGCAACGTGTAAAGTGTTGACCATGTATACTGAGTTCTTAATTTCTTTTGGCAAGGTTTTCATTTTCAGGGTGCAGATGCTATTACAGACTTCACTAAAAATTCACTGCTAAGTTTCAAGTTTTGCATGCCACTGTAATGTTACTGTGTGATTTCATGATCTACTTTTAAGACTACTAGTAGATAGGGATAAAAATAATTTTTATATAATCTTATATCCTAATGCTTAAGTGTTTGCTTTATTTTGGATTTTACCTTGGGAAATTCCATCATTCAATGATCAAGAGATGATCTTCCTTGGCATTAAAGTGTAATCTTTAAGAGACTAGTTAAAATAAGTATAAACAATGAGAAACATAATTTCAGTTATCTCAATTTATAGGTTAATTAATGCTAAAATACTGTTGAATTTTTTAAAAATTTATTTTTACATATTTTACTCCAGATTTACAGTTCTTTAACAAATGACAACACAACATTTTTCCTGTCACCAACCTTTCTGTGAACAGAGATATATATTAAAAAAAAATAGGGAACGCTTCACAGATTTGTGTGTTACCCTTACACAGGGCCATGCTGATATTTGTATTGTTCCAATTTTAGTATAAGTGCTGCTGTGAGCCTAATTTCTGAAGTTTCCGTGATATTCCATTACATGGGTATGTCACAAATAACAATTATGCTAATGTGCCTTTTAAGAACATGTGCACAACTAACTATCTCTGTCCACATCACTACAAAGGTGTAAATAGGATGTAAATAACAAACAGCAGTGCCAGGCACTGTTTTAAGTGCTCCACACACATTATTTCACTTAATCCCCACAGTAACCCTATGAGGTAGATACTAGTCAAATCAACCCAACTCATTGCCGTCAAGCTGGAACCAACTCACAGCTGAGCCTCCAGTGAGTTTTCCGAGGCTGAAAATCACATGACAGGAGAGAGTAGCATCTTTCTCCCATGGAGCGGCTGGTGGCTTCGAACAGCTTACCTTTGGGTTGGCAGCATAACTTGTCCACTCGGGAGCTCTAGATACTAGTGGTGTTGCTGAGTCCTGTCCAGCTGGAACTGACTCACAGTGGACCCTCTGGGGGGTTTCTGAGGCAGTGAATGGCAGGGAAGGGGAGACTGCCCATCTTTCACAGAGCAGCTGGTGGATTCAAGATGTGTTTCTTGGCATTGGCAGCTCAACTCTTTCTCACGAAGCCACCAGGGTTCCCTGTATAGCACCTGTGTCCTCATAGTACAGTTGAAGAAACAAGCGAGCAGAAATTGAGAGGACCAAGGAAAAAGCTACTCTTACTCCACAAAGAACCACTGCCTACAATGAACAGTCTATGAACGGTCTACCTCTGCTAGGCCTGTGCCATGTATGTGGACGGCACGTAAGCACTGACAGAGGACCTGAGATCTCACTTCCTTCACTGTGAAAGACCTGGACCAACTCATTGAATCACTGCCTAACAGAAGGTCTGAGCAGACTCTTTAAGTCTCCTGATTCTCACGAACACTTCTTGACCTGGACTCAGAGCTACACCATGATTTCTGTCTACCGGATTCATTATTCTTGTATCATTCAGCAACTGAGTGTCTACTGGATGTATCAGAAAATGACCGGTCCATCCATACCCATTCACAGAATGAAATGGAAAGTTAAAAGCCACCCTCTTCCTGCACCTCTTTAACGTCCCACGGACTTACTGGTGTCACAAGGTTAGGATCCTCTTGATAGAAGGCGTCACCCTTGCACGCATGGAAGAACTCGGCACACAGAGGAAAAATGATTTTTTTGAACTTGGAAATGAACCCGCACATCTACTATGGTCCAGTGATTTCCCCAGGCTGCTATGTCTTGATTTAGGTAAAAATTTAGGCAAATGAGAAAAGGAGGGAGAACTCACTGAGTTCTTCCAAGAACTCACTGAGTTCTTCCAAGAACTCAGACTTCAATGGAGAGATATGAGGCAGGGTAATAATAGTAATAACTTGTGATTACAGCTAATAATTATAAAGCTCTTAATACACTGTCAGGCGCTATTCTAATTTAGTTACATGTTCACTTATTAAATACCACAACCCTATGTGGTAAGTATTGGTTTTGCCCCTATACAGAGAAGGGTATCTGTGAATCAGGCAAAAAAGGACTAAGTGATATATATGTCCAACGTCCCTTAGTCAGGGAGACTTGGGTGGGATTCTGAACCTGGCTATTCTTGCTCAGTCTATGCTCTTAAGATAAAAGACCACCTTATGAAGGACGACTTCAAATAGTGCTGTGTTTATCCCATGGGTACACATGCTCTAAGTGCATGACCTTGAAATAGCCAGAGTTTCCTTTAGTGGCCCTATTTCCTTTCAATATCCAGAAAATGAGACTGTTAACAATCTAGAAGAACCCATAAATGGAAACGCAGTCATCATGCCATTACTGAAAAAGGAAAAAAAAAAACATTTTCTTCACTTTATATTATATAGACATTCTTTTCAATTCTTGCCCACATGCAAATTGTTCCTAAAAATTCAAATTGCTAATAATAGTGGAAATGTTATTAATCTTTTAAACCACTCTGCATTGTCAGCATTTTTCCTAGAAAGGAAACTGGAGTTATTATCAGACACATAAAACATTAAAAATCACTCCATGTCTAAGAGGAGAAAGAAAGTCAGTTAAACGATGTCATTCTAACTCCGTATCTGGAGTACTATCTCGATCTTGTGGTTCTACCTATATATATTTTTTTTTACTTTTCTCAGCAGTAACGCTTCCCACAATTAACACTGTGAAATGTGGACAATGAACAAGGAAGACCAGAGAAGTGATGCCTTTGGGCTGTAACGTTGACAGGGAACCCCGAATGTGCCATGAACTGCCGGAAGAACAACTCTTGTTTTAGCAGAAGTGCAGGCAGATGGTTGGGAGCCAAGATAGTGAGACTGTCTCTCACTCTCTGGGCTTGGCCTCAGGAGGGACCGTTCCCCGAAGGAGGGCACTGTGCTTAGCTGGGGGTAAGAGGAAGACACTCAATGAGGTGACTGCAACAAGGGGCCTGGGCACAGCGGAGCTCGCGTGGACGGCAGAGGACTGGGCAGGCTTCAACCTGTGGTACGGAAGGCTGCTGGGCGTCCTAACAATGGTAACATTCTCATTCATCTTTCTGATGAGGTAATGAAGACTGGGTCACCCTGGACAGCAAGTCACCAACTTGGGGACTCCTTCGAAAATGCCAAGCATCAAGAATGCTTCTAGGTCAATTCCTTTGGTCAGAAATTGGTAGGAAGGTGAAAACCCAAGGTCATTTATGAAAATCCAAGGTCGTTTATGAACTTTTAACTTGCAAGATTGGGTCTGACCCCAGGATGTGTTCTGGTGTATAGCTGGGGGAGTAACACTATCATACATTTGTTGGGATTCCATTTATACAGCTCTCTAACTTCTAATGGTTCTGTTGCAACATAAGGTTACTGCTCTTCACACTCACGTCCACGAGAGCCGCCTCCGATATGGCTCATCTAGTACCGCGCAGGGTTGGAGGTATTAACAAGCACTGTCCCACACCTATGACAGGTTAAGAATCTCTCTCCAGTGTGGTCTATCTGATGCACTATGAGCGGAGAGGTCTGGCTGAAGAGGAGTCCACACCGATTACATTTCAGCGTCATCTCTCCACTATGAACCCTCTGATGCTTAATGAGGTCGTTCTTGCGGATGAAGGCTTTGCCACACTGCCCACACTCGTAGGGCTTCTCTCCAGTATGGATTCTCTGATGCACAATGAGGGCAGAGCTCTGGCTGAAGGATTTCCCACAGTCGCGGCATTCGTAGGGCTTTTCCCCGGTGTGGGTTCTCTGATGAGAGAAGAGGTGTGAGCTGCGACTGAAGCACTTCCCGCAGTCTTTGCACTCGAAGGGTTTCAGGCCAGTGTGAGTCCGGTGGTGCACGACCAGGTGAGACCGCTGGCTGTAAGACTTGCCACACTCGGTACACTCGTAGGGCCGGACCCTGACGTGCGTGCGCTGGTGCAGAATGAGGTGCGTGCTCTGCCTGAAGGACTTGCCGCACTCGGGGCACTCGTAGGGTTTCTCACCCGTGTGGGTCCGCTGGTGCCGGATCAGCCTGGAGCTGTGAACGAAGGCTTTGCCGCACTGGGCACAAGTGTACAGTTTGTCCCCCGTGTGAGTTCTCTGATGCGTGAGGAGGTGAGAGAACCAGCTGAAGCATTTTCCGCACTCCTTACACTCGTAGGGTTCCTCCCCCGTGTGGGTCTTCTGGTGTCCCAGGAGATGGGAGCTCCGGCTGAACGACTTCCCGCACTCTTTGCACGCAAAGGGCTTCTCCCCGGTGTGGATCAGCTTGTGCCTGGTGAGGTTCGAGCGCCAGCTGAAGAACTTGCCACATTCTGGACACTCATAGGGCTTCTCCCTGCGGATGCCCTTCAGCACGTCCCGGGAAGGGTCCTCGGAGCCAGGGCATTTGTAGGGCTTCCCTGCCGTCTGGGTCCTGGCAAACGGAAGGTGCATGTTTTCACAGAACGTCTGACCGCGTTCGTTACCACCTGCACAGCTCTCCTGATGATCGTGAAAAACCAAGTTGTGTTTTAAACCGTTAATATGGGAGTCGTGTTTCTGAAAATATTCCCTCAGCGCCAGCTGCGTGGGGAGAAGCCCGTTCCCCTCGCCTCCCTCGGTGGGAAGAACCTTCCTTTGTGTGAACGCCACCTGCCTCAAATGCTTCTCCTGGTTTCCCTGGTACTTGTCCAACCCGTCTTCACATTCCCAGACTTCTTCTAACGACAAGTACCAAAGGTCGCTCCGTGCCATTTTAATGTTGCAGGGCTGTCCATCTTCAAAAGCGCTTTTACTGGATTCTGATGTCTTCCTTTCGGCTGGAGACTCTGAATCGGAAAGAAAATAGTAATAAGGGCTGAATAACTACCGAATGTATTAAATCGTGAAATATACGGTGCAGAGACAAAGTGTGCAAGAGCTGCCCTCAAACATGGTTTTGTCACCTGGATACAGATTATTATGAAAAGGAAAGCAAGGAACAGAAAATGCTTTGGGGTGAGCAAAAGTCACAAGGGAGAGAGAGGAAGAACAGCCAGGAGACTGCGCAGTAAGTGAGATGAACCTCTAACAGGGGGTGGAGGTAACAGTTAAAGGAAATCTCGCTCAATGGAGATTCAGCTATGAGTCGGTTCTGATTCCACAGCAAAGAGCTTGAGGGGTTGGTTTTGGGGTGGTGTTTTGTTTTTTTAAAATATATATAAAAGCTTCACTGGTTTTACTTCTCTTAACAACCAGCTCCTCAAATGAGTTTAAGAGGGTTTTTGGGTATTTTTTTATATATATGAAAGCTTCACTGGTTTTGCTTCTTTCGAGAACCAGCTCAAGACGCTCTTTTAAGATCTATCTACAGGAGAACCATCTGATGAGGGCAACTTGAAAGTGTTAACAGAAACCCGAAGGGGGCGCTGGTGGCCTAGTGGCAAGAAGCTGCACTGCAATCCCAGGGGTATGAGGTTCGAATCCACCAGATGCTCTGCTGGAGAAGGAGGGACAATCTCCTCCTGTACCAGTCAGATCCGATTTGACAGTACACACACAAAAATTAATAAAAATTTAAAAAACCAAGTAAATAAATTTAAAAAAAACAAAAGCAAACAGAAACCTGAGAGCTGTGAGTTTTTCTTAACAGGAGAAGACAACTTGGCAAAGGAGGGTGATAACAGTTGCTGCAAGTCAAACAATGTAATCGATGTCAATGCACATAGAAAAATCTCACTGAACTGTGTGTATTTTTTCGCACGTATGGTCCCAAAGCAGAAATGATTTTTTTTTTAAAAAAAAAAAGAAGACTGTTGTCTCTGAACACTAATAGAAGACTACAGACTGGAAATGAGTAAAGTGGAGATAAAAAGAAAATCAAGCTTTTCAGAAATCTATGCCTGCAAGGAGAGCTGGCTAACCCCAACCACTATGTCCAGAAGTTCTAACCCCTGCCTAGTCTCCTGGCAGGGGCTCCTACCCACACCAATTCGTGCCTGGTTCTCACCTGAAAAGGCCTCTTGGTAAATCTCCACCAGCCATGGCTCTTCACCTTTTTCCAAGCGGAGGATCACGTCTGGTTTGGGAAAGTGATGCCCTTGACACAGGAAAAAAGCCAAGAATTTATGTGAGTTGAGGGAGTCTGGGCTGCAGGCAAAGTGACACCCCAGAGTCAACCTCAACTCCTTGGTTTTCACAGACTAAGGAGCGTTCAGAAGCAACAATAGAAATACATACTTTAAACATTTTACAAAGGGTTTATTAAACTTTGAGACATAGAGTTGGGTTAAGGAAAATGATGGGTAGGAAGCATTTCTCTCCATTCATTTACCTTCCAGCCCACAGAAAAGAAACGAAAAAAATAATCTGGAAAGGAAAACTTTTTTCCCCACCATAAAAGCAGAAAAAAAGCCCTCAAACGCTGGGACCAAAATAGAGCTGACTCCCAGTGGATTTTCAGGGGCTGGAAGGGGCACGGGAGAAGACAAGCATCTTCCTCCCTGAAAGCAGAGCTCCTGTCAAAGCAGGAGTTTAAAAACCCACTTACTTCTGTTCCAATGAAAAGAGGTCTTTAAGTCCCAAACCTAAGCTCTGACAGATGCTTCAAAGCCTGACCTGCATCGACAAAGAATCAAAGTCTACGCAGCAAATATTCTTCCCACAAAACCAGAAGGGACTCTTACCCAGAGAAAGCAGGTTCTTATAGTTCTCGAGCATCACATGCTTGTACATGATCTGCTGGGCAGTGCTCAGGAGCCTCCACTCCTCTCTGGTGAAGTCCACAAGTACATCCTTGAAGGTCACCAGTGTCTAAAACGTGCAACAAATCCTGAGTCAGATGTCCACCTCTGCTCTTTCTAAATGGAACATTTACAGCAAGAAGCACCAGGCCAATGGCACAGAAATAATGACAGAGAACACAGGAGAATTTAAGAATCCACAGCTTCCAAATTCACTGTTAGAGAATCTATTCCATCAGGTTCCCAGGACTGCATAGTGGAGTGTACTCGGGGCGGGAGGATTGTATAACAATGAAAGAATTTTTCTTTTGCTTTTCAAAGAGAAGAGTGCTCTGGGGGGTAAGGGTGGGCAGAGAAAAAATGCAACAATGAATGAATGGAAATCCAAAATTTCTGTAAACATTCAATAAAATTAATAATAATAATAATAATAAATAAATTTAAAAAAGCAATTTCCAGGCTGCGGTTTAGATGTAAAAATTGCCCGAGGTACCTTTATTCAAATCAAGTTTGTTATAAACAGCTGTCACAGAGAATATGAACACTTTAATCAGCGATTGGGGTAATGGGAGTAGGTGTGTCAGAGATATAGTGAGGTTGGCACGGGATAGAGCAAGGTTTAGGGCTCTTGTACACAGGGTCACTATGAGTTGCAAGGGACTCGATGACACATAACAACAATCGAAGTATGTGAAACGAAGGCAGGGAAAGAGGGAAGAGAGTCTTGTGGTCCGTAACAGTTTAAAGATAAAATGCTTAAGAGACGTTCCCAGCCATATTTTAAACCTAAAATACATACATTCAAATAATAACCCAAACTTTTTCACAGGCATCACCAGGGATAGAAACAGAGCCGTTGAAAGACTTCATCTTAGTACTTGTAATACAATTGCAATACAGATGCAAGGCCTCTGTTCCGCAAAGCAGTCTTCTTCATGTTTGCTTTTAAAGATCATTTCCCCCACTTTCTACAACTATTGCAAACCATGTCCCTCTTCCAACATTCCACTATGTCACCTTACACTGTTAATGAGAAAAATAACATCGCTATTACAACAAGAGAGCATCGCTCTCCCAAAGGCTTCATGCCTGCAGATTGGCTACAAACTCATCTCAGGACAGCCGAGGATCCTTACACATATCCTGTGTACCTTCAAATACTTCATCATCTGTAAGAACAGTCCTCTGATAACTGATCCCTTGAGTTCCTTCAACAGACACTCCCCATGGACATCTACACAATGGGCAGGAGACACCAGAGCCCTCAAGGGGCACAAGATTGCTAGCTTTTCCATTTTAAGGCACCACTGAGGGAAATCCAAGTGTAATCAATCAGGGATAACAGTTTTCCTGGATTGCCAGTCCACTAACGGAGAGAAGGCAAGGAACTCTTGAACCTGAGTAAGACTGGTGAGCAATGAAAAGAATACTTCTAGGAAATGAAATCTAGGAAGCAGAGGAAGAGGCTGGAAGGGGAGCCAGGATCTCAGCTATGACAGATAAAGAAGTGCCCCAGGCAGAGAAAGAGGCCGTGCTGTCCTACTGACTCACATTTGTATTCTTTCAATCTTTTCCTCTGTCTGGAAATAGGATAAAATCTGCTGGGTGCAGAAGGTCAAAGAAAACAGCCTTCAATTATATCTCAACATCAAGAACACAAACATCCTCATCACTAAGAGGTTAACATCATGATGTCGTTGTTGTTGACTGCTGTCGAGTCAAGCATGACTCATAGCGACCCTATGAACAAAAGGCCTGAAGCCTTACTATAACTACCATCATTTATCAAAGTTCATAGATGTTTCCAGAGGCATGTTGTTTAGGAAGTGGATGCCACTCCTGCTTCCAAACATTGAACATCATGATGTTGTTGTTGTTGTTGTTGTTACGTGCCGTGGAGTTGTTTGTGACTCATAGCGACCCTATGTACAACAGCCCTAAACCCTGCTCTATCCTGTGCCAATCGCATGGCCTCTGACACACCCATCTCGATTACCTCAGTCACTGAATCAATCCACCTCATAGAGGGTCTTCCCCTCCTGCGCTGTCCCTCTACCCTACCAAGCATGATGTCCCTCTCCAAGGACCTGTCTGTCTCTCCTTACAACATGTCCAAAGTATGTCAGACGAAGCCCCAGAATCCTTGCCTCCAAGAAGTAGCCTGGTTTAACCCTCTCTAGGATGGATCTGTTTGTTTTCTTGGTAGTCCATGGAACATTCAACACTTTTCTCCAGCACCACAGCTTAAAGGCGTCAATTCTCCTTCTATCCTCCCTAGTCATTGTCCAACTCTCTGATGTATAACAAGTGATTGCAAAGACCATGGCCTGTATCAGGCAGACCTTAGTCTCCAGAGAGACACCATTGCTGTTGAGTACTTTAGAGAGGTCCCTAACCGCAGACTTTCTCATCGCAATATGTTTTTTTATTTCCTGGCTGCTGGTGCCAAGAGTGTTGAACGTGGAGCCGAGCAAACTGAAGCTGTGAACAATCTCAATCTCTTCGCCATCCATCCTGATGCTGCCAATTGGTCCAGTGGCGAGAATCTTTGTCTTCTTGACGTCCATACTGAAGCCTCAGTCCATACTGAAGGCTGCAGTCCTTGACCCTCTGTAGTAAGTGCATGAGGTCCTCTTCAGTTTCAGCAGACAGGGTTGTGTCATCTGCATAACGCAGATTGTTGATAGATCTTCCACCAATCCTAACGCCACGCTTCTCCTCATAGAGCCCAGCCTCTCGGATAATCTGCTCTGTATACATGTTGAAAAGGTATGGAGATAGGACACATCCCTGGCGTACACCCTTCTCAATTTTGAACCATGCAGTGTTGCCCTGCTCTGTTCTGACAACTGCCTCCTGGTCCAAGTATAGGTTTCACATTAGCACGATTAAATGTTCTGGGATTCCCATTCTTCTCAGAGTCAGCCACAGTTTATTATGATCCACAAAGTCAAATGCCTTTGCATAACCAATGAAACACAGATAGACATTCTTCTGGTATTCTCTGCTTTCAGCTAAGATCCATCTAACATCAGCTACAATATCCCTAGTACCACGACCCCTTCTAAACCCAGCCTGGACTTCTGGCAGTTAGATGGAGGAAAAAAATTGAAACTGTCAACGATTTCACCTTACTTGGATCTACAATCAACACCTTGAGTATCTGCAGTCAAGAAATAAAAAATGTATCAGGAAAATCTGCTGCCGAGGATGTCTCCATTAGAAGCAATGAAGTCAGTTTAGAGAGTAAGGTGCACCTGATTCAGGCCATCGTCTTTTCAGTTACTTGCTAGGCATCTGAGAGCTGCAAATTGAGTAAGAAGGACAGAAGAAGAATTGACGCCTTCAACGTATGTACAGTGTTGGAGAATAATACGGAATATCCTGTGGACCGCCAAAAGACCAAACAGGTATGTCTCAGAGAAAGCGCAGCCAGAGTGCTCCTTCCTTACAGGTAAGGGAGGTCAAGCACTGTCTCACGTACTGTTCAGAGAGGCCAGTTCTTGGATAAAGACGTCATGTGTGGCAAGATGCAGGGTCAGTGCGAGAGAGGAAGACCTTCAACGAGACGGACTGACACTGACTGCAGGAACAGCAGAGATGAGGAGGATGGGACAGGATAGGGCAAGGCTCTCACCAGTTGTTAAGAGGGTTGTTATCAGTCCTATCAGTCAGGGACCTCTCCAGAGTACAGAGAAGCAATGATGTCAGTCTAGAGACTAAGGTGCGCCTGATCCGGGCCACGGTCTTCATAATTACTTGCTATGCATCAGAGAGCTGGACAATGACTAAATATGACAGAAGAATCGATGCATTCAAGTTGTGGTGCTGGAGAAGAGTCCTGAACATACCATGGACCACCAAGAAAACAAATAGGTCTGTCTTAGAGAGCGTGAAATCAAGTTTCTCCTTGGAGGCTAGGATTTTGAAGCTCCGTCTGATATACTTTGGGCACATGGCCAGGAGGGACTGGTCCCTGGAAACATCATGTTAGGAAGGGTGGAAGGACAGTGCAGGAGAGGGAGACCCTGAATGAGAGATACTATCAGAGTAACCGCGGCAATGGGGTAAGTGTGTCGGAGTCAGTGAGACTGGCACAGGACAGGGCAGGCTTCAGAGCTAATGTACACAGGGTTGCTATGAGTCGCAGGCGACTCGACAGCACATAAAACGATTATCATCAGTCATATGACTCAACAACATCTAACAACAACAGTGATGAAGTGGTTAAAGTCCTTAGCTGCAAACAGAAAGGCCGGGGGTTTGAATCTCCTGTTCACTCTGCAGAGGAACGACATAGGAATCTGAGCTACAACTTCTTGAGCAAGGAAATTTCAAGACTTAGGCAAAAAAGAGATCAGAAAACAGTGAAGACACATCCGACTCACCCTGGACTGGGCAGGTGGCAACTGGCCTTCCATACCCTGCTCTTTTTCTGATGATTCTTTCTTGAATAAGGAAGAGTCCAGAAAACGAAACCTAGAGAAAAGTAATAAATGTGAGGAAAGTGTGCTATTCCTGGGAGGCTTCCTGAAATGCCAACTAGGACTGTTCACAAACCAGTTAAGCACGACACAAACACTACAAAATGAGTACCATCAGGAATCTTCCAGAAACAAACATACACTTCCTGAAATTCTCCAGGATTAGGAAGAATGCCGTTAACTAAATCCCCCTTTTCCCTGCTGTAATTAATCTCTAAGGTTTCAGGCTCATTTTATTTGGATTGATTGAATGGTCAGTTGTGGATGAAATTAAATAGTTCTCCCAACATAGATTGCTTTCTTTTTTTTTTAAATTTTTTTTTTTTTTATTTTGTGTGCGTGTACCGTCAAATCAGATCTGCCTGGTACAGGAGGATATTGCGCCTCCTTCTCCGGCAGAGCATCTGGTGGATTCGAACCGTGTTCCTCTGGGATTGCAGTGCAGCTTCTTGCCACTAGGCCACCAGAGCTCCCCTCATAGATTGCTTTCAAAGGTAGAAAAGAACCTGACCCGATCTAACAGTCTCATTTTTTTTTTATTTTATTATTTGTGTGTGTGTGTGTACCGTCAAATCAGATCTGACTGGTACAGGAGGAGATTGCCCCTCCTTCCCCGGCAGAGCATCTGGTGGATTCGAACTGTGCACCTCTGGGATTGCAGTTGCAGCTTCTTGCCACTAGGCCACCAGAGCTCCCCTTAACAGTCTCATTTTACAGATAAGAACATAAATTCCGTAAAATACAACAGCCTTGAAATCATACTTAACTGTGTCCATAATCCCGGACTAAGAGCAAGGAGACGTGGATTAAAGACTCAGTTTAGCCAAGAATTCCTAATGCCTCATACTAAAGTTTAAAGGAAAACTTAATGTTGTCCTTCAAGCGTCACTTGCCCTTGTCACTGCCCCTTCTGGACACAGGAATCATCTCTATACAAGTACAGGAAAAGGGACCTTCCTCTCAGTTTAGGAGAAAAGCTGTGCCCCTGGGGAACAAGGGGTATATATATATATATATGTGTGTGTGTGTATTTTTTTTTTTAGTCACGTCGCCCTGTAACTGGGCAGATTTCCCTCTTTGGTTTGGCCACGGGGAAGCTTCAGGTTGAACTGATCAAGATAAAAAGTGATGCAGGGCACACACCCCAGGGAAACTTCCCTTACACGGGATCAGGGGTATGATCCAAACTCTAGCGGCTTAGTAAGGAACTGGGCTGTCAACACAAAGGCATGTGGTTCGAATCCACCAGCCGCTCTGTGAGAGAGGGAGATTTAGTGCAATTTAGTGCCTCTGAAAACTGGCTGGAAGGTCAGCTACGGGTCAGTTCCAACTCAATGGAACAAAACAACAACAATCGCACTTTAATTCCCTTAAACCAGAGACGATACGGGATAATTACATCAAAGGAAAGTGATCCCATACCAGCTGAACAACTGAGAATCATTGTCCAGCCTAGTGGATATAATTTGGGGGCAGGGCAGAGGGGCATAATTCAAACCGTGACATCCAACTATGTTCTGTTACTTAGTAAACTGTATCTTGAGACTCATATTTGGTTCTATGTTCCTTTTTCAAAATACTTTCTAGTGACAGTGGCCCCAAGGTTGGGGGGGGGGGTAAGGTCTAAAATCATTAGAGTTGTTGTTTTTAGTTGTTACACGCTGTCAAGTCTAGTAAGACTCATAGAGACCATATAAACAACAGACCTGAACCCCGTCCTGTCCTGCGCCATCTTTACACTTCCTGACCCCCCAAAGCCCATCACGGTGGTCACCACGTCAATCCACCTGGCTGAGGATCTTTCTCTCCTTCGCCGACCCTCCACCCTTCCAGGCTCCATGTCCCTCTCCAGGGAAGAAGCCCCTCCTAGCAGCAAGCGCACAGTAGGTGAGACAAAGCCTCCTCATGTTTGCCTCCAAAGAGCACTCCGGCTGCACCCTCTCGAAGATATATTTGTTTATTAGTTTGGCACAGTATCTTTAATATCATTAGGGTGGTGGTTGTTCTTTCGTGCTGTCAAATCACCTGCGACTCATAGTGACTGTGTACAAGAGCTCTGAACCCTGCTCTATCCTGGGCCAACCTTATTGTCTCTGACACACCCACCCCCATGACCCCAGTCACTGAATCAATCCATCTCATCGAGGGTCTCCCTCTCTTGTGCTGTCCCTCTACCCTCCCAAGCATGACATCCTTCTCTTAAGGACTGGTCCCTCCTTGCGACATGCCCAAAGTATGTCAGACGAAGCTTCAGAATCCTTGCCTCCAAGGAGCAGCCTGGCTTCACCTTCTTTTTGTTCTCCTATCAGTGCATGGTATATTCAATACTCTTCTCCAGCACCATAACTCAAAGGCATCAACTCTCCTTCTATCATCCCTAGTCATTAGTTGGGGTATATTAAAACCCTGGAAAAACATAGATTTAATTCCTTTCCTCACCTCGAGCTACTAAAAACACCTTCATGGAAAACACTCTCCAATTTCCATCTTCCTTTTAAGCACTTTAAATTTTCCTTAACACAGGCCCTGAGCTATCAGCTTCCCCAATCTCTAAGATTCTTGGTGTCAGCTAAATTTTCTGAAGAATTTCCTCTCTAACTCAGAATGAGGTCAAAACATCCCTGGCCACTAGGATCAGATTACGGGTTCAATCTGCATAAGTGCTGCACATCCGACCAGTCTCTATCTCTCAGGACCTAGGGGACAGCTAGAGGTTTCTGTCCTTCATCCACACTCTCTTCAATCTACTCAGAGGACTTTTAAGTTCAGACTCTATCACCTGTGCAGCTCCTTTCTGAATCAGCCGCCCCGAGTGAAGTCAGAATCGCACTGCCCCTGTGGGTTTGCTAATTCAGTTATTAAGTGCTTAAAAAAAATTCCTGAAACAGAGAGCTCTGGTGGCGTAGTGGCAAGGAGTTGCAACTACAATCCCAGAAGCGCACGGTTCAAATCCACCAGATGCTCTGCCGGGGAAGGAGGGACAGTCTCCTCCTGTACCAGTCAGATCTGATTTGACGGTACACTCACACAAAAATAATAAAAATGAAAAAAAAAAATTAAAAAAAATCCCAAAACTTGTACTAATACTTACAATGGTGACCCATTTACTAAAAACAAGCAGAGACAAAACTAGTGGAGAGTTCTTGGCACAGGACCTCCACCATGCCAAAGGCCTTGCCATCTTACGTACCAGTCACAGATACTGCCACCAGTTTAACAGGGCCAGAAGACAACTCTAAGGTCCAGGGTCCCACAGTCACTGGAACCTCAATACACACGCACAATTCCAGTCTTACTTCCCAGTTATGATGGATCTAATCAACGAACATGCTGCACTGTATCACACTACCCTCCCCTTCCTGAAGTTACTTCATCAGGGGTTGTGTCTGGGTCACCTCTAACTGTCTGGATATTCTATAAAGCAAAAAGGCACTTTAATTGTTCAACCAAATCTCGTCTATTGTCCCACATAGTTGCCGTTAAGTTTTTTAAACATTCTATTCACTAAAGGGAGCTCTGATGGCTTGGTGGTAAGTGCACTGCCAACGCACATAAAGGGATACAGTTCAAATCCACGTGCTGCTCAGTGGGAGAAAGATGAGCAGTCTCCTTCCAGGGGATTTACTGCCTCTGAAAACATGCTGGAGAGTCAGCTATGGGTTGGTTTCCAACCGGATGGTAAACAACAACATTCAGTAAACAGTAAACATGCATAAATCTAGTATGTTGCTCTTGTTTGTGAGACTCCATCGAGTTCACTGTTTACTCACAGAGGCCCTAAGGACAAGTGATGTGAGCCTAGCTCATATCCTGTTGCACTGTCACCATCTCTCCTTATCGCCGGTAAGATTGAACCCATTACTACAATCAGTATGTCAATTCATCTTCTAAATACTCCTCTCCTTCTCTGACCCTCTACCTTTGCTGTAATAATGTCTTTTTCCAAGCACAGATAACATGCTCAAAGTTAAGTGAGATCAAGTTTCACCATTCTTGTCACTAGAGAGCTGCCCGGTTGCACTTCTTCCTCCAAGACAAGACAGACTTGTTCTATTCAGTATTCTTCTTCAACATCACAAGATCCCTATAGCGTCTACAAACCAGAACTGGATGTTACATGTCATGGGGTTGGAACCAACTCACAGCCGACCCTTGAGCAGGTCTTCAGAGGCTGTAAATTGGGAGGAGACGGCCCATCTTTCACCCGGACAGCAGCTGGTGGATTCACTGTCTGCCTCTGGGTTGGCAGTTCAACTCCCTACCACTCAACTCCCTGGAATTGGAGGGCAGTGTTTATGATTTTAAACCGGTATGAAATCCATTTTAAAGAAATTCCCTATTTTAACAAAGATCATTTCAGCAAATGCTGACAGGTCATATATTTAAAAAAAAAAAAGGTTAAATACCCTTCATACAGAAAAAACCCATCTGATATTTCTGGGGGTGGGAAGAAACGTTAAGGAGGAACCTCAGTTTGTATTATACAGAACACTTGGTTTAAACAACCATCAGCCGACTTCATTATTTTTAATAAAACAGCAATACGAAGAGGGGAAATAGTGCTAATGCAAGGAGTTAAATTTTCCTGGAAAATGCAAAGAGTTAAGAAAGTATGGATGGCATTAACAGACAATTAGAAAGATGCGCTTAATAAACTACAAGATGATCATAAGGGCTAATCAGTGCCTGTTGGCGAAGCACACAAAACTTAGCACTTTTAATACCTGCAGCAAGCAATCAGGAGGTTCGATGGAGGAAAGCAACCTCGTGACAATCAAAGCAGGAAGGGCAAAATCAGAAAAGAGCCAGCGCTCCGCCAACAAGCGATGTTCGGGGCGTCTCCCGTGAGCGCAGCCGGAGGAGCGGGACCCGCAGGCCCCGCCGGCGGAAGGCAGCAGCACCCTCCCCGCCGCGGCCTCCCCGCCGCCACCGCAGCCGCCGCCGCAGCTCCTCCCAGCTCGGCTCACCGCCTGCAACCCAACCCGCCAATCCCGTCACGTACGCACCCCGCCCCGGCGCTACGGCCTCGTAGCGCCATGCACGCCTTCATACGTCACATGCGCGCTCCGCCCCTTCGCCCTGCCACGTACACGCCCCCGTCACGCACGCGCCTCCACGTCATGCAAACGTCTGGAGGCGCGTACTCATGTCCCTCCGCGTCTTTCAAATTCTCGCAGCAAACCTGCCGTTGAGTTCCGCGACCGTGGCACGTGCCTAAAAAAAAAAAATCCCTCCGCGGTGGGCGGGGCAGGCGCAGGAGCTACTGGGAATTGTAGTCACAAGCACCGGCGAGACTGGTTCTCGTGTCAGGTGCTCAGCCTGCCTCCTACCTTAAGACAGTTCGCCTCACCTTTCCCCTTATGGCTGAGCAGTGGCTGCTCAGCGGCCGGGTTGTACCTACGCCTGGACCCTAGTAATCCCGGACAGGGGAGCGATGCCGCCCAGGTGGGCAACGTTGTGTCAGTACTTGGGTCAGGGACAGGTCAGTGAATACGGCCACTGGAGGGGTGACAGGTCCTGACTCCGCGGCTAGTGCTGTTCCGTGCCGGCTGTTTGGGCGCCGGTGGGGTCGCGCGCGCGGGGTTCCGCGGAGCGATTTGGGGCGGTGGCCGGGTCAGCAGGGCGGGAACTCGAGTGTCCAGTCCTCCGATCTGTGCTGTCGTGCGCGGCCCGAGCGGTGTAAACGGCGACCCTGTCACAGCCTTGGCACTCTGGCCGCTGGCCAGATGGCACTGGGACCCCATCGGAGGGCGGGGAGGACGGCCTGGTGGTCCGCTTCCCGACCGGTGTCCCCCCCCCCGCCCCCGAAGCGGCCCCGGGGAGGTCGGTGCACGGGTGGCCCGGGGGGCGTGGCTAAAGTGCTGAATTTGGGAGGCCCTTAGCTTCAAGGGACGGGATTGTGGAGGGGTCCCCGGCGGGCAGCAGGGGGCTCACGCGGTGGAAGCACTCCAGGCGCAGCCTGTGTTCAGAAAACAGCAACTTTCCCTGAATCCATCATGGTCGTTTTGGCGGATTTTCCACTATTTCTGCATTCCTGGCTGAACCACCTTCAAATGTGGTAATTCCCATCACACACGGCTGAATTCAGTGTGTTGGGCTCCGGTGGCGCTCCTGTGAGTGAGGCATCTAGCTGTTAACCGGGAGGGTGGAGGTTAGAGCCCAACAGTGGCATCAACGTCCTTAAAGATTTTACAGCCTTGGAAATATGCAGGGTGCAGGGCGGCCCACTTGATAGCTGGTACGCTGGACAGCTGTTCAAATCCACTCGTCCACTTTGATGAAAATGTATAGCCTCAGAAACTCCACTTGCAGGGTCAACGATGAGCTGGACTTGACCTGATGGCAGGGGCTTGGTTTCTGGTTAATATTTACTGAAGACTCTTCTCATCTCTATTCAGAATTAGCACTGCAGGTTTACTGCACTGCCGTTTCTTCAAACTCTCCTTGCCCACTTTTACTTACAAGATGTTACACGTCTCCTGTGTAGCTTTTGCCTCTAGTTTTCTATTATGTAAAGCAGTTTGCTTAAGATCCATTCCTGTTTTCTAGAATGACTGGTATGATTAGCATGAAAATACTCGGGGCTTGAAACCTTTGTCTGACTTCAGACATGGCACCTGAGGCTGAGCTATTATTGGGCAGTGCAAAGGAAAACGAACAGTGGCGAGCAGAACAGGGGGAATAAGTATACCTAAATCAACTATGTTTAACATGGAATTTCTTTTTCTCTTCCAAAAGTTAACTTTCTCTTTTTTTATTGTATTACTTTTTACATATACCGTCAAATCAGATCTGACTGGTACAGGAGGATATTGCCTCCTCCTTCTCCAGCAGGAGCATCTGGTGGATTTGAACCGCGTACCTCTGGGATTGCAGTGCAGCATCTTGACACTAGGCCACCAGAGCTCCCTAAAAGTTAACTTTAAAAGTTGCAAATTATACATAAAACTTAATTCAGGAGCCAAGTATTGATGATGGGCTTTAGCTTCTCTTACTCCTTTTTTAAAATGATGCGTGCATCTTCCATCCAAACGTCAAAAGTAAATGGGACTACACTGTTTATCAACAGAAATCTTGATAAAGATTTTAAGATGGTCAGATCACACTTTACTTACAATTTTTTAATTATTATCTTCACTTTGATTTTCACTTTTCCCACATCTCTTCTTTTACATAAACTCGCCTCTTTGGTTACATGAAGAATACCTACAGACATTTAAAAAAAACCTCTAACACTGATGAAATGCAGCCCACCCTATTTCTACCAGAAAAGCAAGATGAACATCTTGATCTGTCTGCCCATCTTTGGAGGCTGTCACTTTTTTTTAAATTTTATTAATTTTAATGAAAATTTACAGAGATTTTGGATTTCCATTAATTCATTGCTGCACTCTGTCACTTTCATTTTTAACAGGATGATAGCCACTGACCTATCCCCCATATGGGCTCCGCCTGCACAGGATTTTTTGGATGTTTCCATTAGGAAATATTAAGGAGGAAAATATAATTAATTATAAGGTTTCCAAAAACCTGGTTACAGAAGCTAGTGACTTTCAATGATCTGACTATAGAGTTCACACAGGAGAAGGTGGGTAATACTAGATGCTGCTTAGAGCAATCTGTACGGAGATGTGATGTTGGAAAGTTACAGAAATCTTACCTCAACAGATTATCAACTATTCAGGCCAACTGTGATCTCCTAGTTAGATCAAGAACTGTGAAAATGAGACTTTCCAAAGGTATATATCCAGAGTGGGTGGGAAGATCAACTTAAAACCAAAGAATCAACTCCTATGCTTTTTTTTAAATGAAAAACCATTGAACATAATGAAAAGGGTAAAACTCAAGATAGACAGTCATTGTTCATTTACTTTAGGGGAAGACTAGGAATGCTGTAAGATAAAAAAATACAAGATCCCAGAGGGACATTTGAGATAAAGAGAACTTTACCCCAAGGAAAGGTTAGGTAAGAGAATCTGTGACAAGAATTAATTTGAAGGGGAGCTCTGGTGGCCTAGTGGCAAGGAGCTGCAACTACAATCCCAGAGGCACACGGTTCAAATCCACCAGATGCTCTGCCGGGGAAGGAGGGACAATCTCCTCCTGTACCAGTCAGATCTGATTTGACAGTACACTCACACAAAAATAATAAAATCTAAAAAAAAAGGAATTAATTTGAGGACAATTTTAAACCTGGCTCAAAACTTGAATGTTCACAGACCATTTCCACTAGTAAACACTGCTATAAATGCAAATCAGGTGTGAAATGTTTAAACATAATTCAGATAAAAAAATTATAAAAAAATAATGCATGTGAAAATGTCTGTCAAAGTCATAAATATAATAGAGCATTGTGGTATTTTGAAATAACTAAAGCAACAGACAATACACATGTTCCAAATCTAATACATATGTCAAGTCTAATATATTAACTCTACATAACAATTATCAAATCATGAAAAACTCCTATAAATGTAGTAAAACCAACAAAACTGTCATCACCAATCCCTTAAACAACAGGAGCAAATTCATAGTGGAGAGAAACACAAATGTAACCAACGTGGACAAGCTTTCAAAAGGACTTCTACTCTCATCCTGCACAAGCATAGTCACATGAGTGAGACACATTATGAACATAAGGAATGTGCAAAAGTTTTCCATGATTCCTCAACCTTAAGGAGACATCTGAGAATCCATACAGGAAAGGAAACTCTATGAATGTAACCTAAGTGGAAAAGCTTTTAGTCAAAAGACAGGTCTTAATTCTCCTATGAGAACTCACGCTGGAGAGAAACCTTACATGTGTAATGACGGTGGAAATCATTTGGGACAAAGCTCTTACCTTAAAGTGCACGAGAGGATACACACTGAGGAGAAACTAGAAACACAAATGAGTGTGGAAAAGCTTTCAATACAAGCTCTCACCGTAAAGTGCACCATACACACTGGCAGAATCTTTATGAACGCAGTGACTGCGGGAAGGCCTTCAGTGTCTCTTCTCTGAGGAGACCTGGGAGAACTCATACTGGAGAAAAACCCCTATGGACATATTTAATGTGGAAAAGCCTTCAGTGAGAGCTCTTCACTTTATTATACACAGAAGTCATATTGGGAGAGAAATTGTGTCAGTGGCTTTAGTAGTCATTTTCAGTGTCTTAAGTAGACTCCACTATTTCTTTGTACTAGAAGTGTTTAAAGCTATATGTAGTCCTTTAAGTACCTCTTTAGCTCTATAGCAAGTCTTTAACCTGCATTTTTAGCTAGAATTGAATTCTAAACACTGTCTAACCTCTACTAAACGATAGGACTCCACGGGAGAAAGATGGGCAGTCTCCCATGTCGCTGAAAAGACACTGGAGGATCAGCTGAGTCAATTCCAACTCGACAGTGCACAACACAGTATCAACTAAAAACTTAACTGCTGTCAAGTCAGAACCGACTCATAGCTGACCCTCCAGCAAGCTTCTGGAGGCTGTATATAGAACAGGAGGAAACTGCCTAACTTTCTCCTGCAGAGCAGCTGGTGAATTCTAACAACTCTCTAATAATACCTACTGTGGCAGTTTTAATCCATAGTGGCATCCACTTCCTAAACAACATGCGTCTGGAAACTATGAACTTTGAGAAA
>NW_006400054.1:1398414-1407315 GCF_000299155.1 Elephantulus edwardii | reverse complement strand
AAAGGCATCAATTCTCCTTCTATCCTCCTTGGTCATTGTCCAACTCTCTGATGCATAACAAATGATTGCAAAGACCATGGCCTGTATCAGATGCAAGATAGCAACAGTAACAATTCTGAATATTGTAGTTTTGTTTTTTTTTTTACTTTATGAGAAGATTGTTAACTGTACTGTGTTCAGAGTGTCTGAACTGTGTAATACTGCTTTATTGGTATTCTCGTGAGATTGGCCTTCTGGTTCTGAGTGGCAGTTACTGCTAGTTGCTACTAAGCTGCATTATTCACAAATCCCCTTTTAACTCAGAAGACCAACATGACCAGTTTAAAAAGTCATTTCTGCTTCCTTGCAGCCAAGGATAGCCATATCCCCCATTTCTAGTCAGTCAAATGTTGACTGGTATCAAAAGGGACAGATCTGTGTATTTATTTTTCTACCTCTGCATTGCCTTTCAGTCCTCCTGGAACTGTACCAGGAGACTAGCAATCATGACTTAAAAGATGTTAAGAAATGAGCGACCCTGGTGTCCCAAAGGGACCTTTAATACTTGTGCCATCCCTGCACTGTTTATGTAAGGACATCTTTTTATGTGAGCAAAAGAAGCTTATTGATTTTTTTTAAAAAGTTATGAATCGGGGGAGCTCTGGTGGCCTAGTGGCAAGGAGCTGCAACTACAATCCCAGAGGCGCATGGTTCGAATCCACCAGATGCTCTGCCGAGGAAGGAGGGACAATCTCCTCCTGTACCAGTCAGATCTGATTTGATGGTACACGCACACAAAAATAATAAAATTTTTAAAAAAAAAGTTATGAATCAAGTCCACAGTGGCATGTTTTGTGTGAGATGTACAAATCTGGTTAGGAACCTAAGAGGAGAGGATGGTGAAAGAACTTTTGTGCTTAAGCTACAGATAAATAGAGCTAGAGCCAAAGTCCCTGAAAACAAGTCATCACAGGAATAAGAAAGGAGTCTAATACTTTCATTAGAATCTAGAACATTTTTAAATAAAAGCTAACTTACTAATTTTAGAGTTCTTGAGATTTGAATACTTTGTCTTGCGAATACTGATCAGATTACCTAACATTTACTGATAAACTAAATAAAAAAGGAGGCGCTCTCAGTGAGAGGAAGGAAGTGGCTGGTTTAGTCATTAACTTCATAGATGGGGTAAGACATCCACATAAACGGGCTGCTATGTCTGGATTCATAAGCTATCTAACTAGATACAAATCTTAGCAGTATCATTATGTTGACCATAACAGACTCTCTGAAGTGACTGAGTTTGTATAAGGACAAAGGGATGGAATAAAGGGAAAGCTGATGGCTGATTCTGAACGCCTGTATGATTAACTACGACAGCAGCTAGAAATCCAGTTTTAAATAAAAGCTTACAGAATAGGGAACAAGTGAAGACAATTACCTGGCATTTTTTGGTGGCATACCCTACATACATTTTTTTTAACTGAGATTTTAATGAAAGTTTATAGAGAACTTGGATTTTCATTCATTCATCATTGCACATTTTCCTCGAAAATGTCCTACATACATTTCAGAATGAATAAGAAATACCTATAATTAAATCCAAGGGTAAACATAATTAGCATAATCTCAAGTCCAAATACTTGCTCAAAAACATAAGACCTAGCGCTGATACTTTAAAATGTTCCTATAGTTACATTTTCACAATGTCTCTACAAATACACTTTTCTTCATTGATGTCATTAAAATATTGGTTGTAGGTCCAGCATCATATGGTGTTAAAAAAATATCAAGGACAAAATTTAATTCTTTACAAACCAAAGGATTTATTCATAACTCTTCTAAATTGGCTTTAAAAAGAAAAGTAAAACATGTTCCTCCTCCTCCCCCCAAACCCCAGAGATTACCTCCAGTATGACTTCCAAGATTTTGCAACAATGGTAGTTTCTTCTACACTCTTAATTCTCTGAAACCCTTTTGGTACAGTGGTTACATGCTCAGCCGCTAACAGAAAGTTCATGGGTTTGAACGATCAGCGACACTGTTGGAGAGATATGGCAGTCTACTTCTGGAAAGATTTACAGCCTTGGGAACCCTATGGGGCACTTTTACTGCATCCTATAGTTATGACAGGAATCATCTCCACAGCTATGGGTTTGGTCTCTGTTGATTTAACTAATTCTCTGTGAAGGCTAAAATATTGCAGAAAGTTGTATCTGTTCCTTTGAAGAGGTTTTTTTTTAAATATCTAAAATTATGTTTCTTGAGACAGTTTCCCATTCATCTTGATTCAGCGTGTTTTTCTTAATGCTGCTTCTGTCTGAAGGAGCATCCTTCCCTAGCCTTGCTTTGCCTCCTGTAGGCTGACGGAGAACAATGGAGCAGCCAATCCACAGAACTCCTGCTTGTGGATGGCTGAAGCCTGGCCATTTTATAGCACCCTGGACATTTCACATCCAGGACATAGGAATCTGAGCTCTGCGCCAGGCTCTTCTTATATTTCCTCTTCTTCTCTTCTGGAGAGGGATAAAGGAGATCCTTCGCAAAAGGCATGTTCGCCTGTGGAGATCACCGTGGAAAGGTGAAGAGTATTTTGTGTGTGTGTGTGTGTGATCTCCTGGCACATGAAGGCATGGCATCCCCCATCACTATTTGTGTGAATTTGTTTGAGTATGACTTTTCTGATGTCCAGGAGAAAGTACACCCTTTTATGAAGCTCCTTCCTGACCCATGAATTCTGTCTTAGATGAGCTGATAGACACAGAATGAGGGATTATCTCTAACAGCTTTCTCATATTTATCGAACCCGGCTACAGCCTCTTCTCGGAGTCCATAACATAAAGGAAGGGAGCCCGCCAGATGAAGATTCTTCATATTATCTATCTGCTAATGCTTCTCCCCACATTCCTAGAGGTTTTGTCCACCATGGATTCTCCGATGTTAAGTAAGGTACAAACCCCATTTCCTCACATTCAGTATATGTAAATAAGGCTTCTTTACAAGAATTCTCTGAAGTCGAAATAAGGCATTAAACCACTTTTCTTTTTTACTTTACAATCACCGCAGTCTTAGGTCTCCTCTCCAATGTGAATTTGTTGGGATTCGGGAAGGAATGTGTGGCAATTAAATGACGTTTCATATTCATAGGAATCCTCTAGAGTATGAGTTCTCTGATGTTTGGCCAGGTCGGCGCTCCAGCTGAAGGATTTGTTACAGACCTCACATACACAGGGCTTCTCCCCCGTGTGAGTGAGCTGATGTAAAACGAGAGAGAAGCTGCGGCTGAAGGTCTTGTCACACTGAGCACACGCGTACGGTTTCTCTCCAGCGTGCATTTTCATGTGCTGCGTGAGGGAGGCGTGCCAAGTGAACACTTTACCGCATTCTTCACATTCATAGAGCTTCTCTCCAGTGTGAATTCTCTGATGCTTAACAAGGAATGAGTGGCAGCGAAAGGCTTTTGAGCATTCGGTACACTCATAGGGCGTTTTGGTCGTATGAATGCTCTGATGTCTTGCAAGGTGTGAGGAACGGCGAAATGTCTTCCCACAGTCAACGCATTCATAGGGTTTCTCCCCTGTGTGTGTAATCTGGTGGCGGAGAAGTTCGGAGCCACTGCTGAAGGCATCCCCACATCTCCTGCACGCGTACTGCTTCTTGCCCACGTGCAGTCTCTGATGCCTGGTGAGGTTTGAGGCCCGGCTGAAGGCCTTTCCACACTCAGGACATTCGTAAGGCTTCTCCCCAGTGTGCGTTCTCTGATGCTCCACGAGGAATGAAAGATAACTGAATGTTTTGCTGCACTCCTTACACGCATGGGGCTTCTTCCCACTATGGATCATCTGATGTTTAACAAGGTTGGAAATCTGGCTGAAGGTTTTGCCACATTCCTTGCACATGTATGGTTTCTCTCCAGTGTGAGTTCTTTGGTGCAGTACAAGCGAAAAGCGCCGTTTGAAGGTTTTCCCGCACTCAAGGCATCCATAGGTCCTCTCCACAGGACTGAGGCTCTGATGTTGAGCCAAAGTTTCTTGAGAGACTGCAACTCGCCTGATATATCCTGGATTTCTCTGGAGTGTCTCGGTATCATCCTCACATTTCCAACTGCTTTTGAAACTGGAATCCTCGGGGCATTGACTTAAAATTCTTTCCATTAACAAATACTTGTATGAACCATCTTCATGAATATAATTTTTTGAAGAATACTCTCTGATTGGACAATTTGAAACTGAAAAATACCAAAAAGACAAGGAAATGTTTTCCTATATTTTGCCCTGTTTGAGTAAAATATGCAACCCCCATCAAAATGTCAAAGCTATCTTTGCAAGAAGTAAAAAAAAAAACCAAAAAAAACCACACCAATCCAGTGACCTAAAGTTAACCTTAAGAAAGGATAAAATAAGCGAGCTCTGGTGGCCTAGTGGCAAGAAGCTGCATTGCAATCTCAGAGGCAAGCAGTTCGAATCCACCAGATACTCTGCTGGAGAAGGAGGAACAATCTCCTCCTGTACCAGTCAGATCTGATTTGACGGTACACACAAAAAATAATGAAATAAAATTTTTTAAAAAAAAAAAAGGATAAAATAGGCCTACGCTGCCTTATTTCAAAGCATTAAGTATAAAAATAATCATGAAAAGAGCTTAATATTGATATGGTAATACACATGTTGGTCAATGAAACAGAACAAAGTCCAGAAATAAATCTATACGTCTATGTTCAAATTGTTTTCTTGTCAAACATTCTTGTAGGTGGTATAGCACTGGTAGTGCAGTCGTACAGAAGTAACTCGTGGTTGCTGTGATGCAAAACACTGTAACACTGATACGTCAAATGCTCAGGCCTTTCGTTCATAGGGTCACTATGAGTCATCTACGACTCGACGGCGCCCAACAACAACATGATCAACTGATTCTTTACAAAAGTACTTATTTCATTAAAGTGCAATAAATATTTTTCTTCAGTACATTGTACTGGGAAAATGAATTCCACATGCAAAAGACTAAATGAGGTCCAAGCCTTATATCATTCACAAAAATCAATTCAAGATGGATCAAGGACCTAGAAGTGAATAGTAAACCCTTACATTCTTATTACAAAATATAAGAGCATTCTAGATCTAATCATAACAATGGATTATCATTGTTTTGGGGTCACCATGAGTTAAAAATGACTCTGGCAATGAGTTTGGTTTGGGATTTTTTTTTATGGTGAGTGGCCGCTGGTTAGGGCTCTGATTCACGGCAGCCCAACATGTAGTAAAATGAAACACTGTCCAGTCCCACTCGATCTTCATGATCAGTTCAGGAGTACGCTGTTGTGATTTTCACAGACTCATATTTTTGGAAGGAGATCAAAAGGCCTTTCTTCCTAGTCTGTCTTAGTCTGGAAGCACCATTCGAGATGCCTTGGCTGGGAATGAAACCCAGTTCTCCTGTTTGTAAAAGCAAGAATTCTACCAGTAACCCCAACCGCAGGCTTTGAGCTCTGATTCATCAAAGTTAACAGAATGAAAAGATAACTAAACTACACAATGGGGGAAAAAATTTTCAGGAACTATTTATCAAAATTTCTGTAACTTAACAAAAAGAATACAAATGATTAAAAATGGGCAAATGACTTAAATACACATAAATTCACCAAAGATGTTCACATAGTCAAGAAGCCCATGGAAAAATTATCTACATCACTAACCATTAGAAAGTGGCTAATCAAGGGGAGCTCTGGTGGCCTAGTGGTAAGGAGCTGCAACTACAATCCCAGAGGCACATGGTTCAAATCCACCAGATTCTCTGACGAGGAAGGAGGGACAATCTCCTCCTGTACCAGTCAGATCTGATTTGACGGTACACTCACACAAAAATAATAAAAAATTTAAAAAAAAAAGAAAGTGGCTAATCAAAACCACTTTATCACCACTAGAATGAAAATAATGAAAAACAAAGCTAGAAAACAACAGGCGTTGATAAGGCTGTGGAAAAACAAGTATCCCATCCATCCATCCATTTTGGTGGGAAGGCTAAATAGTACAATCTACGGATGAATACTGAAATCATACTGAGCAAAAGTAGTTCATTCCAAAAGGACAAATAAGTATATGATCTCATGTGCATAACATAAGCAAATGTATAGAAACCAAAGATGATTAGTGGTTAAGAGAGAGGAGGTTATAGAGGAAGTGAAGAGGGAAAGGAGAGCAAGTTTGTGTAGAGGACAGTTTATGTCAATGATGGTAAAATAATGTGGAAAAGTATAAGGTTCTCAAACCTGAAAAATGTAAAAGGTATCACTGAAATACACATGCACAAATTGCTGAACTGCCAAATGTTTTGTTGTGTTTATTTTCCTCATGATAAATATTTTATACTTAAAAGCCATGTCTCCCTTTTAAAAAAAATCATTAAACTATGGCAAAAAAATTATCATAAATTATACAGCATCCCTTTTCCAGCAGGAAGATGCAACAGGTTCAAATTGTCTTCCTGTCAAACATTCTTCTAGGTGGTATAGCACTGGTCTGTGCGTTGCTGTACAGAGGTAACTCGTGGTTGCTGTGATGCTGAAGCCTGTGACAGTGATGTGCTAATCGTGGTAATGGGCACCCATGGTGGACAGTGTTGGCTGGAGCTTCCCGACTAAATCAAGCCTGGAAGCAGGAGCGGCATCCACTTCCAAAACGGCTTGCCTCCGGAAACTCTATGTACGAACAGTGCTCAGGCTGTTCGTTCATAGGGTCACTATAAGTCGTCTACGACTCGACGGCATTATACAACAACAACAACATATGACTTTTACATCTGTCATATGTGACTATGAAATCTAAAAGTATATCCCATACATTCAGAAAATGTCAGACAAAGGATAGGCATGAGTAGATAAAACAAACCTACTGGAGTCCAGTCAATCACTGCAACCCTAGAGGACAGAAAGAAAAAGCCCCATCGGGTGTCCAAGGCTGCAGATCTTTGCAAAGCCAACTGCCACATTATTCTCCCACAAAGCAGACTGTGAGTTCAAACACACGATCTGTTGTAGACTCCAACTCTGCAGCAGAGATTTTCGAAGAGAGTTAACTTTCCCTAATGGGACTGTAACAACAACAATGGGATTGCGCACTTGTTCAAGTTTTCTTCCAGTTTTAATATCTGTGTATATACTGAGGCGGAACACACATATCTAACACTGGTAAACCTTCCTGGTTAACTTACTATAAAATCATCTCCAGTAGCATATTTCATCTTAAGTTTTATTTTTTCTACTACTTATAGAGCTATACTTTCCTTTAAAATAAGCATGAAAAGAACATGGAAAGAATGTGGGCAGCCAAATTTTAAACTAAATGTTAAACCAAATGCTTAACAAGGAATTAAGGGAGGTGCAAATACAAGCTGGAATCCCTGCAGAGACAGGAGCACAGGAATCATGTGCCAAGGCAGACCTAACAGCGCCTTTTCAATTTTTAGATTGTATTTACAAATCCCTCCTTTCTGAGACAAGAACTCTCTTTGTGATTTGCTCCCTGGCGATTTTCAATAAAGTTAGAGGGAAGCTAGGTTCTGGGCTTCTGTCTTCGAGTGATTCACCCTGCCTTTAAGCTCTCTGTTCTTTTTCTCCATTCTTGGTGTCCCCATCTCACTTTTTCTCAGTCCTGGGTCGACAACATGTGTCTTCTATAAATCATATCATAAATGAAGATATGAAGTCTCCTTGCACTTGCTCCATCTGTGACTTCAGCCCACATCAATACCTTCTTTCCACATTCTTCGTACATCCCACCATCCTCCAGGTCACTCACTGTCAAACGTAATATTAGGTCCACATTGTCTTTAAAACCTCACAGGGCTCAGTTTCCAAGGTTTCCTTCAGCATTCATTCTAAGCTGCTGCTGCTTTCTAAACAATTCTCCTTTCTCTTCATAGGACCACTTTCTAAAGGTTACTGTAGCTCTCCAGTAAAGGTTTTACTTCAGAATCAACTGTTGGACTTAAGAAACTCGTCAAAAAGTAATAAATTTAAGCTCTAGAAATCAGCTGTTAGACTCTTCAAGAGTAGAGCAGTCTCATCTTTATATTTAAAGAGCTTCATAAAAGAAAAGCTCATTCAGAGCACTTTTCTTTCAATCCCATGGTTTCTCTGGCTTACTTATGTAACAGTCCAATTTCTAAATCTCTAACATGGTTTTCTTAGAAGATCTATTCCAACAGACTCCTGTACATCTTCAGGTGAAAGTATCATCCTCTGTTCACACCATATTCCAAACAAATTTCACCACAACTGAGTCTTTTCTCGTTTTTTCTATTACTATTACTACTGTTACTATCACTACTGTATGCCATTGAGTCAGAACCAAACCATGGCTGACCCTTCAGTGGGTTTTCAGAGGCATTTAGTGACATGGGAGGAAACTGTCCATCCTTCTCCCACGGAGTAGCAGGTGGATTTGAACTGCATGCCTTTGGGATTGCAATGCAGTTTCTTACCACTGTCCCTTACCAAATTATCCAGGACTGAAATAAGAACTGGAAATGCCTTCTCTCACTCTGTGAACTGCCAATCTGAGGATCAATAATACAATTTTTTAAAAAAATTTACAGATACATTTCATTAGTTTATAAATTCCTTGATTACACTGATATATGTACTTTTGGTTTCCCCAAACAAGGTAATTATATAAATACAAATATACAGATATGAACGCAAATAGGTATATGTGTGTGTGTGCGTGTGTGTGTGTGTATTTATAGAGAGGGGCATCATGCTAGGGAGGGTGGAGGGACAGCGTAGGAGGGCAAGGCCCTCTATGAGGTGGATTGATGCATTGACTGGGGTATTTGGGATGGGTGTGTCGGAGGCAGTGCGATTGGCACAGGATAGAGCAGGGTTTAGGGCCGTTGTACATAGGGTGCTATGAGTTGCAAGCGACTCGA
>NW_006400054.1:1365945-1398290 GCF_000299155.1 Elephantulus edwardii | reverse complement strand
AGACCTAAAAGAGGAAACAACAGAAAGGAAGGCATGAATTTGTGGAAAGTGGCTTAGATATAAAACAGAGTGAAGGAAGACTAGAAAGTGAATATGAAGCATCCCTTATAGAGCTCCAACTGGTAAGAGGGCCCAGTCTCAACACTTCTTGAATCATTAAGGGAAAACTTCCAAGTCAACATATATCAAGTGTTGCCTTCTCACGGACTAGTTAGGGCTGTAATATTTTCCTTCTAATTCACTCACCTGAAAATAGATCTTTTCTCTTATCTCCTTTTCCCAGCCAAGGCTCTTTCCCTTCTTCCAGTAAGGAGACTACAAATGGCTTAGAAATGGAAAGACCTGCTCACACAAAATGAAATAAATTTAAAATAACTTTTTAATCAATGGGAAATTCAATGGGGGGGAAGAGTTTCTTGAAAAAGGATCAAGTCTAAGTATTTCAAAAGTTGTCGTTGTTGTTGTTAAGTGCCGTCGAGTCGCAGGCAACTCATAGCGACCCTATGAAGGAGAGTCCTTGAAGCTTGGGTGCCTTTCATCCTCTCTCCAGGTTCACAGGGTTTCCGGAGGCAAGCTATTATGGAAGTGGATGCCACTCCTCCTTCCACGCTTGTTTAATTGGGGCAGGTAAAAATCTTCATCTTAAATGCTAATAGAAAACAAAACCATACTTTCCTTGGGAATATCCATCCAGGTAAAATTCACAACCACCACCTTGAGGGGCAAATGCTGACTCGGGGGACACGAGGTGTAATACTTACCCAGTGAGACCAAATGGCCATAGATTTCCAGCATTACACATCTGTACAGGTCCCTCTGAGCAGGCTGAAGCCATTCCCACTCCTCCTGTGAGAAATCTATGGCCACATCTCTGAATGTCACTGACCCCTGAAAAGACAGGCAAATAGCACCACAACTAATCAGGATGACGACATGAGCTCATCGGCAAGGCGACAGCATGTGTAAGCAGTGACACTGAAAGACTTCTGAATCCCGAGTAATGCTGGCCAATTAACTATGGTCTAGCAGAGCGAAGTTCGTTTGTTTTGCTCTGTAACTGTGGAGCAGTGGAGTTAGGGCTGTAGAGTTAGGGCACTGCACTGACCCAAAGACTGCACCTCTCTGGTTGGTCACACCCAGAGGAGGGTGAGCTCTGAGTCAGTGCTGACTTAGTGGCACTGAGTTTGAGATTTTTTTTTTATTTTTTATTATTTGTGTGTGTGTACCGTCAAATCTGATCTTACTGGTACAGGAGGAGATTGTTCCTCCTTCTCCAGCAGAGCATCTGGTGGATTTGAACTGCGCACCTCTGGGACTGCAGTGCAGCTTCTTGCCACTAAGCCACCAGAGCTCGTCGAGTTTGAGATTTTTTTTTTGAGTGTTGTTACATAATGAGAGGATAAAAATATGATTTCTCATGAGATCACATAACTTTCTGAGAAGTAATGATTTATGTACAAGAACAACACAGGCTTCTGGTTTTGATTATGGAAAATCTTTTGACCCAACAGCAATGAGCTTTGAATGAGGGAATGTAATAATTTACAGGGTGGAACTGAAAAGATTTTGCCTCAGATTAGGGATAATAATACATAGAGATGATTCATCTTTACAACAAGAGTTTAACCCACTAGAATGATGAGACTTGAACAACAAAATATTCCAAACTAGTAATAAACCAGAGAGCTCTTGGAGGTCTGGTTGTTAAGGAGGTGCACAGCCAACCCAAGGACTCCCCAAACTGCTCTTCAGGAGACGATGGTCAGTCTTTTCCCGTGTCATTTACAGGGTGTGAAAACCTGTGAGAAGAGTTAGTGATGAATTGTTCCAACTTCCTGTCAGTAAGCCTGGTGAGGTTTTTTGTGTTTGTTTTTTTTTAACTAATAACCCAAGTGTATTGTTCTTTTGAACATTTAAAACCATTTAAATGGGATCAAAGCTTGTTGACACACAGTTTCCTAATCTACACAGTGAGATCTGCAGGAGAAGTGGAAAGCTGAGTCTGCAGCAAAACCTGGGAGAGGCCTGGAACCCAACGGGTCTAACAAAAGGCAGGACAGGGAAGTGGAGCTCACACAGGGATCAATTTAAAAGAGTGATTTCAAATCTCATTCCATCCCTGCCAGAGGTACTAAGGAGTGAGGTACACTAACCTATCAGGCAGGTAGTTCCAGCAGAGAAAACAAAATGTTCTTTGCTAAGGAATGTTAATGTCATTTCTGGAAAGTAAGCTGTGTGAGTTGGCAGCCGCAGATCTGAGACCCAGGAGGGCAGCAGCCCTGTGGCCCCAGGACCCAGGTGGGCAGCAGCCCTGTGACCCCAGGACCCAGGTGGGCAGCAGCCCTGTGACCCCAGGACCCAGGTGGGCAGCAGCCCTGTGGCCCCAGGATCCAGGTGGGCAGCGGCCCTGCGGCCCTGGGACCCAGGTGGACACAGCTCTCATATCACACACGTGGGGGGTGGGGGGGCTGTGAGCGCACTCCTGGGACTCCCCGAGTGTCTGTGCTGGAAAGTAGGGATCGGGGTTCAAGAGCACTGATTTCTGCCAAGTTCTCGGGTGACTGTGATGCAGCTGGTCAGAGATACACCCTGCAGACCATTGACACTGACCAGGAGGGACAAGGAGAGCATGCGTGGCCTGGTCTGCAGACCCTCACGGCGGTTCCTGGGCCGCGCCCACCGCTGCAGCCTGGAGGGTCTTCCTCTCCCCGCTGACCCTCCACTTAGTAAAGGCCGAACACTCCTTATTAGTGTGTTGAATAAACCTCTGCTAACGTGAAAGAGAGACAGAGCGGTCCTCGCTCTGATCCTGCAGAAAAAGGGGCGACATGCACGAGGCCGACCTGTCAGAAGGCCACCACGTCGCCAGCATCTTCTCAGACGTCCGAGGTGAGAAGCGGGACGCAGTCCCGGGGTTCTGTCTCGGGAGGATGTCACCTTAAATCCTAAAGACCATCGCCTGCGGGAGCAGCACCAGCTTACCTGCAACATGGTTCCCAGCTGGGGCCGCGGATCGCACAGTGCACACGGGCAGCGCTGCGGGGAGAAGGGACCCGTGAGCGACCGTGAGGGCGGCGGCGGGGAAGCCCTGAGCGCGCAGCCCGGCCAGGCGTGGGGCGTCACCCCGCCTGCGCTCCCCGCACCCTGGCCCTCGGGCGTCTGGCCCGGGCATCCGTGCTCCGAACCGCGGCGGGACAACTCCAGGAGGTAGGAAAGCGCACGATGTGAACAACACGGACGCCCGTTACCTGACTCGGGCCCAGCCCAGGCCACTCTCGACCCTGCGGCCTCAGTACGTAGAGAGGAAAGCAGCCAAGCCTCCCAGGAGGACGTGAATCAGGAGAGTAGTGGGACCAGGCCACCCGACTCAAAGAACTACAACTCCCAGAAAGCAGCTGGTCAAAATGGCCACGAGTGGGAGCCGCCAACTACAGCTCCCAGAAGGCACCAGGACAGCGCTCAATTGGCCACTCACTTTGGAAAACTACAACTCCCAGAATTCGCAGCGTGCCCCGCGCCGAGAAATTTGAAAAAGGCTCCATGCGCAAATAACTAAAAATCCCAAAAAGGCCACTTCAACTGCGCCTGGAGACATGGAAAACTCTCCTAGAAAAAATTATCATTCCCTAAGTAGTGTTTGGGGAGTTCAATTATAATTTTGAAGTACAACTGGCGTTAGTAGGACCCTGGGCTTAGACTACAACTCCCAGAGTCCACCGCGGACTCAGGGCTAGCTAGGCAAGCCCCCCCCACACACACACACGCGCGCGCGCGCGCACAGAGGGGCTGCCGACTCCCAGAGTGCACCGGGGTTTGCATCCTTAAGATAACGGCCGCCAGTCGACTACAGTTCCCAGAAACCACCGGGGCTACTGATTTGGAAACGTAGAGTTACGCCCTCTAACTGTTCAGACCATTAGTACAGGTGTCTGGACGAGCACAGGTGGCAGGGAACTGCCTTACCTTAGCGATGGAATAGCAATGCACCCTCAGAAAATTACATCTCCACAGAAGAGTTCCTCGCCTCTAAGGCTCTGCTCTCCGGAGACTACAATCCTCAGAAAGCCCTGCGGTCCCAGCCCTCTGGGACAGCTCCAACTCACAGAACAAAGTATAATTTCAGATCCTGGACAGGATGGAAGCTCGTTTTGTTATGTGCTGTTGAGTAAGACTCAGGGACAGTAAGAACAATAGATCTGAACCCTCCCCTATCCTGCCTGTGCAGTGCTGTGTCAATCCACCTGGTCACCTTGATCGCTGACCCCTCCACCTTTCCCAGCACTGTGGGAAGCCAAATTTCATACTAAATATTATATGATAAACCATATGCTTAATCAGGAATTGAAGGAAACAAAATATAAGCTGGAATTCCGCTTGTGACAGATCACAGGAAATGAGCTGCCTCCTGCAGACAAGAGGCACCTAAGGTTCCCCTGCAGAAGGAGTGTTAAAAGTCTATACTGGTAAACTACTTCCTTCTTGAGCTTAAGCATTAGGTTGACAATAGAATTGTCTTTATTATTTACTTCCCATGCTTCTCAAAAAAGACACAGAGAGGCATGGCTTGTGAAGCTTCAGTTGTTCGAACTCCTGGACCCGTTTTTTTAAGCTTTATTTCATTCTTGGTGTTCTGTCTCATTTTTTAAATACTTTATCCTCGGTCAAGCAACACAGTATGATGTTCCTTTCGCAGGAATAGCCTTTCCTACAACATGCCCAAAGCACGTGAGCTGAAGTTTCACCCTTCTAAGAAGCATTCTTGATGTACTTCTGGAGTTCTGAGGCCAATTCAGTGGCCCACAGGCATTCAGCTCCCTCCATGCCTAGAAAAAAGAACTGGAAAACTATACTCCTCCTGATTTCGACCCAGATCCCTGTAGTAAAACCCTGAGACCTAGATGATTGCACCTCCATTTCTGCAGTCCCCTCAAAGCTCGAGGGACACCTTCCATTTCTGACATGCCCAGGCACAAAGAGAAGATATAGGGATAAAAACAGATCCATCTGCTACTGCTGCTGTTGTTTTTAAAAAACATTATTTACACAGATAAAAAAATAGCAAGTATAAACAAAGTGGGACTGGATCAGGAGATGGCTCCATCTGGGTCCCATCTGGCTGAGAGTAGCAAATGCTGAAGAATCTCATCCTTGGGTTCGTTCCTTCATGCAAAGAGCAAGGGATCTACCTACTCCTACAGCTCCACCATCACAGCACACATACTAAGCCGTCTCAGGGCATCTAACTCTTCACCATCTTCACATGATCAAAGTTGTTGGCTAACAGAAGTCATGCTTGAGAGTCAGATCTTTAATTAATGACCTCAGGGTCTGAGTGGAGTTAAGTGTTTATGCCCTCAAGTAAGAACAAGCTCATAACTTCTCCAGGGGGTTTTCAGCACATAGCTGGTACAACACATGCCTTTGGGTTGGCTGGCATTGCAGCTCACTGCCAGGTCACCAGAGCTCCCCAGAGTGGAGTAGAAGGTGCAAAGAACTACTGTTCAATAAAAGCTATCAGAATCTGTCAGAGGAGGAAAATGAAATTACTTCTAACTAAAATGAACAATAAAAAAGGGGTAAAGCCAGTCCTGTCCGAGGCAGCTCCACTGAGTTCAGGTTCCCAGCTGTCAGCATGTACTAAACACACAAGAATTTTGTATTCTGCCAAGTCAGGGAAGATAGTTCAAATCAGAGAGTTTTACAAAAGAAAACAGGCAAGGAATACTTTGAAAGTTAAAAAAATAAAACACAGTTGGACTAGTGGGGCTGGGGAAAAGACACGAAGTGGTTTGAAAGAAAGCTTGAAACAGGTAAGGCTTCATGGAGCTTGGATGTTGCTCCACCAGCCGGGAGGAGATACTGAAGAGTTCTAATGTGGGACACTCATTGGCATGGTAGTACTGAAGATGAATTAAAGAACAAGTAAGACTGAACAGCACGAGTTCTGTATTTCCACACTACAACTGAAGTGCTGAGGGGAAGGAAGAAATGTAATTGGATATGGTAAATGGGAGAGAAGGAAGAACCAGGGAAAGGAACAAGGTGGTTAAGGGGGAAACTGAGAGAACTGTCAGCGGAAAGAATGAAGGGTGGTGGTGGTGGTGTTTGCAGGTCCCAGAGTAAACCTTCTACTTACATCCTATCTAGTTATCTCACCTTTTACAAGTAGTCGATTGGCTATCACTGAACCTGAAGAAGGGGCAGCGAATTCCTGTGACTACAAGCAGCAAGGACAGACTATGTGCTTGCTCCAATGATTGGAAATGGCAGAGAAAGCCTGTGTGCCAACCCTGGTGATTAGCCAAAAGGCAGTGGCAGAATTCATAAAGGACCAACTATATACAGACAGAGCTAAATTACACAGGCTTCCCTCATCCTATAAAATCCTTCCACAACAGCAGATCAGCAGTTCCTTCTTCAGGAACCTATACCTAGACCAAGAGGTTGTCGTGCAAACAGAGCAAATGGACATTACGACCTGGTTATAAATCAAGAAAGATGTGCATCAGGGTTTTATCCTCTCTCCATACTTACTCAAGCTGTATGATGAGCAAATTATTTGAGAAGCTGGACTCTATGGAGAATGATATGGCACAAGGATTGGAGGAAGTCTCATCAATAAACCCCCTTATGAAGATGACTTAACTTTGCTTGCTGAAAGTGTGGAAGACTCGAAGCCCTTGTATGGCGAGCCAAATTTCATACTAAGTATTTGTAATAAACTGAATATTATTTCAGGATGTGGGGGAGGCATGGAATAAGCTGAAACTCACCGTGAAGCACTAAGGAAATCCTTAAATGTTTACAGGGGTAGACATTAAGGCAATCCTTTAGCATTTACAGCATTCTTGTATTATATTTGCTAATCCCTCCCCCTAAGTCAAGCAGAAGGTTTTCAACAGAAAGAGCTTAGCTTCACTTGCATTAAATTCTCTTGGTGATTTGCTCCCAGGCAATTTTCAATAAAGACACAGGGAAGTTAAGGTCAGTGCTTCAGTTGTTCGAAAACGCCTCTTGCTTTACTTCTTGTTTTCTCCTACATTCTTGGTGTTCTGTGTCATTATAAATAGTTATAAAAATATTTTACCCTCGGTCTGTAACACCTTTGCTGCAGAAGATCAAAGAATATACCCTTCAATTTAGACTGCATCCAAATATCAAGAAAATAAAAATTCTCACCACTGGACTGTTAGGCAAGATCATGATAGTTGGAGAAAAGATTCAAAATGTCAATGACTTCATCTTACTTGGACTCAAAACATGCTTGGTACTAGCAGGTAGAAGATAGACTGCACTGGGCAAATCTGCAGTCACAGACCTCTCTAAATTATGCGTAACATTGATGTCAGTTTGAGGACTAAGGTGTGTCTGATTGAGGCCATGGTCTACTCAATCACTTGCTCATTATCTGAGAACGGGACAATGAATAAGGATGACAGAAGAATGGATACCTTTGAACTATGACTGAATATCCCATGGGTTGCCAAAAGAACAAACAGATATAACTTGGAGAAGGTGCAGCCAGAGTGTACCTTGAGGCAAAGACAACAAAGTTCAAAGGCAACTGGGGATGTTGCGAGAAGAGATTATTCCTTGAAAAGGGACATCACGCTTGCAAAGGTGGAGGGTCAAAGAGAGGAAGAGTCTCAACTGGATGGACTGACACAATAACTGCAGCAATGAGCTAAAAGTGTGTCAGTGATGTTGAGGATGACACAAGATAGGTCAAGGTTTGGATCTGTTTTCAGAAGGTCAGTATAAGCTGTACTCAACCCGATGGTATCTAACATCAGCAGCGACACGTCCTGATAAAGACAGAGGTACTATAAGGTATATGCATTTCTTGCTCCAAGTTAAATTACATGCGATTCCAAAAAACAAAACATACGGTGTGACAAAAAAGGAAACACAACTAAATATTTTTCTTACTTGTTTAAATGATTCAATTTATTAACATAGTTTAAAATCAACATATTTCAGCATGGACATCTAGCAAGCACTTAGAATTGGGTATTTACCCTTACCGATACGTATCTTATGGCTTCCACACGGCGTTCTCTCTACATCAACGTCTTCAATGTCTCTAAATCATTAGGCTTATCAACATTAATTCTTTAAAACACATGATAGCTGGAATACTTGCTGAATATAGGTCTACATTTAGAATTTCTGTTTTATTTCATTATGGAGAATGTGTTCTAGTGTACAATGAGGAGTTATTTCTTGAAGCTCTTGCCACACTGGTTGCATTCATGCAGCATTCATTCACATTACCATTGTGAAAAGCAGACGTGCTGCCAACCTGAAGGCACGCAGTTTGAATCCACTGGCTGCTCTGCTGGGAGAAACAAGGACACTCTCCTCCCGTGTGATTTACAGTCTCTGAAAACCCAGGGGAGGATCAGCTATGGGTTGATTTCGACGGCAGTGCTCAATGACGACAAGAAAATATGACCTTTGGAAGGTTTTCTGATATTCACAGTGAGAATCTTATATTCTCATCACAGCAAGTATTCCTTTGTGTAAGTTTTGACTATAATCGGAAAGTTTCTTCCAATTCTATGGATTCATAGGCTCATTCTATTCTGAGTTCTGATATTTAAGTCTGTTGAGCTGCTGTCATTTAACCTCATTAGGGAGCTGCTATCCTAACAATAGGGTCTGACACACAGAGTTTGATTATTCTGGAAAAGTATCATGACTGCACTGTAATACATTGACCTTTGACCTCTGCTTGAAGACTGTGAGTTATGTCTCTACAACTTTTTTCTTTTTATGCGTTCTCAGGTGATTAATGAGCTGTGACTTTTGAGAGAAAGCTTTTGGACATTCATTGCATAGGTAAGGTTTCTCTCCTGTATGAATTTTTTGATGATTAACAAGCTGTGACTTCTGAGAAAAAGCTCTCCTACATACATTACACCCATAGGGTTTCTCACCTGTATGGGTCCTATTATGTGGTATGAGGTGTGACTTCCGAGTAAAACATTTGCCACACTGGAGGCACGTGAAAGGTTTCTCTCCTGTGTGTGTTCTCCGGTGATTAATGAGACTTGACTTCTCCCTGAAGGCTCTTTTACAATCACTGCATTCATAGGGTTTCTCTCCCGTGTGACTCCTTTGGTGTCTAACTAGCTCTGACTTCTCAAAGAAAGCTTTCCTACAAAAACTACATTCATAGGGTCTCTCACCTCTGTGGATTCTCAGATGAGTGTTGAGCTGGGATTTCTGGGAGAAGGCTCTTTTGCAGTCGGTACATTCATAGGGCTTCTCTCCCGTGTGAGTTCTCAGATGCGTGGCAAGACTCGACTTCTCGGCAAACGCTTTCCCACATTCGCTGCAGCTGTAGGGCTTCTCTCCTGTGTGAGTCCTCTGGTGGGAGATGAGGTGTGACTTCTGACAAAATGCCCTCCCACATTCGCTGCACATGTACGGTTTTTCTCCAGTATGAATTCTCTGATGATTTGTGAGGCTTAGCTTTTCACTGAAAGCTTTGCCACATTCACTGCATTCGTAAGGCTTCTCTCCTGTATGAGTCCTCTGATGTCTAACGAGCTGGGATTTCCGGCTGAAGGCTTTCCCACATTTACTGCAAATAAAGGGTCTCTCCCCTGTATGTGTCATTTGGTGAGAGATGAGATGTGACTTCTGAGAAAAAGCTTTTCCACACTGAATGCATCCATGGGGTTTCTCTCCAGTGTGGGTTCTCTGATGATTAATAAGACTTGACCGCTCTCTAAATGCCTTCTGACACTCACTGCATTCATAAGGCTTCTCTCCAGTATGAACCGTCTGATGTCTCATGAGCTCTGACTTTTCAAAGAAGGCTTTCCTACACTCACTGCATCCAAACGGTTTGGTTCCGGTGTGAGTCCTGTGATGTGTAACAAGTTGTGACTTCCTGCTAAACGCCTTCCCACAATCCCTGCACGCAAAGGGTTTCTCTCCGGTGTGAATCCTTTGATGATTGATGAGGTTGGACTTTTCACTAAAGGCTTTCCCACATGCACCACATTCGTAGGGTTTTTCTCCAGTGTGGGTCCTCCAGTGTGAGATGAGATGGGACTTCCGGGAGAAGGCCTTCCCACACTCACCACACTCGTAGGGTTTCTCTCCGGTGTGTGTCCTCTCGTGAGATGTGAGCTGTGACTTTTGTGAGAAAGCTTTCCCACACTGGCTACAATGGTAAGGTTTCTCTCCCGTATGAGTTCTGTGATGTGTAATAAACTGTGACTTCTGGGGGAAAGTTTTGCCACAACTACCACAGCCGTAGGCTATTTCTTTTAAATGTCTGCTCTGATGTTTGATGAGGCTTGATCTCTTGTTGAAGCGTTTCCTACATTCAAAGCATTCATAAAGTTTCTCCCCTAGCCGAGTTCTGTGATATATGATAATCTGTGACTTCTTGTAGTTAATTTTGTCATAGTTATCAGATTTGTAATATTTTAACCAAGAGTTCATTTCCTCAGCATTGGGATTAAGAAAGAATTTATCGAAAACTTTAAAATCATTCGGCTCTGTTTTTTCACAATCCGTTTTTGGTACAAGGAAATCTAAATGATGCTTCGAAATTATTCCATCTAAGTCATCTTCACTGTGCAATTTCCTGGCAGGTACAAAGCTCATGTTTAGATTGAGTTTTTCCCCAATTGCCTCACAACCATGATTTCTTTTCTTATTATTCAACTTGTCTTGGTTATCTGGATGCCAGAGCAAATGACCATCAACTTGCCAAACTTCTATAAAGGAAAAAAAAAAACAAACCAACCATCAATCTTTCTGATTTTGTCTGTTTTCTTTCTATACCTGTTATTTGGGGTGGGAGGAATAATAGAGAGTGAGAAATATTCTGCTGAAGGGCAGACAGCTTTCTAAACATGGTGATTGGAGTATCAAGTAGAATGTCAATTCTCTAAACAATGATAAATAAATGTTGCATAAAGAGGAAATGGAAGGCAGATTAAATGGTTGTTGAGAAATGACTGTTAAATGGGGAAAAGATATTAAAATACTTAAGAGCAATGAGGACAAAGGTTGGGAGATGTAATTACTCAATATTCTAAAGGATTGGTTCCTTTAGGACACTGCTCATTTAACAGCATTCAGAGTACTTTCTGTGCTCCAGGTAAGGCACATTCTGAAGGACGGATTCCTTTAGGACATTGCTCATTTAACAGCATTCAGAGTACTTTCTGTGCTCCAGGTAAGGCACAAATCAGTGAGGGCACAAACAACAAGCCCCTCACACTATGAAACTTAAACAGGTAAGAACAGACAATATAGTATAGGTGGGAGAAAAGAGTGCAATCTCCTTCAGTGAGATTTAGAGCCTCTGCAAACAGCCTGGAAGATCAGCTCAATGGGTTGCATCTCAGGGGTACATAACTACAACAAGAAAAACATGAAAAGATTTGAGAGGGTAACTAGTTACTATAAACTCGAAGGACTAGAAATATTTTATGTACTCTTCCCCATTATTCAAACTTCCACAACTATTGTCAACATAATTAGAAAGTAACCCCAATCAACTTTTTTCCAAAACACATCATCTATAATCAAAACTCTTCAGGTACAGACTTTTATTATCCATAATGCTATCAATGAAAATATCGTAAGACCCAAATAGCCATTCACCACATGTGCTGACAATTACCACTTCTATATATTCTATTTCTATTCTTTTTGTAACATTTGGTACCATTTCAAGTGTTCTTTTAAAGTTTTATCACTTTAACAACAATCTAAACTAGGAATCTTTTGTGATGCTATAGTCACGAGTGTGAAAGAGATTAAATAATGTGAAAGCGTCTTTTGTGTGTGTGTGTGTGTGTGTGTGTGCGTGTACCATCAGATCTGACTGGCACAGGAGGAGATTGTCCCTCCTTCTCCAGTAGAGCAACTGGTGGATTCGAACCCCGTACCTCTGGGATTGCAGTGCAGCTTCTTGCCACTAGGCCACCAGAGCTCCCTGTGAAAGCTTCTTAAGGCTCTGAATGTCATCTGAGTGCAATAAGTTTGGGGAACATTCCACAACTCAAAGTTTGCAATATGTATTTTGGAAGTAGAGTCAACAAAATTTGCTGATGGATTTGAGCTAATGAGAATAGGACAACAGAAGAAATCAAGACCAACTCCTAGGTCTAATGTTTCAGTAATTCAGTGAATTACAATGTTGGGGAAGACTTAAGGGAAAGAAACATATGGATATTAAAATCAGGACTTCATTACATACATATGGAGATGTATATGAAAAGTTTAATAAAATAGAGAATGTGAGTAGAAAAAGGGGTAAATTAAACATCCTATGATAAAACGTGTATAAATGGTTAAGTAGAAGACAAATTTGCTTTGTAAACTTTCATTCAAATCACAATTTTAAGAAATTAGTTCATTTTTAAAAATGTTTATGGAGATGTTTATTAAATGGATTGCTATGCATTCTATAATAAAGTAAAAAAATATTATTATACATTCTTACATCTATAGGTCCCAGCTACTAAAAAGTATCAATGTGATCTCAGACAAGACATGAGAAAAAGGTAAGGAATATTTTAGGTGGATGAGAAAGATGGAAGGAGAGGATAAACTGTTCAGGGGTAATGAAGATTCTACTTTTTAATAAGAGACAATGAACAGAGTGGGTCTCCAACATTACTCCTCTGGGTGTTAAGAGAAAAACGGGAAATTTGACTACACAGATAGGTCTCCAACCATAGGGGAAAGGGGTGTCACAAGATTAAACATACCAGAGAAGAAAACATCAAACAAGATGCCATCATCCTACAAGTGAGAGACAAGGGTTAACTTCATGGACAAGATAAGCAGAAATACTTTATGCTAAAAAGAGGCTGTATCTTAATACTTATCTAAATAGTTCATGTTGTGGATATTCTGATTCACCATTAAAACTCTGAATATGTACAAAAAGCTCTCTAAACCACATTTCAACATATCAACCCACAAGTGACCGAGATTGCACTTCTACCTTCTCCCCTCTGCCTGGGTCTTGCACACTCACCTGGCGAGTGTGAACTTTCATTTTCTCCATCAAATATCCAGGGCTCTTCTCCGTGTTCTAACTTGAAGATCACGTCTGGCTTCATAACTTCATAACCTATTGGAAAAGCACAAAGGACTTGGAGCCAACTTCCTGAGCTTTAAGGTCTCAGAGGAATAAGCAAGGTTTAGCAGCAGACTTGATGCAGTGAAATTGCTCACTGGTATCACAACACAAGTAAATCATTTCCAGATGTAGTAACAGCCTCCCTGCTGACTAGCAGAGATGAAGAATCTTTGAGTTCTATGATTTAAGCCCAAAATTCAGTAGGCACCTCAGAGACTCTGGAGCTGAACTGTCAAATAAAAAAAAAATAACAACTCCTTCCAAATAACAATTCTTTGATTTACTGTCAGTCCTTGGCAAAGTTACTTAACCTCTTCTTCCCTCAATTTTATCATTAGGAAAAAAGCATGGTAACAGGACTTGACACCGAGAACTGCTTTAATGATTGCATCAGTCAGTATATAGAGTATGGCACACGGTGAGCTTTATGTTTGAGAGCTGCTGCACCATAGTTTCAGAGTCTGAATAGTAATGTTATGACTTCATTACTGGGGACAAGATCCACCCCACTGCCATTTAGTCAAGTCTGATTCATGCCAACCCTCCAGTGGGTTTTCAAAGCTGTAAATTTTTAGGGAAGGAGAATGCCTATCTAGTGGATCTTTTTTTTTTATAATTATATTTTATTAATTTTCATAAACATTTACAGAGATTTTGGGTTTCCATTCATTCACCGCTGCACCATTCTCTCTACCCTCCTCCCAGTTTGTTCTTGTCCAAATGCCACAGTGCTTGTCAAAGCCAGTTCTGAACTGGCAACCTTTTGGTTTGCAGTATCACCTATAAAGAACTTTGCCACCAGGATACCTTCCATTATAGAAGGTGAGGTCTAAATATAATCTCGGTGTCATAATATGAGACACAATCCAATCTCCTAAATTAAATTCCCATATAAATATTTCAGAGCCCCTCCCCATCCCCTCTCCCAAGCTCTTAGCAACTGACAAGAGAACAGGTCATTCACTGGGCACAGCTGAGGCGCTTACCCAGTGACACTAGGCTGCTATAGTTCTCCAACATGACATCCTTGTACAAGTCCCTCTGGCATGGGTCCAGCATCTGCCATTCCTTCTGGGTGAAGTCCACGGACAGATCTTCAAATGATAACGACCCCTGGAAGAGCACAGCAACAATAAACTGGAAGCAGTTATTACTTTAACATCATTTGAGAAAGAAGTATCAGAGTTTGGTCACACTGCTGTCATTTCAGCAAGATGGCCAGAAAGGCTTCTGTGGTCTGACACCTGCATTAAATACTGTGAGAGAAAATGCAACTGTGCCCCCTTCCACACTCATACAATGTATGATAGTTGGAACCACTGATTTTTAAATCCTCTGAGCCACTATAAATGAATTTATTTAAACACTTTGGCATAAGTGGTAGCCACAGAAAAGGTAAGAAAGACAGATTGTGGGCAACAGAGTTCATACTGTCTTGTTTCCTGTCATAAATAATTAGCTGATAGAACTTAAATTGTGTCTCCTCAAAATAAGTGCTACAATCTTTACCCCTATGCCAGTGGTTATTAATCCTCTTTGGGAGTAAAATGTCTTTAATGTGTTAATAAGTTTAGGGTAGGGGATATTTTGAGCCAATCTCTTTTAAAATATAGACTAAATGCAAATTGACAAGAGATAAGGAAAAGGAGAGGATAAACCACAAGAAGATCACCTAGGAGAAGAAATTCAAAGAGATAAGGAGTCTTCCAGGGTGGACAAGAGATGAAAAAGGACTGACCATCCATTTCTGAAATAACAGACTTCTGAAAACTCTATGAACAATAGAGGAACATAGTATTCAAGGTAGAACCTACATTGGAAATCACTCACAATAAGGAGAAATAACTGTAATAAATAACTTTAATAAATGGAACGTGGAAGGTATTAAATATGAATGTTGGAAAGCTATTAAAAATGAGATGGAATGCATGAAGATTGACATTCTGGGCATTAGTGAACTGAGATGAGAGAGGCATGGGCCAATTTGAATGGTTCAATCACATATGATCTATTATGAATGAATGAAAAAGTAAGAAAGAATGGTATTGTTCTCATGGTGATGAAGAAAATTTAAATATCTGTTCTAAAACACAGTGTTGTGAGTGACAGGATACTATACATACATACACAAGGAAGATCTGATAATGTGACTACTATTCAAATACATGTAGCAATAACTAAAGCTAAAGTATAGGAAATAGAAGATTTCTACCAACTTTCATAGTCTAAAATTGACCAAACATGCAATCAAAATTTATTAATAATAATTGGCCACCAAAATGTAAAAATTGGAAACAATGAGGAAGTATTAGTAATCTTGGTCTTGGTGACAGAAATGAGGCTGGACATCAACTGATTAAATTTTTTACATTCAATGACTTAGCATCAAAAATACCATTTTTTAATTTATTTTTTTAAATTAATTTTTGTGTTAGTATACCGTCAAATCAGATCTGACTGGTACAGGAGGAGATTGTCCCTCCTTTTCCCGGCAGAGCATCTGGTGGATTCGAACCATGTGCCTCTGGGATTGTAGTTGCAGCTCTTTGCCACTAGGCCACCAGAGCTCCCCAAAAATACCATTTTTAAAAACACAAAAGGTGACTTTACACATAGAACTCACTAGGCGGATTGAACAGGAATCAGACTGACTTTATCTGTGGAAAGACTTATTGGAAAAGTTCACTATCACCAGCCAAACCCAGGCCAGGTACTGAATGTGAAACAAACCATTGCTCATATGCAAATGCAAATTGAAGATGAAGGAAATTAAAACAAGTTCACAAGAACCAAATAATTACAATGAGCGTATCCCACCTGGATTTAAAAATCATCTTCAGAACAGGTTTGTGGCATTGAACACTAATGATCAAAGAACAGGTGAGTTAGAGACTGAGATCCACTAGGACAGTAAAAAAAGGTCATTACAAAGACAAAGGAGGAGGGGGCTCTGGTGGCCTAGTGGCAAGACGCTACACTGCAATCCCAGAGCCGCGGGCCGGGCGCACAGCCGCGGGATGTACTGAGGATGGGTGACCTGGCAGCTTGACATCTGTGAACTGATCGTCAACCCCATCCCACGGCTGAGCCCCAGGGACACTAGAGTCCTTCACACACTGCACCAACCAACATGCAGCGACGTGGACAGTAGGATTTAGAATCAGAACCCGGGAAGACAAAGCCATGTGCACTCGGCCATAACGGAAGACACCAGCGAGCTGCTGTGGGACCCTTCTGGCAGGAGAAAGGTGGGTGGACACTGGCTGAGTTCTTTTAAGCCCTGATAAGACCCCATGGGCTGTTGGAACTGAATTTTTCTGTGCCCCCACGATTGGGAAGGCTGGTAGGACCCTGGCTGGGTTTTCTTGGCACCACCGACTGCCTAGGAGAGCACCCCAAGTCGAGCCCACTGATGGGAATTTGGCCGAGCTCTCTTGGGCCACTCCGACTGCCCAGGAAGGAGCGGAAGTGGTAATTTGTCTGAACTTTTGTGGACACTGCAAAGCAGCCAGAGGCGAGTGAGTTGGTGGGAATTTGACTTTGAACCCATGACCCTGCTTGGGCAGGGGCCCCTGCTCGAGGGCACCTGCGTAAGTGCCAGTGGGCAGAGACCGCTGAGTGAGAACCACTGGGTGGGAGACAGACAGCTGGAATCTGAGCAGGGACCCCCGTCGTGAGCACACCGGGACAGCTGAAGTCTGAGTGAGGTCCCCAAGTGGTTGACCTGCCCTTGGGATCACCCCACTCCCGTGCGTGCCCCACCCCTTTTGGCTTCACACCTGTGCATACACGTCTGGTCAATCAACCTGCCTTTAATCCAGAGCACCTTGACCTGTCCTCTCACAGGCTCTGCACTGCCATTTCCCTGGAGTCAGAAGTTCAGAGAAACATACAAGTGGGTTAGCTGCCCAACTGATCTCTAGAGCATTGTCTTCAGGTCAAGAACAAATCAATGTCTTGAAGAAAGCAAGCTATCCCACACAATACACAAGAGCAAAGCAAGATGTCTCCCCCAGAGGGTGACACAGTATCAATGGATTTCCTGAAGCCAGAAAGTCTGATGGAACTTTCCAACACAGAATTTAATAGAACAGTGAATTTTTGCAATGGATGAAAAACAAACTTGAAGAATTATAGGATACTACAAGCAAAAACCACGAGGAGCTCAAAAAATCAATCCATAATGTAGATGAAACAAATGAGGTGTTTGTGGCACGGGAAAAGCAAGACAACATGATAAAAAATATGAGGGCCAATGTTTCAGAGGCTGTCACCATGATGGAGGGACACATGAGCTGAGTTGACATGGAACACAGAACCAGTGAAATAGAAGATAGAGCAAAAAGCAGCCGCAAAATGAAAGGAAAAAGAAGAAAACCTAAGAATAAAGCAGGACACCATCAAGAGAAATAACATGTGCATCACTGGAATCTCAGAACAGGAAGAAGCAAGTGAAGGCACCGAAAACGTGGTGGAAAAATTATGAGAGGGAAACTCACCAGGCATAATGAAGAATGAGAGAATGGGACTGCCATCAGGGTTGAGGGAAGACAGAAAAGGAGGGGAGGAATGATGTGCACTGTATTAAAACATATGAGGGAGGGAACTGTTTAAAACTGACATATGAGTAGGTATTCTTGTCATTACAGAAGTCCAGAGTGAAGGCTGCACAGTGGAGTGGAGTTGGGGGGTGGGGGAAGGGTTTGCATAACAATGAAAGAGTTTTTCTTAATTGGAGGGGAGCCATGGGTAGGGAGAAAAGTGCAACAATGAATGACTGGAAACTCTTAAGTCTGTAAACTTTCATTAAAATAAAAAAAATACAGAATACTCTAAAAAAAAAAAAGAACTGCAACTGGTTCCACAGTTAATACAGTTCTGCTCCAATACTGTGCCAATCTTGATATTCTAGTCTGAGGATATTTTTCCAGATCTTGATTTATTTTAACTTTTATATTTTCCTTTGTTTATTCAAACTCTTACAAATATTTCTTCTAATACATGAGAAAGCAAGGAATAAACAATTAACTCACCTGTACCATGGTCATTTTCTTCCAATCACATGAGATGGTTAGCAAGCCTGTTGTGTGTTCTCTCCTGTGTCTCTTGGGTCTCCACACCAAAGTCCTGCAGTGAGGGATCAAGGAGGTCTTCCACACTAAAAACAACTTCCTGCCAGAGCTTCCCTCTTATCTCACATAAGCAGTTTCTGGGGAACCAGTACCTATGGGCTTAGGAACAAAATGTTTTAGCAGATATATGTACTGTGCATAAACCCTCTTGATGCAATTGAAACAGGGCTCTCAGAAACAGAAACTGAATAGAGTATTACAGAATCCAAAATCCTTAAGTGGTGCTGAACACAGTTAAGCTGTGCTCCTATCAGATATGAACTAATTTTGAGATTTCCTTAATATTCACCATGAACAGGGAAATATAATTCACTTTAATAGGAATGTATTCTTATGTTGACTAAGTAAAAGTGTTTGACTGTAGGGAGCTCTGGTGGCCTAGTGTCAAGAAGCTGCACTGCAATCTCAGAGGTATGCAGTTCAAATCCACCAGATGCTCTGCTGGAGAAGGAGGACCAATCTCCTCCTGCACCAGTCAGATCCGATTTGACGGTACACATACACACAAAAAAAAAATTTAAAAATAAAAAAGCATTTGACCGTGTGGATCATATCAAAATTTGGCTAATACTGAGATAAATAGAAATCTCAGAACACTTACTTATACAGAACTTCTATATCGACCAAGAAGCTGAACAGAAGAACAAGGCAACAGTGCATGATTAAAATCAAAGTTGTGTATTAGAACTGTATCCTTTCTCCATACCTGGTCCATCTGTCTGCTGAACAAATGGTTTATTAATAACAATAGCTGCTGCAAATCATAGTGATCCCATAAACAACGGATCCAATCCTTGCCCCATCCTGTATAATCATCTGATACATTTGAACTCTTTGTGGTGGACAATGAGGGTCATCGTTGAGGGTCATCCTCGCTATTGCTGATCCTCCACCTTTGCAAGTATGATGTCATTCTCCAAAGACCAGCCTCCTCCTAACCATATGCCCAAAATACGTGAGATAAAGCTGTACCATCCTTTAAAGAGACCTGGGACTTCTATTCTTCCCAGTATTATCCATAATCTGTAATGATCCATACAGTCAAATGTGTTTGCGTAGTAGTAAAACAAGGAGACATTTTTTTGACAGTCTGTGCTTTCAGACTTATTTTAGGTGACACCATCAAAGAGAAAACTTTGTTCCACATCTTATTTTTAATCCAGTTTTCATTTCTAGTTGGTTCCTTCTGAGGTACTTGCTCAATCCTTTTTCATTCTCTTCCGTATGTTTACTTGGATGTGGTATGAATGACACTTCCACTAATTTCTGCATTCTGCTGGGTCACTTTCCTTTAGAATAGGCATAAAATCACTTTACAGTTCACAAAATCATGCTCTGCATTCTAGTGAAGTGAGTAGAATATGGGGGCTTAATAGTCTCCCAATGGCCACCTAAGCCACAATTATGGGTCTTGATTAATCAGAAGCAAAACAGTAAGAATACAGTAACCCAGGACCAGAAAAGTACACAAGGGCTACAACCTCCACTAGCCTGAAAGTAGAATTAGAAGTGCCCCCTCCTCTCACTGACCAGGACCACAGCAGTTGGTCTCAGACAGAATGAAAGAGAAAGTAATGGAAGACGGAGCAAATATCAAATTCTAATAGTCAGGAAAGGGGCAGGAGGATGGAAAGTCAGGACAAATGCAACAGAAGAAAACAAGAGGACAACCTGACACTATTGTTCCATGGCACTCTTTAAACTGACAACGGAACAGACATGAGGAAAATGGCAGAGTGGCATTTGAAAGAAATCACAGTATCTTTAAGACTGATGTCCTCGATAAAAAAAGTACCTGTCAATGGTCAAAAGATCAAAATTTCTCAAAAGTAAAGTCGAAAAGAAGACAACAAAATGAAAAGGCAAAAGTTTATAGTTAAAAGAGAAGCATCGGTTCGAATACACCAGATGCTCTGCTGGAGAAGGAGGGGCAATCTCCTCCTGTACCAGTCAGATCCAATTTGACGGTACACACAAAAAATATAATAAAAGAATTTTTTAAAAATTTTTAAAAAAAAGAATAATACATTGTACACTTGCACACACATAGTGCGTACACACACACACACACACACACACACACACACACCTTAAACAAATTAAAAGGCAAACAATAAAGCACAAAAGCATACCTATAAAAAGTACACCAGTTCCTTCTCATTAGACCTTCACTTTGTTGCATTTTCATGTAAAGAAAAGTCTTACACTGGAAAGACTAAAACTAATAATTTAAACTATTTCCTTGAGCTGACAGTCAAACTTGACAGTGTCACTTTAAACTTTACAATCTTGTTACAAAGTATGAATTTACTAAAAAGTCATACAAAGTATGAAGTTACTAAAATAGGAATGGGTTTTGGTGAGAACATTTTATATATAAAGTAGTGCAGTTTACGTACAAATAATGCAAATTTGTAACAGAACATGCAGATTTCAGACTTTTAGGTTGATGGGTTATGGCAGGCAATCTGTGTGGTAATATAAAATATTTCTACTCATATTTAAGTTGTGACTCATAGCAAGGTAGGGCCTAGATATAAATTTACTTTACACATTTAAACAACTGTGTACTAAAGTTGATCCTAGAAGGAGAAATTGTCCTTTGAATTAACCTTCTTATATTTGGTTCTATCTGGCATGCCGCTATCATGGGTGTTGACTGTGGATCCAAGTAAAATGAAACCATTGACAATTTCAATTTAACCTTTTCTCTATTATGATGTTGTCCTTCGGTACATTTGTTTATTTTTAAAAATTTTATTTTATTATTTTTTGTGTGTACCATCAACTCGAATCTGACTGGTACAGGAGGAGATTGCCCCTCCTTCTCCAGCAGAGCATCTGGTGGATTCAAAGTATCTCTGGGATTGCAGTGCAGCTTCTTGCCACTAGGCCACCAGAGCTCCCTTGATTTTTTTGGCTTTTTTTTTAATTTTCTACTAGGTACATTTGTTTTAGAGAAAAAGAAATATATACATATGGAAGGACACAAAAACATCTCACTCCAGTGGTTGATTCTATGGAGACTGAGAAGCCAAGCCAAGACACTTATTTTCCATATTATACTCAATTTTACCTTTTAAAAATAGTTAAAAAATAGTAAAAAAATTAACAACAAAAAAAAAGTACTCAATTTGTGAAAAACAGCAGTCTTTTATTCCACCCTCTCATATTCAGATGAAAATCTGACACAAGTAGATGAAAAACCCAGAAATTCTGAGTGGACTGTCAAAATAAACAGCAGCCAAGAAATCCAAAACACAGACAAGGACTCGAGGAGAACGACCCCTCTTCCTCAGCAGCTACCATCAACCTTGTGATGTTGTTTATGCAAGGTAACAGTATGACAGAGAGAGAAAACACTGAACCTGTCAAGGACTACATCTTACGTGCATCCACAGTCAATACCAGCGATCAGGGGATCAGGAGACAGGAAAGTGTAGTCAGGCAGCTCTTGAAATTACTGACTCCGGCTGACTCACACGAGGACTTTACCATCTTTTAAAAATTAACATGAAAACAAACATCTAAGAAGTTTGAGAACCCAGGGGCCAAGCAAGGCGGCCACGAGTGAGGCTCTCTCCCCATGACACACAACAGCACTGCACCCCTGGGCTCCAGATCGCTCAGAGGTGTCCCCAAGACCCACCGCAGGGCTGTACCCCAAGTCACTTATAACATCGAGAGGTGCCCCAATGACCCACCGCAGCGCTGTACCCTAAATCCCCTAAAACACACAGAGATGCCCCAATAACCCACCGCAGTGATGTACCCCAAATCTCTCGTAAAACCCAGAGGCGCCCCAAATCCTTCATAGCACCCAGAGGTGCCGCGATGCCCCACCTGAGCGCTGTACCCCAGATCCTTCCTAACACTCAGAGGTGCCCCGATGACCACCTCGGCGCTGTACTCCAAATCCCCCACACTGTCCACAGGCGCTCGGCCATGACATTTGGCCCCCTGGGTCCTCTGTATCATCACTGTCCATCTCAGAGGCCTCGAAGCACGAAACCTCACAAGTACGATCCTTCCACAAACTCGCCGCCTCGCACGCCAGGCCGACCCACCCCGGCAGCGGCCTCGTCGGAGCCGGGCGGCGCCACGTGGACCCTCAGCCCGGGGTGCGGCGTGGTCTGCGTGCACTGCCCTCCCAGCCCGCCCCCAGGAGTCACCGCACTCACCGGACAGTGAGCGCTCAGGACAAAGGGCGGCCGCACCAGCCAAGGGTTTGCGCAATCGCGAGAGTGCGCATGCGCGAGAGCCCAGCGCCCGCAACACCCCCCCTTCCCAGAGTGCTGCGCGGCACGCAGGCGTCGGCACATCCCGGAAGTGCCTGCTTACCTCCTGGAGAAGCTGGTCGGTGCTGCGCAGCTGCTGCGGTTTGGTGGCCACCGATCTGTTAGAAATAGGTTTACTAGGACGAAAGCGCCTGGGTCGTTTAGACGTTAAGTGATCGGCCACTTTACGTGCAGAAACAAAAGGAGGAGCCTCTGAAGAAAGGCCTGCAGTTCTTCTCGAAACTGTAGGGAGCGCAGTACCCACCTGGGGACCCCTTGACTACAAATAGATTGTGGCACCTGGTCTTAATCTTCTTTCAGGCTAGATTTCCGTCACCCTTAGCCTCCACCTCCTCTAGTTTCAGTGGCAGACCTGATGACATGACCTCCCCTTGTCAGAATATGATTGCAGGCTAGGATTTAGCATCACAACTGGGACTCTGGTACATCTCATGAAACCACACATACTTATTTCTCCCTGTTTCGGTGGGTCAGGTGACAGTACCTTTTACTTCTCATGATTATTTTACACAACTGATGATCCCTGCAATGACAGAGGTACCCGTCCTTCTTACACCCCTTTAGCTCTGAAACTATATATTCTTACTGCGTAGTTGATACTAGATAAAAATCTGGTCCAGTGTGCTGACTGCACTAGAAGGTGACTCAGTATTCTAAATTGGTACTTCATTTACACCATGAGGGCATTCCAATGTTCTGTTGCACCAGCAGCTTTAAAGTGGAATAAAAAGTACTACAAATAAAAAAAAAAGTACTACAAATACAACAGTTGAGCATTGGATCGTGGGACCATTCCTAATCTTAATTGTTGGTGAAGTGGGTCTCCTTGTCTGATGCCTCCTCAAATATCTAATATTTTGCCTATCTCTACACTCCTACAAATAACTCAATGGGCAATCTCCTCCCATGCGATTAACTGCCTCTGAAAACCCACCAGAGGGTCAGCTATGGGTTGGTTCCAATTCAATGATAAACAGTAACAACCTAAGTTAGTAGCCCTGGAAGCAAAGTGTGTAATGTATCAGGCTGCTAGACAAAAAGTGAGTAGTTCAGTATGGATTGAAGCTCAACGGATTGAAGCTCAACATCAAGATAACAAAGATTTTCACCACTGGGTCAATTGGCAGCACCATGATAGATGGAGAAGACATTAAAACTCTTTGGCACCAGCAGTCAGGAAGTCAAAAGATTAATTGCATGGATTGAGGAAGTCAGCTGTCAGGGACCTCTCTACAGTACTCAAGAGCAATGATGTCTGGAGACAAAGGTGCATCTGAACCAGGCCATGCTCTTTGCAATTACTTGTTATGCATCAGAGCTGGACAATGACTAAGGATGACAGAAGAATCTATGCCTTTGAAACATGATCCTGGAGAAGAGTCTTGAACATACCATGGATTGCCAAGAGAACAAACAGGTCTGTCTTGGAGAGGGTGAAACCAAGTTTCTCCTTGGAAGCTAGGATTTTGAAGCTCTGTTTCATATAGTTTGGATACGTGGCCAAGAGGGACAAGTCCAGACCAGGCTCAGAAGGGTGGAGGGACAGCACAGACGATCCCAGATGAGATGGATTGACACAGTAACTGGGGTAATGGAGATAGTAGGTGTGTTGGAGTGGAATCAGTGATACTGATTCAGGATTGGGCAAGGTTCAGAACTATTGTACATAGAGTCATTTTGAGTTGCAGGTGACTCAATGGCACATAGCAAAAACAACAAATCCCTAAGTAGTCCCAGGGTTGAGCAACTAAGCAACTCAACTGCTTTCAGGAATCCATGGTCTTGTGCTTTTCCTAGTGTGAGCTCTCCCCTTATGATGATATAGATCATGTCCTCAAAATCCAGCATCAAAAATCAGGAAGAGACGGGAACATGATGTGTACATTTCTCCTAAGGAGTAATACCACTCCTAGAAAATAGCTAGCATTCAGTTATGTCTGTCTCATTGGGAGGACCTCAAAAGCTACTCTTAAAACAGCACTAGCACAGGGCTATGGAATTTCAACTTCCCTATGGCTGTTACAACATGGTAATAAGCAAATGTGTGGATTCCTTAGCAAATAAAAACTATTCTGGTAGGTGGGTAACAGCTGCCAGCCAGAGACTGTGGATTATTGTGGCTATTATCTCTTCCTCTGCTAATTTTGCTTTTGATAATATTCAGTCAATCACTGCCTTTGAGATCCTGTGCAGCTACTGTGTGTGTGGCTTTGTGTTTATACGAGATTCTAACAGCCTAGTGGTAAGAAGCTGCGCTGCAACCCCAGAATTCAAATCCATCAGCTACTCTGTGGGAGAAGGATGGGTGATCTCCTCCTGTGCAATTAACTGCCAGTGAAAACCTGCTGAATGGGCAGCTATGGGTCAGTTCTCACTGTATGGTATGCAACAAGACAACGCCAAAAAGTTATCACAGTTTAGGAATAGTTTTTGTTAGTTGGATAGTCTGAATATTGCTAGACTTAGAGGAGATATTAATTAGGACCTTAAAAATGCAAATAAATGTATGCCCACACATGGCACCTAAGCCAAACATCCTTGTTCTGATTGGTGAATTTTTTTCACTGCCTCTCTTTTTAAGGGTGCAACCCATTGAGGATGTTGGCTTGATGTTAGGTACTAACTCCCTACTTCGAGTTGGACAAGATTCAGCAGTGTTTCTCACATGAACCTCACAAATGAAACTGTTAAAATGCTGGGACTAAATGTGGTCTTTAAGCTTTTGTAAACATCCACAAGCATGTGACAGTGTCCACACATGAGAGAAGAGAATTAGTAGACTCAAACAAAAGATGTAGATTAATCACTCTGTGTCAAGTTTGTGTAGATAAAGGTACAAAATGCATACTAGGCTTGCCCTATAGTACTGATGGGATTCAAGGATCCATCAGCTATAAACCTCAGGTGACTTTGAGTCACCTCCATTTATCTTGTTAAACTCCTAATGACTCCACAGAAGATAGTACGATGATGTAATGTGAGCTACTTAGATCATAGGTACAAACACAAAACCAAATCCATTGCCATGGAGTTGATTACTGCTCATTGCAGCCCTGAAGGACAGAATACAAATGTTCAGAGTTTTCAAGGTTGTAATCTTTATTGAAGCAGAATGTCTCCTATTTCTTCCATGAAACACTGAATTTAAACATCCACCCTCTGGGTTACCAATTGAGAAATTAACCACGGTGCCACCAAATTTTGAGCATCCCCCTCCCCCTCAATACCACTGAATCAGAATCTATTCATAGCTAACCTGTCACCAGGTTTTCAGAAGCTGTAACCACAGGAGCAGAAGGTGCCTACAAACAACGTGCTTTTGGGTTGCCAGTGCTACTCCTTACCCACCACAGGTCCCTGCTGAACATTGTTGTTGATACATACCATCGAGTCAGAACCAATGCATAGCCTCACATGGGAGACTGCCCAGCTTTATTCTATGGAGCAGCTGAGGAATTAAAACCATGTGTCTTTGGGTTGGTAATGCAACTCCCTACCACTAGGCCACCAGAGCACCCCGTTATGAGTACAGGGACTCTAAAATGCCTGGGAAGAAGATTCTCATTTCTGTGTTCTGTTGTTATTATGTGCCATTGAGTCACTTGAGACTCATAGCGACCCTATGTACAAGAGCTCTAAATGCTGTTCTATCCTGTGCCAACCTAGCCATCTCAAATGCACTTATTCCAACCGCTCCAGTCACAGAATCGATCCACCTCACCAAAGGTCTTCCTCTCCTTCGCCGCCCCTCCACTCTGCCAAACATGATGTCTCTCTTCAAGGACCAGTCCCTCCTTGCAACATGCCCAAAGTATGTCACACAAAGCTTCAGAATCCTTGACTCCAGGGAACACTCTGGCTTCACCCTCTCCAAGACAAACCTGTTTGTTCTCCTAGCAGTCCATGGTATACTTAACACTCTTCTCCAGCACCACAGCTCAAAGGCATCAATCCTCTTTCTATCAACCCTATTCACTGTCCAACTCTCTGATGCATAGCACATAATTGCGAAGACTATAACCTGGATCAGGCGCACCTTAGTCTCCAGCCTGACATCGTTGCTCTTCAGTACTCTTGAGAGGTCCCTCACAGCCGACTTTCCCAGTGCAATTCGTCTCCTGATTTCCTGGCTGCTGTTACCAAGAGTGTTGACTGTGGAGCCAAGTAAATTAAAACTGCTAACTATCTCAATCTCTTCACCATCAATGCTGATGCTGCCAATTTGCCCAGTGGTTAGAATCTTTGTTTTCTTGACGTTGTGCTTCAGTCCATATAGGAGGCTGTAGTCCTTGATCTTCTGCAGCAAGCGCCTCAGGTCCTCCTCAGTTTCAGCAAGCAGGGTTGTGTCATCTGCATAATACAGGTTGTTGATGATTCTTCCACCAATCCTGATGCCACATTCCTCTTTGTATAGCCCAGCGTCTCGGATGATCTGTTCTGCATACAGATTGAAAAGGTATGGAGACAGAATACATCCCTGACGAACCCCCTTCTTGATTTTGAGCCATGTAGTGTCTCCTTGCTCTGTTCTGACAACTGCCTCTTGGTCCAAGTATAAATTTCACATTAGCACAATCAAATGTTCTGGGATTCCCATTCTTCTCAGAGTCAGCCACACCTTACTGTGATCCACACAGTCAAAAGCCTTTGCATAGTCAATGAAGCACAGATAGACATTCTTCTGGTAGTCTTTGCTTTCTGCTAAGATCCATCTGACATTAGCTCTAATATCCCTAGTACCACGACTTCTTCTAAATCCAGCCTGCACATCTGGCAGTTCTCTGTTGACATATTGTCCCAAACGTTTTTGTATAATTTTCAGCAGAATCTTGCTTGCATGTAATATCAATGATATTATTTGAATACTTTCAAATATTTAAGAAATACAAACAAGCTGCTGTTGATCTGACACATGACAACTCCACACCTGTCAGAATGCAAGACCAGAATATAGTTTTCAGGATTAAATTGCTAAGCCATTTTTGGAGCAACTCTGTTTAGATCTGAACCACAAACCTTCTCTTTAGTGCCAAGTACTTAACAACTTACCCTACCAAGGAACTCCTTAAATGTCCATTGGTTGTTTGAATTTTAAAAGATGGGTAGGGTATATGGGTTTTCCATGATTTGTTTATCCAATCCAATTTTCTGACTGTATGATTAGTATTTTAATCAGCTAAATTATACTCCTGAAGAGTATAATTAAAAACCAGAGCCCTGATTACCACACTAGCCTTATCTATTACACTAACCAAGTCAACACAGTTTGGTTGTTATTTGAATACCAGTCTTCCTCTGTAACTGTATCCTCCCAACCAGAAGTTTGAACTAAAGATTCTCCCCCTCAACTCCCCAATCCAGGGTGAAGGGCAGCTGCCTTTAGTCACATACTCGTGTGGGTCCCAGTGAAAGGACAGCAAGGCTTAAGGTGTATAGAAAATACATAATGGAGGCAATTAAAAAGACATTCACACGGTACTAGGATTCTTTCCTTCATCTTCCTACAGTTTGGACTTAAATACTTCCTGTCCTGGGCCAATGTTGGATCAGGTGCTGTCTTATTCAATAAACTCAATTTCTTCACAAATCTTAGTTATCCCATGATGATAAATTTCTCAATTTTTCTAGGATCTTATTATCAGAGACTAGGTCACAAGTTTAGATAGATAAAAGCCATACCACTACTTCATATTATGGCTTTAAAAGACCCAGAGAAATAAAACTGAGAAAGCAACACCATGGAGAATTCTGAGGGAAGAGTAGGAACCTGGGAATAAAAGGTGTGGAAAATTCCTTAATGACACCACACTGGATGTCAGAAGTCATTTAAAAAAAGAACCCAAGAAAGTAAACTGTCCTGATTTGAAAGTGATCAGCTTGAGAAATAAAAAAAAATAAATAAAGTGATAAAAAGAAGAGCAGTTGTAAAGTTTAATGAACAGCTTGAAAACATAAAAAGAAACAAGGGCAGCAGAATAAGCCTGAGCCAGATGAGGGGTAGGGGAGAGAGGATCTTAGAAGGTTTGAAGGTTTGAATGCATTAATAGAAGTCCATGATCATGGGAGGGAAGGAAGAGAAATAAAAGATTTAGAACGACGGAACCACCTTAGAAAGTTGGGCTTGAGAAAAGCTCAAATGTGGGCAGAGACAACTATTACCCATATAAGGGGTGTGTACACTTGTCCTGAGTTAGTTTACCATCTTGTTTTTAAATTTTATTAATTTTTTTTTTATGTGTGTACGGTCAAATTGGATCTGACTGGGACAGGAGGAGATTGCCCCTCCTTCTCCAGCAGAGCATCTGGTGGATTTGAACTGTGTATCTCTGGGATTGCAGTGCAGCTTCTTGGCCCAAAGCCACCAGAGTTCCCTGTTAGTTTACCATCTGAACAACTTCTAAGGGATGTTCCCATACACGGGAGCCCACCAGGGAGAGCAGGAGTGTTTTTACTCCACAGTTCCCAGCATCCAGGCCTCAGTCACCCACCTGGACAGCTCGAACTGGACAGCATGGCACTTATTGTCCATGGCTCTTCTCCTTGCTCTAACTTGAAGATTAAATCAGGTTTGCTACCATGATATCCTGTTAACAGAAAATGACAAGGATTTGGGTCAAGCTGCTATGGATTCAGGTAATCTGAACACAGCGAAATGCACAGCATCAGGAGGCACAGAGTGAAACTCCCTACTTGCATGTGGGAAAAGATTTCAATGAGGAGGTGAGACCCAAGCAGGGGCCTCTAAATCATTATGCATTCCAGATACTACAAAAGAAACAGAGGTAGCAACTTATGACTCATAAAGTCAAACAGAGAAGCTGGACTTACTCACTGAAATTAGGTTCTTGCAGTTTTCCAGTATCACATCCTGGCACAGGAACTTCTGAGTAGAATCCAGTAGCTGCCATTCCTCCCAAGTGAACTCCATAGATACATCCTTGAATTACAATAAACCCTGTAACAATATATACTCGTTTAATTCAAAGTCAGTTGCACCACATATAAACAAGATGTGACAGAACTAGGAAATGAGCAAAAGTTCCTCCATATATTGGCTCCTGTGCCTAGTTTTAGTTTGTATGTTGTTGTTGTTGTTATTGTTGTTGCTGTTGTATGCCACCGAGCTGAAGCTGACCCTCTAGCGAGTTTTCAGACAGTTAATTGCTCTGAGGAGACTGACCATCCTTCTCCCACAGAGCAGCTGGTGGCCTAGAATTGCATGCCTTTGCAATTGCAGCGCAGCTTCTTGCCACTACTAAATTTAAAAAAAGAGTGTATATGCCAAGAGCAAGCTAGAGAGAGAGCTCTGGTGGCCTAGAGGCAAGAAGCTGCGCTGCAATCATTGAAGATAAGGGGTTTGAAGCCACCAGTTTCTCTACGGGAGAAACACGGGCAATTTCCTACCTTGTGAAAATGAGTCAATTCCATCTCAATGTACATACAACTACATATATATTTTTTTCTTTTTCTCCACTGCCATCGAGTTGGTTAAGATGCATGGTGGCTCTCTCCTAGTTTTCCAAAGCTATAAAAAAAATCTTAATGGCAGTTTGAGGGGAGAGCATCTTTGTGTCGTCAAATGGATCCGGTCAATTCTTGCCTTTAGTATTACTAAGTGCATAGAGACCGCGTCCTTGACAGATTTAATCAGTGTGGAAGAAGAGGAAAGGAAAAAAAAGTGGGGAGAGGAGAAAGGGTTGTGGGAAGAGAGGGCAGCCCAGGCTGTTGAAATTTTAGAAACTGGCAAATAACTTTTTGTGTAAAATCTTTTAAGTTCAAAATGCAGAGAAGGCTCTTTTAACTATGCTTTTCGATTCCACAGCTGCTGCCATTTAAATGCTAATAAAGGATTTCTACAGTCTAAAAAAAAAAATCTTAATGGGAGCAGACTGTCTCATGTCTCCCAAGGATGGCTGGTGGATTTAAACTACCAACCATTCAGTTAGCAGACCAATGTATAATACATACTCCAGTACTGCTCTTGCTCTTTAAAATAAAGAGTTCTTTCAAGTATGATTTTGGATCTGGGCAATCTTCTTTCAAATTAACCTGTGAAGACATGGTAAGAGTTCACTGGAAAATAGAAACAAAATTTCTAATCCTAGTAAAATGACAAGTATCTTGAAAATTCTCACTCTAAAAAAGTGTCCAAAAATGATACGTAAAATACAGCTAGTATCTTTTTAGGGAGCTCTGGTGGCCTAGTGGCAAGAAGCCGCACTGCAATCGCAGGTGTGCGGTTCAAATCCACCAGATGCTCTTTGCTGGAGGAGGAGGGACAATCTCCTTCTGTACCAGTGAGATATGATTTGACGGTACACATACAAAAAATAATTTAAAAATGAAATAAAATTTTAAAACTACAGCTAGTCTCTTTCTAGATACATACCTGAAGACTCAAGAAAGGGAAGAAATTTAAAAAATGAGATGATACGAAACAATAAAAAAATAGGCACAAGTTGAAATGCCATGTTCGCCAACACTGCTGGATCAGAGAAGCGGGACTGTGCCAGGCGTCTGGTTCAGTGACGTGAGCGGGGTGGGGGTGAGGGTGGAAATACCCACAGGTGGAGCAAAGAATTTCCTTAACTAGACCTCTCCTTTCCTTCACATTCCATTCTTGAACAAGAGGTTTGCAGGCAAAAACCTACCACGAGACTGGATAAGTTCGGCCCCGCCTGTGGAGTGGTCAGTACCCATCACTAGACACCATGAGATTCTCCAATATCAAAGTCCGTAGTTACCAAACAGGAAGACGTGAATAGCCTAGAGGCCATCCCAGGACCAGCTGTCAACGGCCCTCTGAGGTAGGACCGAAGGATGCGAAGGAGAGGAGAGAGAACGTGAGGACCACGGCGAGGCCGGGCTCCCATCCAGGGGGCCTCCTGCCTTGAAATGCCCACCCAACCCTGACAAGGACACTTTCCTTCAGAAAGCCACAGGTCAAGCGACTTGGAGGATGAGCAGGAGCCGGCACATGACAGTACTTTTTCTCCACCCCAAAGGGACAGGGGCCTCAGCTCCATCCAGAGCCCGGGGCCACCGGTAAGAAGTCAGCTCAGGATCTAAGCAGGACACTTGAAAGCAGGTCAATTTCAAAGTGCATGCACTGGTTATTTGGAAAGAAACTTAGAGCTAATACTCGGTTTTTCCACACTGCCCCCCCCCTCCTCTGTAACCTGACTTTTATGGATAGACGCACCGGAAGGGAGTCACACATCCCAGCCCCGGGAAAATTAATACCCCTAAGCATCAATTTTAGTGGTATTAGTACTGAATATCCAATGGACTGCCAAAAGAGCAGACATGTCTTGGAGAAAGTGCAATCAGAATGCTCCTGGGCAGCAAGGACAGTAAAGCTTCGTCTCACATCCTTTGGGCCTGTTGCTAGGAGACGCTCTTCCTTGCAAAGGGACATCATACTTAGAAAACTAAAGGGTCAGCAGAAGAGAAGCCCGAAAGTATCAGAGATCATGAGGCTAACCCCGGGTAGTACGCGGTTCAGATCTGTTGTTCCTAGGGTCGTTAGGAGTCTTTACTCCACGACACCTAATAACAAAGACACTGCGTCGCCTAGCAACGCGCAGACTCAAAGCTGAAGTCCTGCGATTTGATTGGAAGTGAGCGTGCGCACGCCCGTGATTGGCTGGGACAATTCCCAGAATGCTTTTCGAGCCCTAACCCCTCCCCCCAAACTCAAAAAGGGTAAAAAACCGCCTTAGTACCTCCCACGTGCCTGTCACCCCCTTAATAAAGGGGGTAAGATCTTGGTGTCGAAAATACGTTCTTGTG
>NW_006400054.1:1295367-1365834 GCF_000299155.1 Elephantulus edwardii | reverse complement strand
GCGTGTACCGTCAAATCAGATCTGACTGGTACAGGAGGATATTGCGCCTCCTTCTCCGGCAGAGCATCTGGTGGATTCGAACCGTGCGGCTCTGGGAGAAATTGAGATTTTAATGAAACTTTATAAAGAACTTGGGTTTCCAGTTGTTCCTTGTTGCGCATATTTCCCTCTTTGCTGTGCTGTGTTTTAAGAGACATCTTGCTGAGCTTTGAAGCCAAACCCAAACGCACAGTCCGAGGTAATGATGCTGAATTAAGAACCGGGTGCTGCGAGCCCTGTGGGCAATGTCGGTTTGGGGCGTGTAGGACTCTGGAGAACGTCGTTTTGGGGCGCATAGGACCCAAAATGGGAAATGTAGTTCGGAGCGGTCGGGCTTTGTCCACCTTGTGCTGCTTGGGGACCGAAGTAGGAGGGTGTGAGGTGGCAGGTAGGCGTCGAGGTTCAGTGGCCTGGGGATTTTGTTTCTTCCCAAGCCCTGTACTGATCCCACAAGCACTCCAGAGCCTGATGGATCCGAGGAGAGCTCAGGCCTGGTGTGCTGACCTTTGGGTTGCCTGGGAGCGCATAAAGTGGGGGTACAGAGGAGAGGAGTGGCGGGTGAGTGTTCTGGACTGGATCATGGGTTTCTGGGGAAGTTGGCGGGGTTACTAGGGACCTGTGCTTGCGACCTGTAAATGATTAATTTGAGGATTTCTGAATGAAAGTGAATGGACTGTGTAGGAATCAACGGAGGAGAGAGATCTAGTAATCTAGTTGGGAAGAAATTGTGCTGCCCGCCCAAAGGTCACGCCTCTGGAATCCTGAGGAGACAGACGGGCCAACTTCTGCAGTCTCTTATTGTTGTTGATTGCCATCAAGTTGAGCAGGACTCATAACGACCCTGTGAACAAAGGGCCTGAAGTCTTTCTATAATTCGTTACTTATCAAAGTTCATAGTTTCCAGAGGTGTGATGTTTAGAAAGTGGATGCCTTGTTAGTCAAATTTGTGTCTTCTAGGTTGCAACACCCCCATGATACATCTTGAAGGATATGTACATGTACAGCCAAGCACAATCAATAAGAGTGCATCTGAATTCCAAAATCAATCTCCATAATAGTCTATGTGTTTCCTACTGCCAAAGGGGCCCTTTAGAGTAGTGAGAGAAGATCTTCACCCTGAAACCCACAGCGTCCCTTTTCAGCAGGAAGTAGCTAAGAGAATACGCCGTCCCCTTTTCCTTATGACTCAGGGTGAAGTCTCTCTCAGGGAGGAGTGATAGGGAATGGCAAGGGATACACTGACAAAGAAGATTGATCAGAACTGGCTTTGACAAGCACTGTGGCATTTGGACAAGAACAAACTGGGAGGAGGGTAGAGAGAATAGTGCAACAATGAATGAGTGGAAGCCCAAAATCTCTGTAAATGTTTATGAAAATTAATAAAATATAATTATTGAAGAAAAAAAAAGAAAGTGGATGCCACTCTGCAGTCTACAGCTTTAATAACCCGTTGGAGGTTCAGCAATAAGTCACTTCTGATTCGACGACAGTGAGTTATAAACTTACGTAGAGATCAACAATGTGGGACTTGACAGGGTTTGAGTCAATGGAGGGAACCAATTGGTTGGTTGGCGAATCATGGAAACTTTGGGGGTCAGTTGTGATGTCTTTTAGAAATTAACAATTGACTGAGTATTGTAGGTGGGACCATCAGGGGGAGGAGAGGTGAAGGAGTTTGTGCTGCAGCTGCTGGTGTGGGCCGAAGTCAGGCTGATCCTGGCCCTTGGAGATGAGAGGAGTTCACGCGAGAGTCTGTATGAATAGCTATGACTGTGGTTGCTGAGGAATTGAATGCTTTTGGGTTAAAACTGAAGATCAGTAGAAATGAATGAGGACTTTAAAAAAATATTTTTTTTTATTGTGTATCATCAAATCAGATCCAGCTGGCACAGGAGGAGTTCCTTCTGCAGCGGAACATGTGGATTAGAACTGTGGGCCTTCAGGATTGCAGTATAGGTTCTTGCTACTAGGACACCAGAGCTCCCCCAATAAGCAGTGGGGTTTGACTCATGATGACTTTCCACAGCCTCTTCTTCCTCCTGACAGGTGGATTTGATCACCTACTTTTTGCTTAGCATTCCAACACGGAAGGGCACTCCTCTCCATGCTGCGTTGGGAGGTGTCTTATATTATGGAGATCAGACAACAGGAAGCAGGGCAACTAGTGGATTCAAACCTCCTGACTTTGGGTTTTCAGTATAATTCCTTACCCAGTAGGCCCCAAGCGCTTCCTTGGAAAGCCAGACCCTCAGGGTGTGTCAGAATAGATTCCATAGCAATGGGTTTGGCTTCTTAGGTTTTATCTAAATTTTTTATATTTGCAGAAATCAATCAAACATGCAATCAAAATGCATTGATAAAAATGGGAGACTGGAACGCACAAGTTGGGCATAGGGAAGAAGGATCAGTAGCTGAAAAACATGGACTTGGTGACAGAAATGAGGCGGGAGATAGAATGATAGAATTCTGCACATTCAACAACAACATACAAACTAAAACTAGCCATAGGAGCCAATCTATGGAGGAACTTTTGCTCATTTCCTAGTTCTGTCACATCTTGTTTATGTCTGTTGCAGCTGACATAGAATTAAATGAGTGTATATTGTTACCGGGTGAAGGGAGTTTAGGATTTATATCAGTTTATATGAATGACTGGGGGTGAGATACCAGTGATTTGCATGCCTAATGGGTGCAGAAATGGGGCCTAATAAGGGCAAAGGATAAATGAGTGAGGGCCCCTGTGAGGCTCAGTGATTGAGGAAGCCTGGAAGTTAAGTAATGTGGTGAATGATATGGTTGCTTATTATTGGGTGTCAGCAATTGGTGGACATGTATCAGTGAGTCGGGTGAGGGCAGGCTATGAGAATGACTAATTGGAAATGCAGTATATTTGGATGATTAGGACAACATTTTGTGGGAATGATAGGAATGAGTCTTTAGGAGGCCTGTGAGATTATCCGTTTTGAGAGTCAGTAAATGATGGTGGTGTGTGAGTTAGTGATGGGGGCTAAGTGGGTTTGAGTGAGTAGGAATTGCAGGGCTTGTGGGGCCTTAGGCTCGGTGTGGGCGGGTAACTAAAGAACCAAAGAATAGCCTCTCCTAGCAATGAGCCCAAAGTATGCAAGATGAAGCTATGCCGTCTTTACTTTCAAGGAAGCCTCTGGCTTCACCTTCTCCAAGACCTGTTTGTTCTTTTGGTAGTCCATGGAATATTGAGTACTATTCTCCACAGTTTATGACTGGGTTGTTGTTGTTAAGTGCCGTCAAGTCGCAGGCGACTCATAGCGACCCTATGAAGGAGAGTCCTTGATGCTTGGGTGCCTTTCATCCTCTCTCCAGGTTCATAGGGTTTCTGGAGGCAAGCTATTACGAAAGTGGATGCCTCTCCTCCTTCCAAGCTTGTTTTAATCAGGGAGCTCCACCCCACTCTCTGTCCACATTGGGTAGCCAACCATTAACGCATTTGACACATCAATGTATGACTGGGTAGGGCTCTGGTAATAATGTGAATGAGGTAAATAGTGCCTTTGGGGTGGGATCATGCAAATACGCTAGATATACTACTAATGAGGAAATTGGACAGTTTGACCATCCCATTAGGCTTAATTTGAACAGACTGGAAGATGGGAAGTGATAATTTGGTACCAGTAAGAAAGAGGAAGCAGAGAGGACAGACAGCATGTCCTTTTGGACCAGAGATTCCTATACTAGACTTCCTTCCTGAGCTAAGCATTAGGTTGACAATAGAGAAAAATTCAGCTTCATTTATAGGAGAATTCTCTTTATGATTTGCTTCCCCTGATTCTCAGTAAATACACAGAAAGGTGTGGCTTGTGGTGCTTCAGTTGATTCGAACTATTGCCTCCCTGTTTTTACGCTGTTTTATCTCATTTTTGGTGTTCTGTCTCATTATTTTTACTTAAACTTGGTCTGCAACGTGTAAGGAACATGCTCCTCAGAAAAAACAACCATATGGGACCAAAAGGGCAGCATTTCCCCAAAATCAAAGTTCAGAAGACAGGACAGGGCAGCAAGGATGGTGAATGGAAATGGGAGAACAGGGAGGAAGTGGGAAGGATACTGTTACTTTGAGGGAGCTGCCAACAGTGTTACAAAACAAAAGGTATATATATTGTTTAATAGGAAACCAATTTGTTCTATAAACTTTTACCTAAGCTATAATTTTTTAAAAAGACTGGTTATCTGATAAACAGTCTATATAATGAAGCTCTGTAAAAGTGGTCAAAATCAGTGTATCAGGAATGCTTTGAACTATGAGGAACAGAAAACTTATGGAATAGTCACAACAGTAATAATTCCATTTTCATTTTTTTCCCCATGAGGTACTTGGTAGTGAATGAACTGGGCTGTCACTGCTCACTGGTCTTCTGAAAGGTGGCTGTTGTTATGTGCCATCAAGTTGAAACTGACTCGAAACTGACCCTCCAGTCGGTTTTCAGAGGTAGTAAATCACTTGGGAGGGAGAACATCTGTCTTTTTCTTGAGGAGCAGCCGGTGGGTTCAAACCACCTGCTTCTGGCTTGGTCCAGCGCTATCAGCATTGCATTCTGCCACACTTAATAAATTGCCTTTCTGTCTGCAGGCACATTGCTTTGTGGTTCCAGATGGCTTCTGTAGATCCAGATAATAACATCAGTACTAAATCTAGAGAGGATAGATGGTGGAGAAAGGCAGGGTGCCCTACTGCATCCATAGTTTTTACCAGAAGAAAAAAGGCTTCCCCAAACACCATAGGAGACTTGTTACGTAGCATTGACCTAAGCAAATTAGCATGACAACCCATGTCCCTCAATCTAGTTGTAAGGGAGACTTAAAACCAATTTTACGACAAAGGGAAACAGAACCAACCAACTTTGTTTGAAACAGTGAGGATTCGTTCTTTGAGTCTAGGCATACTTTAACGTCACATGTAATTGGGATTCTATTAGCAAAGAAAAGCAGCGGGGTGGTGATTCTGATGGCAGCCTGTGGTGCCTGCTACAACTCGTTTGTGATCCGGGGTGAGTTTGTTCACATTTAACATGAATGTGTTCTTTCAGGGATTGTTGTCATTCGAAGATGTACCTGTGGACTTCACGTGGGAGGAGTGGCAGCTACTGGACTCTGCTCAAAAGAGCTTGTACAGGAAGGTGATGCTGGAGACTTTGAGCAGCCTCATGTCGCTGGGTGAGGACAGCCTCTTGTGGGCTCACACTCTGGCCACTCTGTTGTGTCTTTCGATCTCCTGATCTGCAGAGAGCTCTAGGGCATTGAAAGTGTTTGCTTTATAACCTGATATTAGGAATTCACAGATTCTCAGTCTTTTCAGGGTAGTTTTGATTCACATTTCTCTATTCATTAATGATGGTATGCATCCTTTTGTGTGCTTATTTAAGTCCTTTTCATGTATAGAGTGTTTTGTACACTTAAATCGTAACTGAAAGATCTTAGACTCAGAAGTCTGACTGTCCCTGTTCCTCTGACAGGAACTTTAAGCTCAGGCCTGTTGCAGTGGTTTCCTCCTGAATAGAGCTTAAAGTTATCAAACCAGATAGGGATGCCCAACAGTTTCGGATAAGGATAACAGATAGAGATATCACTAGTCAGGGTTTTTCAGGCAATGGAATAGAAATGCTAATTTACATCATTCCCTTGAATGATTGTGTTTATAGTTCTCTAAGTCACTAACACTTTCCCCTCTCATTTTTAAAAGATAAGATTTTATTGTGTTTTTTTTTTTAAAAAAAGATTTTATTGTGTTTTTTGTGAAAAGTTTACAAAACAAATCAGGTTGTCCTTTAACAATTCCTACACAGAGTGAGCACTGCTGTCATTTACATTGTGTTAACATTCTGATTGTGTCTGGTTGCTGCATCTCAGTCTAAATTTTTTGTCTTTTATCTTTTTTTTTGCTTTTGAGTAACTGTTGACCTTTTGCTCCTGTGAAAGAGCACCAATCTAATGAGTAATATCTTTTTTTATTAATTTTTTTATTATTATTTCTTTATGTGGTACCATCAGATCGGATCTGACTGGTACAGAAGGAGATTGTCACTCCTTCTTCAGTAGAACATCTAGTGGACTTGAACCGTGCACCTCTGGGATTGCAGTGCAGTTTCTTGCCACTAGGCCACCAGAGCTCACCATCTTTTTTTTTTTCTTGTTGTGTACCATGAAATTGGATCCACTGGCACAAGAGGAGATTGCTCCTCCCTCTCCAATGGAACATCTGGTGGATTTGAACTGTGTGCCTTTGGGATTGCAGCTTATTTTCTTGCCACCAGGCCACTAGAGCTCCCAATATCTTTTATTTTGAGTACCTTTTGTAATTTCCCCCCCCAGGATATTTTAAAAAATATTTTATTCATTATTGCCCATTTTCTTCCCTTCCCCACCCTTTCCCTTCCCTTCCTTTACCCCAGTCCACTTTGCAATGTACCCCTTGTTTCAAATCACTTACACCTTTTAAGTGATACAGGTGTCCAGAAAAGAGCACCAACACACAGAGGTGCTATCATAAATTTATTCATGTTAGGACAATATTGCTTCTCTGCTTTCATTTTAGAGTCAGATATGCCCCTTTGTCTGGACTGAATAATGGCCTCTTCTTGGAAAAAACAAAAACCACTATTGCCCAGAGTTGGGTTTTTAAAGCCCTGAGAGATTGAGGACTCCCAAGATTGTAAGTATTTATGCAATCAGACGGCATCATCCTTGGCCCCTCAAGTGCCTGGCAGGCTTAAACTGTCACCTTCGAGTTAGTTGTCCAACACTAATCACTGCTCCACAAGGCTCCTTTTCATTTTACATCTGCTGATAGATTTCTTTCCCGAAGGCCAAAGGGATTAGTTTTCTTTCCTCTCACTTTTCTAAATCTCTCTCATTTTCTTCTTTTATTTTGAAAATGTGTCTTGTCACCACTGTGTACCTGCATCAGTTTTAGAGTGGGTTTTTTTTTCCTTTAGGAGAATCTACTTCCTCTTTTCCTGTAACCAAAGTGAAAACTTTGAAGTCATCATTCCCTAACTTTAAGAGCAGCATTTTGTTGCCTTTGATCATGTTGATTGTATAGAAATTAAACTTTACAGGGAGCTCTGGTGGCCTAGTGGTATGGAGTGGTAACTACAATCCCAGAGGTGCACGGTTCGAATCCACCAGATGCTCTGTTGGGGAAGGAGGGACAATCTCCTCCTGTACCAGTCAGATCTGATTTGACGGTACACTCACACAAAAATAATAAAAAAAAAGAAATTAAACTTTACCTTGGACCAATTATTCTTAGTGTCTAACAGCCTATTGAGTCCAAGCTGTGTTGTTGTTAAATCCTTACCATCCTTGATCATATGAGAATAATTTTAATTCCTAAATTATTGTGCATGATTGTTTCCACAATTATAATTCATGAGGAGTCATGTGTGGTTCATTGGAATCCTCACGTTCCATGCAGGAGACGAGGGTATGATTCTACCCAGGACATCTCATGCACAGCTACCACCCATCTGTTACTGGAGGCTTGTGCACTCCCGAACAGGTTTCAGTGAATGAAAGCCCTGTGGATCACAACAGCCCAATTTGCTGCCAATCCCGGGGGGTTGAGGGGTGCAAGATTGGACAGTGCCTCAGGTCACCATGAGTCTGGGGCTGAATGTAAGGCAGCTAACAATAGCTTAGTTCCATAAACACAGTTTTTTATGGAGTCACAGATGTGTTTATTGTTCTTTCTAGAATACTGGAACAGTGATGGTTATGGAGCTTGGCACCAGGGACTCCAACATAAGCTTGAAATATTGAGAAAAGATCCTGGCTATAATTCTCATAGAAGATTACACCAGTCAAGTGTAAACTTTGCCCCTTCAAAGCAAAGACCCAAGATGCATATGTTAAATAAAAAATGTCTAAAGTATCCTTTAAATGTACTTCCTCAGAGTGGAAAATATGGAAGGAAGAAGCCTGGGAAGTTCAGTGGGTTTGAGCAGTTGTTTCTCTATACCAAGGATGAAAAAGCTCATGCTGGATTAAAGTAGTATGAATGTAACAAATGTGGGAAAATCATCAGCAAGAAGTGTCAGCTAATTGTACATCAGAGAATGCATACGGGGGAGAAGCCCTTTAAATGCAGCGAAGTGTGACAATGCCTTTTCCCAGAAGTCACACCTTATTATGCATCAGACCACGTACACAGGAGGAAAAACTGTTTGGATGTAGTGAATGTGGGAAAGCCTTCTCTCCGAAGTCCCATTTCATTACACATCAGAGAACTCATATGGGAGAGCAGCCCCATGAATGCGATGACTGTAGGAAAGTCTTCTCTCAGATATCACAGCTTATCATCCATCAGTGAAGCCATACAGGAGAGAAACACCACAGCTGCGGTGAACGTGGAAAAACCTTCACAGAAAAGGCTAGTCTCAGTAAACATCGGAGGATTCACTCAGGAGAGAAACCTTATATGAATGTGTGTGTGTATGTGTGTGTGTGTGTGTGTGTGTGTGTGTGGCATATATATATGAGTGTGGGAAAGCCTTCAGTGGGAAGTCACTCCTCATTAGACATCAGAAAACTCACTCAGGAGCAAAGCCCTTGGGCTGTGTTGAGTGCCAGAAAGCCTTCATTTGGAAATCACAGCTCATTATTCATCAGAGAATGCCTACAGGAGAGGAATCTTTTGGGTGCAACACTTGTGGAAAAGCATTCTCTCAGAAGTCACACTCCAGGATTCACCAGCGAACTCATAGACAACAGAAACTTTAAGAAACTATATCTAGTGAATGTGGGAATATTTTAAGGAAATAATCATACTATTTTCTCTACCAGAAAATTCGCTTATACAAATCATGTGGATGCCTTGGGTATGGAATATCTTCAGAATAGGCTACACTAAACAGCAGAGTATCAGATGTGAATATGCATTGTGTCTGTCTGGCCAGCAGAGTATAGGGAGGGACATACAGCTTTTAAATTGTTGAAAAGGCTTTGAAAGTTTTCTTGTACTAAAAAACAAAAACAAAACAAAACAAAAAACCGTAAATGAAAATCACTGTCATCTAGTGAATTCCAACTCATAGTGGCCCTGTAGTACAGAGAACAACTGTCGCATAGAGTTTCCAAGACTAAATAAAGGTAAATAAAGGGATTCCCCCCCCCAGAGGCATTGGTAGTTTCAAACTGTTTAGCAGCCAATGCTTTAATTATAGCATTGCTAATTAAGAACTCAGAGACCTGTTCCAACTGACCTACAAGTTCTTCAAGGCACAGTTAGGACTGGATCTTGCTCATAACCTGGGGACTGCCTGTATGTAAAGAGAAACTCATTGCACTGCAGTGACACATCTATATTGTAACACATACAGGAGGCTAGGAAAAAAATTATATATATAGATTTGTTTAGGGCAAAGCTTGCCTTGTGATTTTCCAGTGTAAATCCCCACACTGCAGGGACTGAACAGTTTGCTATGCAAATAAGGTATGTAAAATCCTTCTGGAGATTGGTCACTTACTATGCAAATTAGACTGTGGCCTACTGATTGGTCAATTTTTAGTCTTGGTATAAAAAGTAAGCTTATAGTAGGGCCAGTCCCACAGAAGTTGAAGGATACTTTCCACCACCAAGAAGAAAAATCTAGAGTGTGTCCTTTGGGGTTCCTCAGATGAGACCCTTCCACACCCAGGAGAGAGAGCTGTGATCCTGAAGCAAGGGCCAGCACAGCAGTGGCATGTGGCACAAGTGTCAGCAGCTGGAGATTATAGAAACCAGAAAACTGGCGTACGATGGCTGCAGTGGACTTGCTGACCCATGAGGGAGTTACCTGTAGTGAGCTTGCCAGCCATGGAGCAAGGAGCTTGCTGGCAGAGCAGGGTGTCACAGGCATTCCTCAGTGGCACTGTAGTGCTGTTAACCATTGCCTAAGCAGGGCAGAAGCCAGAGGAGGCTAGTATGACTGGGAGAAAGGCCTGCCAGGCTGATGGAGAGAAGACTGGCCCCGGCAAGATGCACAGACTACTTTGGGGCATGACTGAGAAAGAGCTATCTGGTTTGGAAACTGTCCTGGTTGACCTGTAACTTCCAAGTCAATCCTGCACTGTAGCTTGTTATTTCTTTAATAAACCATGTAACTGAGAATATGATCTGTAGTGTTCTTTTGTTTAGACATTCCTCTAGGTCGTATAGCCCTGGTGTACAAGTTGCCGTACAGAGGTCACTTGTGGTTGCTGTGAGGCTGAACACTGTTGACACTGATGTGTCAAATGTGTTAATGGCTGGCAGAGAGTGGGGTGGAGCTCCCCGATTAAAACAAGCTTGGAAGGAGGAGTGGCATCCACTTCCGTAATAGCTTGCTTCCTGAAACCCTATGAAGCTGGAGAGAGGATGAAAGGCACCCAAGCAAGCATTGAGGACTCTCCTTCATAGGGTTGCTATGAGTTGCCTGCGACTCGACGGCACTTAACAACAACAACAGCGTTCTGTATGGCTAGGACAATGAAGGAGCTAACCCAGAAGACGGGTAACGCATGCCATGGTGGGGGGATAGCTGGTGTCAAATGTTCAAAGACTGATTTCCACTTCACATTGTGCTGGTGGGGATTCCCATCCCTCTTGCTGAATGTACAAACCCACATGCTCATTGCCAAAGGGAAAAGAAGAAGATTCACCTGGGTGAGGTATCTGAAGGCAAGAAGGACTTGCCAGAAGTGGAGTCCATCCTTTTGCATTCAGGTCCCTGTGGTGGGAAGCTCCTTGATATCAGGGAAAGCCGGGACACATCAAGGTCCAAGGACAAGGGATGCTCTTTTCTATCTGGAGGTGTCTAGGTCACTCACGTGCTGTCACCATTCAGGAGGTATCACTGTAAGATGATAGTGACCCGCTGTGTAAAAGAATGAAGCGCTGTGGATCCTGTCACCCTCACAATCACTGCTCTGCTTGCTTTCACACTATTGCAGCCACTGTGTCAGTCAATCTCACCGAAGGTATTTATTTCTCTTTACCGCTGACCCTTTATTTTACCAAGTAAAATTGTTATCTTCTTCAGGTACTGGCCCCTCCTGGCAGCATGCCGAAAGAATGTGAGATGAAGTCTCTCTATCCTTGCTTCTAAGGACCATTCTGGATGTACTTCCAAGACAAATGTGTTTGTCCTTTTGTCAGTCTGAGTGCTAAGGAGCAACGATGTCCATCTAGTGACTAAGGTCTATCCAAAAGAATAGCCTGAACCAAGCCATGATCTTCGCAATGACTTACTATGCAACTGAACTGGATAAAAAGACTAAAGATGACAGAAAGAAACTTGAAGGCTTTAATTTGTGGTGCTGGAAAAGAGTATTGAATGTTCAATGAACTGTCAAGAGAGCAAAAACAAGGCTGTCCTGCAGAGGCAAACCATATTGCTTCTTGGATGCAAGGATTTTGAAACTCCATCTCCATATTTGGACATGTTGCCAGCAGGAACCAGTCCTAGAAGAAGGACATTATGCTTAGAAGGGTAGAGGGTCAACATAGGAGAGGTAGACTCTGGATTAGGTGGATTGACACAGTGACTTGGGTAATAGGAGTGAGCGTGTCAGAGGCAGTGAGATTGGCTCCAGTCGGGTTCCCAAAACTGTCACACTTTATACAAACAAATTATCTTTCTACAAACTGTCTTCATACAAACACCTTTCTTCTTCCAGCCTTTTGGAAGCCAAACGCTTAACTGTTGTGCCACCTAGCTTCCAAAATCAGCCATACTCCCCAGACAGTCATTCAAATACAGCTGTTGTTGAGGTTTGTTGGGTTTTTTTCTCCCACAGCTGGTGGATTCAAACTCCTTGTCTTTGCGTTTGCACTGCAATTCCTTATCACTAGGCCACCAGAGCGCCCTAGTCTAGGCGGTTGTTGTTATGTGTTGTCCATTCAACTATGACTCATAGGGACCCTATGAGTAACAGCTTTGAACCTTGTCCTGTCCTGTGCCAACTTCACTATCTCTGACACACCTGACCCTATTGCCGCACTCTGTCAATCCATTTCATCCAAGTATGAGGATTTTCTGATCTGATTACTTCTGTGGCGGCATCATTGGAGGGAAACACTTCTTCCACATATGGTGACCTCATATTTTGATGCTCTTCAGACGTAATACTGATAAGAGGAGGGAGCAGCCTGTACTTGCGGCAGCATCCCTAAACAGAGACCTTCACCACCCACGCTGGGTGTTGGCATTACTGGATGTGCTTCTCATAGATATTCTATCAGATTTGGCTCTCCATATTGGAGACTAGGTGAAGCAGCTGGACTCAAAGATGGGATCTCATTTTGCTTGAAGGTCGACCTTCTAGAGGGCCCTAGTATTTAAAAGTTGGGCCTCAGGGATTATATTTCAATCCCTTGTTACTGTATTTTGGAGGAACATTCTAAATTGTACAGCACTCTTCTGTTAATTTGCTGTGCTGAGGTAGGTAATCTGGGTTTGCTGTGTTGCTGAACCGTGTGCCATTGGGGTTTCAAATGCCATAATCGCTGCCCATGGTGGACAGTGTTTGGTGGAGCTCCCAGTTTAAAACAGATTTGGAAGCAGGAGTGGCATCCACTTCCTAAACCACAAGCCTCTGGAAAATATGAACTTAGAGAAATAACGATATTTATAGAAAGGCTTCAGGTCTTTTGTTCTTAGGGTTGCTGTGAGTTGTGCAATCAACAACAGAGACATCAAAGTTTATGCCAAGCTCCCACCCTGACTGTTAATCTGGGCAAAAGGGGCCAAAGAGAAGAAGGAAGAATTAAGAACTCAAATGCTGATGGCCTTGCCTGTTGCTGATAAGAACAAATGGCCTTGCTTGTCTAGCCAAGCTAGCAGGTGGCTCGTGAATCAGAATGGAATGTCCCTCCCTAAAGACTGTTTCTAAAAATCCTCCCCAGTAAGTTCACAGTGTGACTTCCCATTCTGCCTCTGCAGGGTGCGGAACTCACCTGGGAGCTCCCTTTCCCCTTTAATAAAGCTGCATTAAGCTTTCTCTCCTTCTGATTGTTTCTTTAAGTCCACTAACCTAACCTAACACTGACCACCTTGGGCATCCATACTTGAAGGCCACTAGGCCTCCAGCCTCTTGAGTTTTGGGGTCAAGGGGCTGATCCCACAACCGGCCTCTTGAAGAGGTACAGGCTCGTCTTCCCAGAGCTCACTGGGTTGCCATTTTCACTACCGAAATGAGACCGGTGACAGCAAGAGTCATTTCCACGTGATTTGTCTCATTCCTGGGTTGAACCTCCCCTCAAGGACAAACCACCTGGACTTGATAGAAACCCGTGTGTATTTGCCATTTGTTTCTCCAAACGATTCTGATTCATAGTGACTTTGTGGGATAGAGTAGATAGTCTTCATAAGGATTCCAAAGCTTTATGAAAGTCGGCTGTCATATCAGTGTCCCAAGGAGCGGATAGTGGATTCAACCACCGACTCTAAGGTTGGAATCGACCAGGCTGCGAGGGTTGTTTTTTTTTTGTTGCCCCAACCTAACATGGCGCCCACAGCCGCTCCTTCCTTGATCCTGAAAAGACGAAGGGAGCCGGGACAGCATCAAAGATGGTGAAGGCGTCTTCATTCTCCAGTCTACGCACGCACCTCTCGCCTCCACGCCCACACTCTCTATGGTCTTTACCACCTCCGCTCTAGCTGCCGCTCTCGGTGGTCGCCGCCGCCGCCCAATCACAGAACGCGGAGGCCGCTCGCCCCGCCCCGCGAATCAGCTGAGGGAACCGGGATGTGTGTTGACAGCGGCGGCGTTGCAGCCGGTTCCGGGTTCGGCGGGGGCCGAGGGGTGAGCCGAGCGGGCGGCGAGGCTGGGGCGGGCTGGCCGGGGAGGACGGGCTGCAGCCGCGGGGGACGGGCCCGCCTCCCCGCCGGCGTCTCTTCCCGGCCCAAGGCGGTGTTGCTTTGGCCTCGGAGCCGCAAGGGCGACGGGGAAGGAGACCCACTGGCGGGCGGGCGGGCGGCTGTGTGGTGGGCAGCGCTCACTGGCGTCTCGGTGTGTTAGATGTGAGTCCAGATGGAGGAGCCCGAGGAAGGCGAGCGGTCTGGGGCCAGCTCCTCCGCCTGGGTGCAGAGGAGGGCGAGCCGCACATCCTGTTGTGGAAACGGGAGTGGACCATCGGGCGGAGAAGAGGTGCGGGTGCTGGGGACCCGGGGATCGAGGAGGGGGCCCAGGGGCCGGGGATGGGGGCCCGAGGACTGGGGTGGGGAATGGGAAAGGCGACGGGTGTTGAAAGTGGGCGCCGATGTTTGGAGGGGGGCCCTGATCGAAGGGCAAAGGAGGGGAGGGGCCGCCCCTGGCGGGATGGGCGGCGGCGGAAGGCGCCCACTTGGCAGCTGGGAGGCCATGGGGCAGGGACGCCTTGTGTTCCAATTTTTCCAGTGGAATGCATTCCTGTAGAAGAGCTAGCTGCCTTTTATTGAGTTGCCTGCCAGTCCCTCTTCTAAGTGTTCCATGCCCTTTACTTTGTCCTCATCGTGACAGTTTTATGAAGTTGGTGCAGAAAATGAATCTCTAGAATACAAGCTTCTCCAGTTTATTTATTACTAAACGTATTTTCTGAGCACAGTGGACTGAAACTAGGCATCGTTGGCAGAAGGAAAGCTGGAGAATTCATGTTGTTGTTGTTGTTGACTGCCTTCGAGTCGAGCAAGACTCACAGCGACCCTATGAACAAAAGGCCTGAACCCCTTCTAAACTATCGACATTTATCCGAGTTCGTGGAGTTTCCGGAGGCATGTGTTTTAGGAAGTGAATGCCACTCCTGCTTCCAAAGGAGAATTCATACATATGTGGAAATTAAACATCACCCTCTTAAATAACCAATAAGGGTTTTTTTTTTTTAATTTAATTTTATTTTAATGAACATTTACAGAGATTTTGGATTTCCATTCATTCATTGTTGCACGTTTTTCTCTACCCACCCCCCCCCATAAGTTTTTTGAAAAACGGAAGTTAGGAAGTACTTGGAGAAGAAAAAAAATACATGAAATATCAACTTACGGGATGCAGATAAAACAGTGCTGGAAGGAAAGATGATACCTATAAATGCCTTCATTGAAAAAGAAACAAGATCTCAAGTCTCTTTATTTTGTTCTGCTTGCTGCTAGACCTCCAGCTCTTAGAATTATCTCCTGAACCTTGGTGGTGGAGGCTGTAAATCTTGATGGGAGGAAACTGCCCTCTTTCACCATGAGAGCAGTTAATAACCAGTGTGTGTGTGTGTGTGTGTGTGTGTGTGTGTGTGTGTACACCATCAGATCGGATCTGACTGGCAGAGCATCTGGAGGATTTGAACCGTGTCCCTCTGGGATTGCAGTGCAGCTTCTTGCCACTAGGCCGCCAAAACTCCTCTAATAACTATTTTTTTAGCCCCACAGACTGCTACACTACACCAGACCACTATACATTCTTTTTGTTGTTTGCCTTCCAGTAGCGCGTGACTCATGCAACCCTGTGAACAAAAGGCCTGAAGCCCCTCTACAACCGTCAGTTCATACGTTTACCAGTTCATACAGTTTTTCTGAAGCATGTTGTTTAGGAAGTGGACGCCACTCCCGCTTCCTCTCTTAGAACTACTCAATTTATTGTTACTTGATGGATTAAGGAGTTGTACCAGGGCACACAGTGAACACCTTAAGGTTTGCTGCTGTTGGTCTCAGGATGAAAATCTGGCCATTTGATCAACCCCCTTCACTTGCCTAAGGTGTATTTGATAAAATTGCTTGAGTTGGTATCAACAGCAATGGGTTTGCTTTTACTTTGATGACTTTCCTAGGCTGCCAGGGCGCCTTTCTTTTTTTATTGTTCTGTCCCATCACTTTGGAACCAACTTCTAGTTGACCCTTCAGCAGGTTTTCAGAGAACCATTACACAGTGCTATTCAGAGCACTTCCCGTGCATAATCTCCTCATATCCGCACAGCAAGTCGTCTTTGAGGTGGTTACAAAAGAAGGAGGAACTAGTAGGTGATAAGAGGGGGGGGTGCCAGAGGGAGGACCCATGTGGTCTGTCTCAGGACCTCTGCGGTTTTCCAGGCTCTCATGATACCCACCTAAGCCAACTAATGGGAATTTTCAAACACTTTTAGAAGCCACCAAACCCAGGACCGTCAAGCCCAAACAGACTCACAGCTGACTTTCCATTGGAATTCTGAGGCTGTAAATCACAAAGGGGATTCCTCTTCTTTGTCCTGAGGAGGACAAAGGACTTAAACCTGGTGGACTTAAACCACATGCTTTTGGCTTGGCAGCACAGCTCTTACCATTGGGCTAGCAGACCCCTAATTTATTTCATTTATTTTATTTTTTTTAGTCTGAAATCCTCAAGTATGGATTTTTTTCTTTTCTTTCTTTGGTTTTTGTTGTAGGGCTGTTGGGATTTATTTTTACAATTTGGAAAGTAGTTGCTGCCTTTGTAGCTACTTCAGAAGTGACTGCTGTGAGGGTTCAGTGAGATTATGTATGGAAAGGGCGCAGAATGGAGCTGAGCTTACAGCCTTCTCACGTGGGAAACGCTGGCCATTGTTATTACAGCACTGTGTGGTGGTATCTCTCTGTGGGTTTGATGTTGACTTCTCGGATGACCAGTGATGCATCTTTTCTTGTGCTTTTCTGCCGTCCGTGTTTCTTCTTTGGTGAAGTGTCCAGACTTTTTTATTACCTCCATGCCACGTTCTTCTCATTTGTCTCTTGTTATTTTTTTCTATATGGTCATTGCTTGCTATCATGATTAGATATTTAAAAACCTTCTAGGGAGCTCTGGTGGCCTACTGGCAAGAAGCTGCCCTGCAATCCCAGAGGTACGCAGTTCAAATCCACCAGATGCTCTGCTGGAGAAGGAGGGGCAATGTCCTCCTGCACCAGTCAGATTCGATTTGACAGTACACACAGAAAAAAATCATAATTTTTTTTAAAAAAACACCACCACCTCCTTCTGCATTTAATGAGGCTCTAAATGATTATATATGAAGTTCTGGTGGCATAGGGGGAAGGAATTGGGCTGCCAAAGCAGAGGTATGCAGATCTAATCCATCAGCTGCTCCATGGGAGAAAGATGGGCAGTCTCCCCCTGTGCAGGGTACTGCCTCTGAAAACCCACTAGAAGGTCAGCTATGTGTTCGTTCTGACTTGATGGCACACAATAACAACAACAAATAAATGATAATGTATGTAGCTATAGTCCTCTTCCTCTGTTTTTGTAGGGTCTTATGTGCATATGTAGACCTATAATCATTTGCCCAATCCTGTTTTTTGTGATTCTTTTTTTATTGCAGCTAAATCAAAGATCACACAAAGGAATAGAGGACTAAAGAATTGCTCAAAGATCACACAAAGGAATAGAAGACTAAAGAATTGCTTATGTCAGGGGAGCTCTGGTGGCCTAGTGGCAACAAGCTGCACTGCAATCCCAGAGATACGTGGTTCAAATCCACCAGATGCTCTGCTGGAAAAGGAGGGGCAATCTCCTCCTGTACCTGTCAGATCTGATTTGACAGTACAGACACACACAAAATAATAAAATTTAAAAAAATAAATAATAATTGCTTATGTCCTAAAAAAATTTTAATGATACTAATCAGGCTGGCTGTATATGCACACAGAGTGTATGTCCTTGATAGGCTCTCTCCTTATAATCATTGCTAGTGACTCAGAACTGACTCATTGCTGACCTTCAGTGGGTGTTCTGAGGCCAAATAGCACAGGAGAAGATTGCCCATCTTTTGTTTCTGCAGATTTTTTTATATACTTCAGAGTGGGGTGGCATCAGGTTTAGCAGTGCAGAGGTCAAGGACACAGCACCTGGCCCTTTTATTTTGACTTAATATTAAAATGCTCTTTATTTCCTTATACCTTGCTCGATTATTCCTTTGGATGCATAGAATGGGGATCCCAACAATTTCATAGTTTGTTTGAATAAGGGACAGTGTGTTCATCATCATACCAATCATAATATCTAATCACTCCCCTGCCCTGTTCTAGGTTGTGACCTTTCATTCCCTGGCAACAAGTTGGTCTCTGGAGATCACTGTAAGATCACAGTGGATGAAAAGTCTGGTCAGGTGTTGCTGCAAGATACCAGGTGAGCCCTGTGAACGTTTTCCGCGTCCTCTTGTCGTTGGGGAGCCCAGCTTGAAATGGGGGTGTGCTAAGTGTTGTGACTGAGAAGCAAGAAAAGACACTTTAATGAAAAAGTTGTGGCTTATTTTCTAAATCTTGAGAGTTAAATCTGTTCTCAGTGCACTAGCGGCTGTGTCTTCCGATTTTGAGAATAGGTTGCACAGTGAGTTGCCACTTACACATTAGTATCTTTCACTCCATGAATATAGTAAAAAGAAAATAAGAATGTTTCAGAAATAAGACTACCTCCTTTTTTTAGTTATTAAATTTTTGCACACTAGAAATAGTATATAGAAAGTGAAAAGCTTTTCCTGATCCTACTGCATGTTAAAAATACATGCACCCAAGGGAGCTCTGGTGGCCTAGTGGCAAGAAGCTACACTGCAATCCCAGAGGTATGTGGTTTGAATCCACCAGATGCTCTGCTGAAGAAGGAGGGGCAATCTCTTCCTGTACCAGTCAGATCTGATTTGAAGGTACACACAAAAAATAATAATAAAAAAAGTGCATCCATTTGTAATGTGTAACTAAAAATGCACATACAAGGGGAGCTCTGGTGGCCTAGTGGCAAGAAGCTGCACTGCAATCCCAGAGGAACACGGTTCGAATCCACCAGATGCTCTGCCGGAGAAGGAGGCGCAATATCCTCCTGTACCAGTCAGATCTGATTTGACGGTACACGCACACAAAATAATAAAAAATAAAAAAAAATGCACATACATAAAAAAATTACATATTCGAATGTAAAAACTCATAGCAGTCTCGATTAGTTTCCCGCTCTGCACACTTCGTGCTCAATCCTGATGTATCTGTCAGTGAGGGCTTGCAGATTGCTGTGTAGCTAGGAAGAAAGGGCTGGCTGTTTACTTCTGAAAATCTCAGCTGTAACTCACAATGGTCCCCAACAATCTAAGCTGTAACCCATCATGGGGATGACACAGGGCTGGGCAGCATTTTGCTCCCTTTTGCCTGGGGTCACCTTGCAATAACAGGTCATGGTCAAGGGTGTACATTCCTGCTAGAGGTCTGGAATTTCTGTTCTGCTCAGGAGCTGTGTCAGTCTCAAGGTAGATGGCTGGGGAGTGATGTTGTCAGGAAGAACTGATCCTCCTTTTTCATTCTGTAGTAGGAAGCAATCTGTGGGGGCAGCTGGTGGATGTCAGTCCTGCGGCGGCCAGTTGATCCCTTCTCACACTGCTGTCTTGCAGCCTTAACTCTGCTGCTACCCGTGTCGGGGATCCGTGTATTTATATGGGGGTCCATCTGCATGATGTGTGTGGAAAACCCTCCACTGGATGGATTGACACAGTGACTGTTGCAGTGGGCTCTAGGGTGTCATAGATTGTGAGGATTGCACAGGATAGGACAGGGTTGAGATCTGCTGGTCAGGGAGATGCTCTGGGTTGTACTTTACAGCACCTAACAACAATCCCGCTTAATCCAGGATAATCTATTAGATTATAATTATCCATGACCCAGAATAATCTGTAGGATTATATAAGAGGGGGGAAGGAAGCAGGTGCTTCTGAGAAGGAGTTGTGATGATGGAAGCGGAGGGCAGAGCGAGCGCTTACGGCTTTAAAGATGGAGCTGAGGAACGCGGGGCCTCAGAAGCTGGAACAGCCACGGAGCCTCCAGCAGGAGCACAGGGCTGTGGACGCCTTGCTCTCAGGACTTCTGACCTGCACAGCTGGAGGGTGGTGAGTCTTTGCTGTATCCAGCCTCCGCCTTTGTTACAGCAGCCACTGCTGATTTATGCCACGTTTGTGTTATGTTGCTCAAGGGTCGGCAAGAAACCGTGATGTTCCTTCTCCTCACTTTTACTTCTGTGACTGCGTTTGCTCTTCCTTGGATCCTGTCTCTGCGGGGTGACTGCTCATTTGTGGACTGAACTGAGTTATGACCGAGGAGGGAGGGGCCTAGAGCTGCTAGGGGCCCCTGAGGACCGAAGAGGCAGAAAATTAGGATAGTTGGGCATTATGAACCAGAGGACATTTCAGACTCTTGATGAGGATATTTGAACTGTAGAGTGCCTGCCTTTTAAATACTTACATCGCTTTGAACATTTTAGTGTTTCTAAGTGGTAATAACAAACTCCTTTCCTCATGGAGCAAGGAAACAATTTTTATTTCCAAGGTTGTTGTTTGTTTGTTTGTTTGCTTGCTTTTTTATCACTTTATTATAGTTTATTGCAGCTAGAAAATATTTGGTCAAATTAGAGGAATTTGCTATTTATTTAATCACTTTTGATCTATAAAAAATGCAGTACCAAAAAAAAACAAAACAACGCAGTACCACCCAAATAAATATAAATCTGTTGATATGTATTACTTGATATGCTGACACTTCTTTATGATATGGTACATAGTTTTCCTATCCAAGTTGTTTTAAATGTGTGGCTTTGTCGTCTTTGCAGTACCAACGGGACGGTGATTAACAAGCTGAAGATCGTCAAGAAGCAGACGTGTCCTTTGCAGACGGGCGACGTCATCTACGTGGTGTATAGGAAGAATGAGCCAGAGCACAGTAAGGGAGCAGCCCCGCCCCAGAGCAGACCACAGGGCCTCCTGCTGCTGCAGGGGTGCAGGCTGCTGCTGCAGGGGTGCAGGCTCCTCCACGTGGAGTCTGTGCAAGGGTGACAAGTGCAAACCTCAGCCACCCTTTGGAGATGCTTAGGGATTTTAGCAGTGACAATCAGATGACGCGAGGCTGGGTCTGGCTGGAACATAGGAGGCTCTGCAGGGTGGGGAGGGAACGGCACTGCAGGGCTGGGTCAGGCTGTAGACTAGAAGTCTTTACCTAGTGGGGGGACAAAGCTGTGGGGCTGGGTCAGGCTGTAGACTAGAAGTCTTTATCTAGTAGGGGGACAGACCTGTGGGGCTGGGTCAGACTGTAGTGCAGAAAGCCTTGCGTGGTGTGGATGGAACTACGGAGCTGGGTCAGGCTGTAGAGTTGAAGTCCTTGTCTAGTGGGGGACAGGACTGCAGGGCTGTGTCAGGCTGTAGTGTAGAAGGCCTTGCAGGGTAGTGGACTTGACCACGGGCCGTGGATGGCTCTGTTTTTGGAGACTCTACAGAGAAAGACCGTGTTGGCTCCCATGGAGATTTCCCAGCTCCAAGAGTCTGTGTTTATGTTTCTGGAAGAGAAATAGTGTAGGAGGAGTGGTGATGGGTTCCTCACAAAGGTCAGGAGAGAAAGATTCCAGATGATTGAAGGGAAGGAAGAAGGGGACATATATTCCCCAGGTCACCTTCAACAGTCACGCCAGCATGTTGCCATAGTAAAGGATCATGTTTCAGCTCTTTTTTTTATGTGGAACTGTGTAAACAAGACATAGATTTTTTTTTTTCATCTTGCCATCTCTGTGTCTTCTCCAAGTTGACCTCCTGATCCCATACATTTGTTGCTAAGGTTTATTTTTTTTTATAATTGATCAAGAGGTTTCCTTCACTTCTTTTGGAATCTCTTTACCCGGCCAATTTTGTGATACTGACCAGATATTCCGAATTGTTAGAGAAGGTGTTGTGGTTGTGAAGTGGCTGGCGGGAGATGTCAGGCAAGAAGGGGACGCAGGTTCTCACCTGTGGGCCCAGAGAGCCTCTGATCCGATCTGTTTCCTCTCAGATGTGGCATACCTCTACGAATCTTTAAAGGAGAAGCCAGGCATCACTCGGGACTCCTCTGGTGAGTACATTTCCCGGCTGTGGAGTGGATCTTCTTATGGGGATTGCCTCTCACCTCCAGTCTGGATTCTTTGCTGAAGCAGCGGTACCCCAGCAGACCCTACGGGTGAACTCCTCCTCATTCTGTTGTTACAGAAGCAAATAAGGAAAATGTGTTTCTTGTGACCAAAGATACCTCAGGAGCAGGGAGTGGTGGTGTTGCCTGGGCCCCGCCCCCGCCATCCACCACCCCAGCGTGCTTTGAGGAACCACAGCCATCGACATCCACATCAGACCTCTTCCACACGGCCTCTACCTCGTCCACGGAGCCTCCGTCTGCCTCTGTGGGGCAGGAGCTCCCCTCTGAGCCTGGTGAGACTGAGTGCCGTGGCTCTTGCTGGGTCTGATGGGCTGGGGTTAGTCCTGAGCTCTATGTTATTACAGAGACAGAGGGACAGCACAAGTACTCAAGTGTGTGTAGTCAAAGATTCTCCATGGTGCTGTTTTCATAGTGGCGAATACAGCGCTTTCATTCCATCCACAGAGAAATGATGGTAGAATCCGCTATTCATGATTTCTGTGCAGCTTTGTTGAGAAGTGATTTATATCCCGTGGAAGTCATCTGTAAAAAGAGCAGGAGCCACGGGCTGACAGCTGTATCTGACCTTCACTGATTCCATAACGGGAATCTGTCCTTGTCAACACAAAACCAGTTTGCATAAAGTCAGACATAGGGGAGCTCTGGTGGCCTAGTGGCAAGAAGCTGCACTGCAATCCCAGAGGCGCACGGTTCGAATCCACCAGATACTCTGCCGGGGAAGGAGGGACAATCTCCTCCTGTACCGGTCAGATCTGATTTCACGGTACACTCACACACAAAATAATAAAATAAATAAAAAGAAATAAAGTCAGACATGTCCCCCATGTTTTCACGCCTTTCTACTCATCCCAACACCAATCTCACTCCTCTACTGGGTCTGAAATCTGTGGTGATAGCCTGCAGACCGCATGGAACTATATTAGGGAAGTGAAAAGGCTATAATTCAGGTTAGTAGCAGAATACAGTTGCTTAGGACAACTTCTGAAATAGCAGCACTGGATCCTCAGTCTTAGCCTCACCATGGCTTTAGGCTGTGGAATAAGGCTCTCAGTCCTGCAGTTATGGCTCCCCCCAATCATTCCTCCAGCGCGCTTGGTCCAAGGCTCTTAGCTCTGGTTCTGTGGAGTAACAGGCCCGAGGTCCACTCTGTCTCATGTCAGGTCTTTGGTTCTCTGCTGTGGCCGCTGCTCCCTCAGGCTCTGGTCTGGCTTGTGCAAGAGTCTCTAGCACCAAAGGGCACGCTGCATTCTCTTGCTTCTCTGTTGGTAGGGAGCTTCTCACCATGATGTGTCGGAATTATTTCTTTTCACTTCATTATCTCAAACCCTTAATTGAAAGAAAATGTGGGTCAAACTGGATCAAGCCTAGTTTATTCATAGCTGTGCCCTCTTGTGTGTGAGAACTGATGGGACTTCACATGTTGAAACATCACCCAACCAGATGGACAGAACCTTGCCTCCTCTCCCGCAGGGCCTGGAGCAGCAGGCCTCCCTGCACAGAGAGGTGGCGCTGCCGTGGCAGACGAGGAAGCCACCAGCTTTGTGTCTACACTCCCCGGCAAAGAGGGCTCGGCCACATCTTTGTTGGAGCTGCAGGATCAGGAGGACTGGGAACCCTTGAGAAAGAAGATGAAAGGAGGTGAGGCCAAGCAGCACCGAGGTCCCTGGGTTGTGTGAGTGCCATGGGAAGGCCACGCCTGTGCTGGGCAGACGCTGTTCATGAGGCCGCTGTGAGTCGGCGTCAAGTTGGTGGCACATAATACAGTTGTTTGGCAGCTGATCCGCATGACCTAGTCGTCGTACTGCATTCGGAACCTCTTTTCTGTGGCGTTAACAGTTGCTTTCATACAGAACCAGAATACTTGCAAACGTGCCGCTTGACGTGACGCTTATCATCTGTGTCTGTGCAGCAAGGCCTTTCTCTGCTTCTAGCAGCCTCGGGGATTTCTGGGCCTGTTCGAGAGATGTTGACCAAATGGAAAGACCCTGAGCATATTTCCTCCCCTCCTGGAACTAACCCCCCCCTTTGCCCTTTGCCAGACGGGGAACAACCTGGTCCGAGTCCTCAGCTGCGTATGCCAGACCTCTGTCAGGACGTCCCAGCCGGCCGAGAAGACGGCCGTGCTGCAGCTGTGAAACCGGACAAGATGGAGGAGACACTCACCTGCATCATCTGTCAGGAGCTGCTGCACGACTGTGTGAGGTACACAGGGAGGGGGGCCGGGGTCCTCACCTGAGGAGCAAGGAGAGGGGTCTCCAGGGTCCTCACCTGAGTTACGAGATGAGGTGACAGGATTTACTTGTGAAGTAAGAGAGAGGGTGCCAGGGACTTCATGTGAGGAACAAGCGGAGGGGGTGACAAGATTGTCTTGTGAGGTGACAGTGATCCACTCTTGCGCACTGTCTGTGTGAGGTGTGAGCGAGAGGGCACCAAGGTCCTCACATGAGGACTAAGGAAAGGGGACACCAGGGTCCTCACATAAGGTAGAGGACGGGGTGAAGTGAGAGGAGAGGTAGGATGTCGGAATCTACGTGAGGTATGAGGAGCCCACCCCCTGCCTGTGCACAGAGGCCCCCCTTGCCCACCGTGCCGAGCCCGCAGCCCCTCTTCCCCCCGCAGCCTGCAGCCCTGCATGCACACCTTCTGCGCGGCCTGCTACTCAGGCTGGATGGAGCGCTCGTCGCTGTGCCCCACGTGCCGCTGCCTGGTGGAGCGCATCTGCAAGAACCACATCCTCAACAACCTGGTGGAGGCCTACCTCACCCAGCACCCAGGTGAGCCCAGCTGCCGGGCCCCAGGCCCACGTCAGGGACCCGGCCGCACCCGCCCTGAGCCATTCCTCTCCTCTCCAGACAAGGGCCGCTCCGAGGAGGACGTGCGGAGCATGGATGCCAGGAACAAGATCACTCAGGACATGCTGCAGCCCAAGGTCAGGAGGTCGTTCTCCGACGAAGAGGGCAGCTCAGAGGACCTCTTGGAGCTGTCCGATGTGGACAGTGAGTCCTCGGACATCAGGTGACCCCTCGCGGCATGGAGTGGGGTGGGGACCGTAACGCAGTGTGGTGGGAGACTGCTGAAAGTGGGCGAGATGGGTTTTGGTCCTCATGGCCCCCCCATTCTGGTGAAGGAGTGACTGATGGGTGATGTGGCATTTCCTGCCCTTGATGAGGACGCGTCACGGCTCAGCTGGCTCAGTGGCCTGTTGTGTCTTCAAGCAGGTGTTGGGTACCGGTCCTTCTCTGTAGTTCCATCACTACCCTTTTACTTGCCTGGAGTGCCCTATAGAGTAAAGATCTAGAAACTCGTTGTGTCAGAACCAAAACATGACTGAGCTTTGAATGAGTTTGGAGGCTGTAATTGCTAGGAGGCTGCTGCCCATCATTCTCCCGAGGATCAGCCAGTGGATTTGAACCACGTGCCTTGGAGGCCCAGCGCACCAGTAGGCCTCCAGACCTCTTACCATTAGGCCACCAGATGGGTTCTGGGGCCCTGGAAATTATTCCTGAGTGGGAATCAGTCAGGGGCAGCTGGTATGTGATTGGGCCAGGCTCTCCCCTGGTTCATTTGTGGCCTGAGAAAGCTCTTCTGACAGGGACAAAAGGCTGTGCCAGCACCTGTGAGACGGTGGGTATATGAAGTTGCCGAGATCTAAGCAAGAGTAGATCTGAGGAGGAAAGGAATGAGGCCCAGCAAATGCCAGAAGTGACGAAGGGGCCGGGCGTAGTTTAACACGATTGTGGGAAAGGTCCCAGGTCTGGTGTCTCCTCCAAATGACCCGGGAGCCTTGTCTGTCTGTGTCCAGAACCCAGGCAGCCTGACCCAGGCCAGCACATGGCCCAGCTGGGGAACTGCCCCACCTTGGGATGTGCATGTGGGTGGACGTGCCCTTGTCCGGGATGTGCATGTGTGTGTGGCCCACCACCTCCACCTGGACAGCCCCGTCTACTCCATTTCTCCTGCAGTCAGCCGTACATTGTGTGCAGACAGTGCCCAGAGTCTAGGAGACAGACACAACAGCTGCCCTGCTTGGGGCCAGAGAGCGAACAGGGGACCCCACAGGCCCTTGGGGATGCCCCGTCCACTTCAGCCAGCCTCCCGGCAGGTGAGTCAACAGGTGCACGGAACTCCGCACCTGGATCTGGGCCTCAGGTTTCAGCTGTAGGCCACCCCCTCCCAGGTTGGTGGCTTCTTCTCCAAAAGCTTCCTCTGTCAACAACTTGCTTCTCTGCCCTCACACATAAGAGATGCTGAACTTGACCTGGCGTGCTTTCTGTGGCCTGAGCTGGCCACGGTGGCTATATGTGAGGGCTGGACTATTGCCACTGTGTTCTGACAATCCCTCTCTGCCTCCCCTCAACTGGAAAGGCCACCATTTGTTTTTCCTGGTCCTCTAGGTGGGGACCAAGAAAGCAAACTGTGTCCACTTTTGGATTTGGTCAGATGGACGCCATGACCCTGGTTGCAGACCAGGGTTTTTGCCTTGTCCGTCTTAAGGGTGGAGTTGTCTCACCGAGCAGAAGGAAACCTGCCACATATTTTGTGACACTCTTTGTGGGCCTTGCCCCTTCTTTTTCAAGAAGGAGCAAAATAGCTTCCACCGACCTTTGAAATCTTCCTAACAACCCTTAGCCAAAGCACAGTCTTCAGTTATTTTTCAGTCTGTTGACACCCACTTGGTTTAGGTGGTGACGCACCACTTGTCTCTTTGCAAAACCCTCAGTGTTCTTTCTGACTTCACCTGATGGCTGTTTGTTTCCCGTGGTCTTCCTGGCTGCGGTGTCTCCACAGCGACCCAGGACTATGTGTGCCCGGCGCAGGGGAGCCATGCCGTCTGCACCTGCTGCTTCCAGCCCATGCCCGACCGCAGAGCGGAGCGCGAGCAGGACCCCCGAGTGGCCCCCCAGCAGTGTGAGTGCCCTGTCCTGCACTCACCCCCACACCTCAGGGCCTGTGGGCCTCTGTGAGTGGGAGCGCGGCTTCTCAGACATTTAAATGGTGTGCTCACTTCAGCAGTGTGTCTTCTGAAATTAGAATACGAGGGAGATCAGTGTGGCCCCCGTGTAAAAACGATGTGCAGCTTCTCAAAGCATGTCTTGTTTTCTTAAAAAAAAGCTTAAAGATCACTTAGTTAAATATCGCATCATTGTATTACATTCTGTAGAATGTGAAGCGTCGGCAGTAATGCTGACAGAGGTGAGGGAACACGGCTAGCGAGTGGTTCTGGCAGTGAGGGAAGGCAGGACAGAGTGTGAGGTGTGCCTGGAACACGTCACCTGGGCAGTTGGATCCTGAGGGAAGCTCCGTGGCAGCCACGCCTGGGCCAGGGGAGGTGGCCCTTCCGATCATGGCCATGTTGCCTGGCAGTGCGCATGTGCGGAGTGGTGAGGGTCTCCGTGGGTCAAACACCCCTCCGGTGTTAGCTGGGAGGTGGGCTCCATCTGGGTTCTGCAGACGCTGGACCTGACTGCCCTCCTTTGTCCCCAGGTGCGTCCTGCCTGCAGCCCTTCTGCCATCTGTACTGGGGCTGTGCCCGTGTCGGCTGCTTCGGCTGCCTGGCCCCACTCTGTGGTGAGGCTGCCCTCCTCCCCTGCCTGTCATCTGTTGTTTCCCTTGTGTCCTGTCCCTCTGAACAGGGTGGGTGTGCCCCGGCTAACAGCGAGGAGGGGGGTGACTGCCTTTTCCTGGTGACCTGCCTGGTTCACTGTTCTAGAAGTATCCAACCCGTGTTAGCTCAGAACTGAGTAGTGATGGGCTTGGAGAAAGCACAGCATTCAACGTGTGGGCTCTGTTCAGCCACGGACACCGATGCTGGTAGTGTCGCCTGCTGTGGCTTTCCAGTACGAGTCCCTGCCAGGCACTCTGTCACCAGAACTTTCTAGAACTGAGCCCTCTTTGCGCCAGAACCTGTAGTGAGGGGGGAGCATGGTCGTCTTACCTGCCAGCCCAAGCAGTGTCCTTAAAGAGTGACAGCGTGGCTGCTTTTTTCCCACAGAGCTCAACCTTGGGGAAAAGTGTCTGGATGGTGTGCTGAACAACAACAACTACGAGTCGGACATCCTCAAGGTACCTGGGTGAGGCTACGCATGGCCATGGGGCGACTGGGCCAAGCTCGCAGTTAGTCCTGCTTCTGACCACATGGGCCGGGCTGGTGCTTCTGACCCGTGACTTCGATCCCGCAGTCCAGCCCCATAAGTGTGTCTCGGCTCCAAAAGGGCCTTTCCTCTGTGCCCTTCAGGTGGTGCCCAGGCCTCTCCCTGGGTCCCTCCCTCTCCTGCCCACTCCTCTCCCATTTGGTAGCCCGCATGGCCCTGAGATGTCTCGCTGTCCCATACGCCTCTGCTCTGCTGAGCTGACAGGTGGGCTTCTGTTTGGAGGCCAAGCAAGTAGTGGTTGTGGTGAGCTTGGAACATTAACATTCTGCTTTCATGTTCTGTATGGAACAAAGCACATGTTTATCCGAAGACCTCAACAAAAACCCACTGCCCTTGAGTCAGTCATTATTTGTGGCAACCTTCCATTGTATTTCTAGGGCCAAAAGCCTTCGTGGGAGAAGGCTGCCCATCTTTCTCCTACAAATCAACTGTTGGATTTGAACTGCTAACCTTTTGGTCAGCACACTAACTCAAAATGCTCTACATTGCTAGGGTTCCTGATGGTTTCCAAAGGCTTTGAATAGTTGTGCTCCGGGCTTCTCCGGTAAACAACTTCTTTGTGGTGTCAGTCTGTTGCTCCCAACCATCTTGACTGATATAAGTGTTTGAGAGTTTATACTTGAAAGTCAATTCTTGAACTTTTTTTTTTAACATATGAATTTACTGGATATCAAATGAGTCCATCTGATGCTCTTTGACCATAGTTTTCCTTTTTCTAAGGCAAGGCTTCATCTGGCAGTAAGAGGCCACTTGCAAAGAGCCTGGTCATCCACTCGGGCAGTATGGCCTCAGGGTGGCTGGCCCTTTACAGTGCCCCCTCCAGGTCCACTTTACTGGTGATGCCTCAGTTGCCTGGGCATCTGTCTCTACACACACTCCTCTGCTTCTGTCCTCTCCACTACAGAATTACCTGGCAGCTCGGGGCCTGACGTGGAAGAGCCTGCTGACTGACAGCCTGGTGGCCCTGCAGAGGGGGGTGTTCCTGTTGTCCGGTAAGAGTTATCCTGGCTGCCTCCCCACCTTCTACCCCCAACCCTGATGCTGGAGCTCCTGGGGTGCCTTTGTCTCACGTAGAGCAGTGAGCATGAGCTAGCCACTCCTCACAGGAGGCAGAGAGCAGCAGAAAGTACATAGGACTACTGTGTATTTTATTTTTCTATTATATTATTTTTATTTGAGTGGAAATTTACAGATCCTCCTGGCTTTTCACTCATTCAAGCATGTTTTGTTTTAGAACATTAATTGCAACTGATTCATTAATTACAGTGTCTGTTAGACTCATTGGCTAATGCCTTTCCCTTTCCCTTTGCCCAACTTAATCCATTTCTAATTCCTTTTCTCCTCTCCTCTCTTTCTCTTCCCTGGTAACTCTCCAAGGGTGATTCTGTGTGTTTGTTGAATTTTGTATTTACAATGATGTATTTATTGCAACTACTTTTTTTTTTTACATTTTTATTGTATTATTTTTACATGTACCATCAAATCAGATCTGACTGGTACAGGAGGAGCTTGCCCCCTCCTTCTCCAGCAGAGCATCTGGTGGATTTGAACCATGATTCTGTGTGTTTGTAAACCTTTCCTTAGCATTTTCTGTTAGAGGCCTCATGACAGACTGGTGACTGGCTTATGTCTCGCAGCATAATTTCATCTGGATTCATCCGTGTTGGACCGTCTTTCTTAATTTTTCTTTAGTGATGCACACCACTCCGTTGTGTGAACGCATCATAATTTCTTTATCCATACGTGCGTCACTGGGTGCACGTACATCAGACATTAGTGGGTTTTTCTTAGACCTTATGTGTTTTTAAAAAACTAAACTGTCGTTGATCCTTCTGCTGCTTCATGTCACATAGCTCCCCGTGCTGGCTCCGAGTCCTGAGACCGGATGTTCCCGTCACCCAGTGTAGGCTCAGCCCGTCTGTGCACACATAGCAGTTTGTGAAGTAAGATTTTTGTCACTTGAGGGCAGCAGTATAAGGCATAGACTGTTAGAGAAGAAAGACTTGACGGCCAACTGGCAGCTTCAGTGTCTTCTGGGTGGTTGAACGGCCCTGTTGTTTCAGCTGTGTTTTAGTGCTTGACTTGATAGTAGCCTTGAAGCTTGCATGAGAATTTTGTGCCTCACACAAAGTAAAACACAAATGGTAAGGACACAGCGGTGGTTATACATCTGTCCCTCTGTCCAGCACTGCCGACAGAGATGGCATTTGGTGACTCCCATCCCAGCCCCGTTAGGATCATTTGCCCACCTCTGCATAGAAGCTTCTGGAACCCCCAGAATCCCCCCTCAGCTGTGTAGTGACCTCAGTTTTTACTCCATGGTGTGTCACGGTCCCTTTTTGTGCCAGCAGAGGTCTGTGTCATGAGATTATCACCGGCTCATTCATTAAAGATCCTTACGTAATTTCCACTTTCCTCCGATTTTAAACAGCACTGTGCTCATTGAACGTGCAGTTCTCTGAATCTGAAAGATTGCCACCATAAGATAACCTTGTGCTGAGGTCAGTGGTGCGTGCAGTGGGCACTTTGCCCTCCCAGGGGCTGTCTTGGCTCACTCTGTGCCATGGCTGCTTGGCAGAGCCCCCCTGCACCCACCCAGAGACAACACAGGGCTGCTTGAGGCCTGAGAGGTGCACTGTGAGCACCGGCAGCAGTGCCCTGGCTGGCCGGCCTTTGATGACGAGTGGAAGTGGATGTGTTCACACAGTTAGGAGCCACCTGCCGGCGTGCGACTTCTGCCCTTCCTGGCCGTAGGCTTGTGGCTGTTTGTTTCCAGTCTGCGTGAGCGCTCTGTCCTGTGTGGTGTAGTCGTGTTCTCTCCTAGCATCTGTGGTCCAACTGTATTACACATCCTCCCATTTGGACATTTATATTTGTGGGCATAGGACTTCCAGAGCTTTTCGCTTGTCCTGTTTGGTTTGTTTTCCTTTATAGACGGGTTTGTGTGTGTGTGTGTGTGTGTGTGTACCGTCAAATCAGATCTGACTGGTACAGGAGGAGATTGTCCCTCCTTTCCCGGCGGAGCATCTGGTGGATTCAAACCGTGCGCCTCTGGGATTGTAGTTGCAGCTCCTTTCCACTAGGCCACCAGAGCTCCCCTATATAGATGGGTTTTAAAAGGAAAAGAATTTTCCAGCTTTTCTCAGTACTTTGATTTTTTTTTTATTTTAATGAAAGTTTACAGAGACTTTGGATTTCCATTCATTCATTCGTGTTGCACTTTTCTTCCTGCCCACCGCTTCCCCTGATTTTGTTTTCTATTTAAAAAGTTGATTTTTCTTCTTTTCAATTTATTTTTTATTTTATTATTTTTTGTGTGAGTGTGTCCCGTCAAATCCGGTCTGACTGGTACCGGAGGAGATTGTCCCTCGTTCTCCAGCAGAGCATTCGAACCGCACACCTCTGGGATTGCAGTGCAGTAAAAAGTTGATTTTTCATCTTTGGGAAATTCTTTTTCTTAGGAACTAAGTCGCGCTCGAGACTGCTCGTGTTTTTGTTTTCCCAAAGCCCACCAGTTGTCTGTCCCTGTCTTTGGGACAAGGCTGCGCCTTCCTTGTGGTTAGAAAGCCACGCTGCTCTGGATTTTGCCCCAGAGAGCAGCCGGTTGCCACACAAGTCCCTCTTGTCCGCAGACTACAGGATCACGGGAAACACGGTGCTGTGCTACTGCTGTGGCCTGCGCACCTTCCGGGAGCTGGCCTACCAGTATCGGCAGAACATTCCCGCCTCCGAGCTGCCAGGTACGGAGACCCTGTAGCTCCCTTGCTTGAGTGTGGCTTCTTCCGCTCTGGCCAGGAGCTGCAGGCCCAGCAAAAAGGAGCAACTGGCCAGGAGCACACCTGGCGGCGTGCGGAGCCCTTGGTGGAGGTGAGAACCTCCCCCTTGCAGGCAGCAGCCACCTGGTGTCTGGAAAGTTCGCACAGGCAGCTGACATTAACCAGGGCAGAGTATCTCTTCAGATGGAGATCCAGGGTGACATCCTGTGGGCTCTTGGAGGGCCTTCATTTCTTAGGTTGGGCTTGTTATATTAAACTTCCTCTCCTGACTCTTTGTAGTCTAAAGGAATTGTAGGTGGTCCCCGACCTCAACTGGGGGCTCTGATGATCAGCTCCAACTTAAGTCACGTACCCCATTTTTTTTCTCATTATTACTCTCTCTGTAAATTAGTCATTAGAATTAAGGGCTTTATAACTTATAAATTAAGGGCTTGGAAACGTTAGATGTAAGTTTACAGATCAAATCCTCAAACTTGTAAAAAATGCACATCATAGAAATTGACTCTGATGGTGACGAGTTGGGCACCTTGGGTGATTTGGCAGGTGCATTTGCAGTCACTCCACTCTGGGAAGTGTCTGGGCCCTCTGGGTTATCCCTGTTGCTGAGGAAGAGCTTTCTGTTCAGAAGAGTTGTAAGCGTTGTCCCATTCTTTTCTTCTTCTGTTTGGTGGTAGCATCTCAGCGCATCCTCAATCTGCCTGTCGACTTTGCAAAGCCGGCTTTGCACTGAAGCAGCTGGAGCCCTTCCTTTAGTTCCGAAGGACCCCAATGGGTCCTTTCATCATAAAGCTTTTTGACGCCTTCTCCCTCTTCCTCTTCCTTTCTTTAAGACCCATTAAGTCCTGATTGGTCAGTTCCCCTAAATCTATGGATGATTCCACATCTGAGGCATCAGATTTAAGTTTCATGTTCTTGCCAAGTGGACAAGTTTTTCAACCAGTCTTGCCCATCACGGTGTTCTTTTCAAATGCATGGAACATATGTAGTTTTTTTAAAAAAATCCATTGCATGCATTTTTTTCCTGACCTCCTCTTGGGAAGAGCAGTGTTCAGATACACTGATGGGTGTTAGGTGTGGACGGTTAGAATTAAGAATTCTGTAAGGCAGGGATTTCTTGTGAGTAGCAAGCACCCTGGCACTTTGACTGTAGTTTGTTTTTGGAATTACGTTCAAGTTTAGTTAGCTGAACTTGTCTGTGACTATATATATATATATATAGTCTAATTTTTTTTTTTTAAATTTTTATTTTAGTGGCTGTAACATCCCGTCCTGATTGTTATTGGGGTCGCAACTGCCGAACTCAGGTGAAAGCACACCATGCCATGTGAGTGAGTGGACATAGCCAAGGCAGTGGGGTCCCCCACTGGGGTTGGGGTCACACCGTGCCAGGTGGGTGAGTGGACACAGCCAGGACAGTGGGGTTCAGGGGCAGGGTCACACTGTGCCATGTGGGTGAGTGGACACAGCCAGGGCAATAGTATGCCACAGGGGTTGGGGACCAGCCACAGCTCTCTTATCAGAAAGGCAAGTGCTTTGTTATAAGCGGTTGGGCCAGTCTGATTTGGCAATAGAAACCCTATATCCTTTAACATTTGGGAATCCTGATGTTTGAATGTTAAGCTCAAAGTCAGCAGTTCAAATGTACCTGCTGCTTCTTGGCAGAATGATGACACATTCTGCTTCCAGCCAGATTCCAGCCTTGGAAACCCTGTGGGCAGTTCTGCTGTGTCCTGTCCTGTGGGATTGATTCTCCCAGTTGGAATCACCCAGTGGCGGTGGGCTTGGTTTGCATTCTTCTTTAGTATTTAGAGATGTGCCTGAAGCGGCTTACGTGCGCTTACCAAGACATGCTTTAGTCTTTATACTGCCGTGAAGTCACATGCTTTGTAATACAGTAAAGCCTTTAGAAACCCTGCTCTTCTCTATTACCTAGTGCTGTGAAACATGTTCACAAACCCTTGGCAAGCGTGTTCACAGCTTGAGCCCAACGTCCATTCACCGAACAGTGCCCCCACCTGGCTGGATGTGAGATCTGCAGGCCTGAGTGGCGTGTCAACAATGAACCCACCCAGCCCGTGACCTGACCGTGGGGGTGTTTGCCTGTGATTCTTTTTTTTTTTGGTTGTTTTTGTTTTTGTTTTTTTACTTTATTATTTGTGTGTGTGTGAGTGTACCGTCAAATCAGATCTGACTGGTACAGGAGGAGATTGTCCCTCCTTCCCCAGCAGAGCATCTGATGGATTCGAAGTGTGCCTGTGATTCTTAAACATGGTCTTTATGAGGCTCATTCACACATCTCATTGCAAATGCCCAGGAATGATTTCTTCCATTTTTAAACGATGAGTTTTTATCACAGTAAGCATCCAGCACCCCTGTGGATCTGTGTTGCTTCTGACTAGCTGCAACTTGGGGTCCGAGCTAGCAGCTTGTGAGAGGAAGTCCGTCAGCAAAGACCCCCGCTGAGGAGTAACCCTGTAGGCAGCCATTGTGTTTAAGAAGAGGCTTCATTTGGAAGTGGCCAGCGTATCCCAGTAACACGATGAGGGAAGGTTGAGAGTGTCCCCAAGTCTCCCCATGTAGACGATGCCCATTTCTGTCCCGTTCACGGAACCTCACACCCACTTCTGTGGTGCTGGGAACCTGTGTTCCCTGAGGGCCCTCCTACAGGTCTCCGAGACCCTCGTCCAGAAGAATGGCTTAAACATGTTGAATTCTATTAAAATTTAAGAGAGGGAGCAGAAGGCTACCCCTTTCCCCCCCAATTTTTTAATTTTATTATATTTTGTGTGTGTACCATCAAATCGGGGCTGACTGGTACAGGAGGAGATTGCCCCTCCTTCTCCAGCAGAGCATCTGGTAGATTTGAACCGTGTCCCTCTGGGATTGCAGTGCAGCTTCTTGCCACTAGGCCACCAAGGCTCCCTTAGAAGGCTGCCTTTTAAGATGAGTTTCTTTGTATTAAAGTTATATTACTGTGAGCTCCAAATTTCCTGCCAGTTTTGCCAGGAAATTTGGAGGACAGCTGTCTGGCCGACAGATTTAGAAGAGAGCCATATTTGTTCCCATTCCCAAGAAAGATGATCCAATAGAATATGGAAACTATTTGAATAGTATCATTAATATCATGTGCAAGCAAATTGCTGCTGAAGATCATTAAAAAAGGGCTAGAAGAGCACATAGATGGGGAACTGCACTCAAGTGGGATTTAGAAGAGGCCATGGCTCCAGGAATATCATTGCTGATATCACATGGATCCTGGCTGAAGGTAAGGAATACCGGAAGAATGTCTATTTATGCTTTTATTGATTATGCAAAGGCATTTGACTGTGTGGATCATAACAAGTTCTGGCTAACATTGACAAGAATGGCAATCCCAAAACACTTAATTAAGCTCATGTGAATCCTATCCCTAGACTAAGAGGCTGTTGTGTGAACAGAGCAGGAAACACCACATGGTTTAAAATTAAAAAGGGAGTGCATCAGGATTGTATTCTCCTTCCATACCTATTCAATCAGTACACTGAACAAATTATTAGAGAAGCTAGGCTCTGAAGAAGAATATGGCATCGAGATCGGAGGAGAACTCATCAATAACCTGCATCATGCATATGCCACAGCCTTGCTTGCTGCAGGTGAAGAGGACTTGAAGCACTTGAAAATCAAAGAATACAGCCTTCAGTATGGCTTGCATCTCAATGTCAAGAAAACAAACATTCTTACCACTGGACCGATAGGGCCACATCATGATAGATGAAGAAAAGATGGAAACTGTCAACAACTTCATCTTACTTGAATCCACAATCAATACTCTTGGTACTAGCCAGTTAGGCAATCAGGAGATACACTGCACTGTGAAAGTCTGTAGTCAGGAACCTCTCCAAATTATTGAGAAGCGGTGATGTCAGTTTGAGGACTAAGGTGCTTCTGATTCAGGCCATGGTCTTTGCAAACACTTGCTGTGCATCTGAGGCCTGGACAGTGGTTCAGGATGACAGAAGAATTAATGCCTTTGAGCTGTGGTGTTGGAGAAGAGCACTGAATATCCAATGGACTGCCAGAAGAATAAGCAAATATGTCTTGGAGAAAAGTGCAGTCAGAGTGCCCCTTGGAGGCAAAGATGAAAACGTTTTGCCTCACATGCTTCCGGCATGTTGCTAGGAGAGGCTTTTCCTTGGAGAGAGACATCGTGATTGGAGAGTCAGCAAAGTAGAGAGAGGCCCTCAACCAAGTGGAGTGACCAGTGACTGCTGCAGTGGGCTCTAGTGTGTCAGGAGGTGTGAGGGTAGCGCGGGATAAGACGGGGTTCAGATCTCTTGTTCATAGGGTCATACTTGATGGCACCACCACCACCACCATCCATTTCTTACGTGGTTCAGCCAGTTTGCTTTCAAATTTCGGTTTTCTTGATTACTCATGAGCTGCTTTCTTGTGAAATTTGACCGTTCTCTCTTTGCAGGAAATTCAATCATATCTGTGAACAGACACGGTTCAAGAACTAAGCTGAGGTGTTCTGCAGGCGCAGCACCACTCTGATTGGCGAGCAGAGGTTCAATATTGTGTTTTCAGATCTGCTCTGAAGTGAGCATCCTTCTCAGGACACGTGGGTTCGGCGGCAGGGACTCTCTGGTCTAGTGCTCTCGTTTCCAGAGCTTAACCCGTGAGACAGAACTGGCTGAAGGCCCCACCAGCCTCATCTGTCTTCCCAGCTGGACGTGAATGCCCAGCACACAGTCCTAGGGCCTGGCCTGTCCCCAGGAGCCTCTGGGCACCCGAGAGCTTTTCCCTCAGAAGACTCTGGTCCTTCTTCTAGAGGTGACAGCAATGAGGTTTGATCTTTTTACCTTGTCCTAACTGTGGTTGCTGTGAAGTTCCTCTTCATGAAAAGAGTCATAGGAGACAAGGAAGTTTATCAGATAGTCTTTTTGTTTGGAGGAGAAGGCAAAGGGGAAATACTGCAGCATCCTGATAGCTTTTGTTTTAATCAGCTTGGTGCTTACCTCCTAATAAGATTTAAATGTCACAATAGTAGCACAAATAATATAATTTACAAAGTTGATTAAGATTTGGGGTAGTGTGAGATTTGACAGAATAAATGTATGTTTGTTTCTTGGGGGAAAAACAATTCCTCAGATGTCCAAAACTCTTAACTTTGGAACATGCAGCTGAGCAAAGTAGCACCACTGTCCCTTCCTGAGCAGGTCAGTCTCGTCTGGACACTGCGGTGTGGTACTCTTGGGCAATGAGCGGTGTGGCTGGTCACAGGCAGCGTCCGGGATCTCCCAGGCTGGCCTGGATCCTGGAGCTCCTCTCCTTGACCGCTGCAGCCACACAGCCCTTCCCTGTTGGTCTCACACTCGCCCCTCTTGTGTCCTGGGGCCATTGAGGCCGTAGAGGCTGAATGGAAGCTGGGTGCTGCGAGGGTTCAGCATGGCTTCTAGTGCCAGCGTTGTGTCCCCCTCAAGGCCTCAGCCAGGTGACGTGGCCTCAGCCAAGCCATGTCCCACCAAGGTCCCTGAGCCCCAGAGAGTCCCAGCACCACCTCTCCCCACGGCGTGGCCTCGGCTTCCCCCCGCCCTTTCCCATTAGGATTGCCATTTCATCTGGAATATTACTTGAAATGCTGTTTGTTTGTTTTTTAAAAAAGAAAACGTTTTTTTACCTTATGTTGTGTTTTGCTTGTTGTGCCTGTTCGCAGACTTGTAACTTTGTGCTGCTTCTCAGGAACTGGCTTGTCGGCCGTTGCCTTGCTCTTGGTGCCCGTGCCGAGCAGCAGCCCTACCTGGGGAGCTTCGTTGCTTTCTAGTAACTAGCTGGGTGGGCCTCCCCCCTCGCACCATCCACACCCGGGCTGGGCCTCGCCCACAGTTCTGCAGAAATGGGGGCCGCGCCACTGCGTGAGGACTGTCTGTCTGTCAGGCAGGGGCTCACGCGGCGCTGACCTGTCCAGGGCGCAGTGCACACACCCTCCGTGGACATGCATGGTGTGGGGGGAGCGTGGGCAGGAGATGGCCCTCTACAATCCCAGCTTTCCTTTTCTTGTCAGGCCTCAGGGTGCCGAGTCACTGCCTTACTGACACCCCCTGCCTTGTTGATGCCCTGCCCACTCACTCACTGGCATGTTGATAACCCTGGCCCACTGGCAGCCTCCCTCATTGATACCTCATTTCTCCAACAGTGGAGATTTCTGGTGAGAGTATGCCCACCTCATCCCAGAATGCACTGGGGTCTACAGGAGAGAACCAGTTCTCAGAGCCCGAGCAGACCTGCTAGTGGCTGCGAGTAATGGGGTAGCTGGATGTGGGCCCCACCATGTTGAGGGATCTGTATTTCCTGAGGCCCATTCCTCCCCTCAAGAAAGAACTTCCATGCTCTCCAAGTCATCGTCTGTCTCACTCCCACTGTCCATCTGCTCAGGTGTGGTCGTGGGCCTCCGAGGGGTTCCTGGGCTGCTGCTGGGATCCCCACTGCGCTGAGCTCAAGACAGACCAGCCCTGAGACTCCCACAGCTCCATGTGCTGGATCTCCCTTCTCTCCCCACATCAGTGTGCACCTCTGGACCACACTTAGAACTCCCCCTTCTCACGAGAGGCAAAGGACCCCATCCAAGCAGACCCTGTGTCTGATCCTGAAAATGAGACAGAGGACGGGTGGTTTGGACCAGTCTGCCAGTGTAGATCCCTGTAGAGGTAGCGAAAGAGGTTTGCGATCATGGGTCCCTGCAAGCAGACATGCCTGGCCAGCGGGTTCAGGCCCAAATCAGACACTCGGGGCTGGAACACCCCTCTTGTGTGAGTGAGGCCCTGCCAAGGCTGAGCTGGGGCTGGACCAAGCTGCGCGACCCTGTACTGGCAAAGCGGTTGGGAGACCCTGGCCCTGGAACCAGACTAGCATGACTTTTCTGTTCTCCACAGCTGTCTCCAAGGGAGAACACAGAAGTAGACCTTACAGGTTTTAGGGAATCCAGAGGCAACTGGTTCAGCCTGTCTGTTTCAGGCAGAAGGTGATCAAACACATAGGAGAGTTATCCAGCCTTGCCTTGAACTTGTATACCAGCTCTAATGGGCCAGCTCCCACAGTCAGCCACAGGCCTCCCACAGATGAGATGATGTACCCCAGAGGGGCAGTAACTGGGCTCTAGACCTCTCCGTGTGGACCTCACTGCCCCAGAGCAAAGATGAGCTGTGACGAAACCTGGCCCCTCACTGTCCTGGAGAGCCTGGCCAAGTTCTTCCAGGGTCGTCGGCGTATGGGCCCAGGGAAGGAGGTCATGTACGGTAGAGACAGGACCCCAGGGCCACTCAGGCCAGCTGGTCCCTGTCCTGTTGTCTAGGAGTCAACAGTTGACATTCTCAGCCCCATCCTCCTCACTGACAAGGCTGTCATCTGAGAGAAGAGCCTAGGAGGGTGTTGGGGGGAATGTGGTGGGACACAGTGAGGGGTCACCATCCCAGCTAGCCCCTCAACTCTGCCTTGGGTGTGCCATGCACTGATTGGTTTTCTTTTTCATGCATTTCTTTTCTTTCCTCACTTGACCAGCTCACATAGCAAAATCCTGAGAAATCGTTATTCTCTGATGCTCTAGTCCCTAACCTGTTTAGTCCTGTGACCGCTCCTTCTGTGTCATTGGTAATGCCACTCAGCCACGCAGTCCCTACCAGCAGGTCTTGTGAGGGGGCCTCTGCATTCTCAGCTGTGTCCTGTCCTCCACTCGCAGTGGTCATGAGACCCTGGCCTTTGGCTGAGCCTGCCACACAGCTCCATGTTAACATCAGAAAGGATGTTATGAACCAGATGACAGACAGCCCAATCCTCTCTGAAAAAAGGGTCAGATGACATTCTGCCAGTGGTCTTGGGAATGGGAGAGCCGGCCGACCAGCTCATCAGCTGCTAACAGGTCAACAGCGACCTCTTCAGGAACTTTGTGAACCAGTAACTCTTAGAGTCATTCATCCTTTTTTAAAAGCGAACCAACTTAGTACTTTTAAGTCAGAATTTTCAATTGACCATCCACAAGGTTCCCAAAGGCTTGTCAATCTCACGGGAGGAGATTGTCTTTTTCCCAGAGATATCAGTGTCTTTGAATTGTGTTTTCTCAGTGAATAGTATTCGATATCCCAGGGGCTGCCGGAAGAATGAATCTGTCTTGGAGAAAGTGCTGCCAGCATGCTCCTTAGAAGCAGGGATGGTGAAGCTTCATCTCACCAAGTTATAAACTTGGTCTCACTTCGAGCTTGTTATCGGGAAGGGCTAGTCTTTGCAAAAGACATTATACTGGGAAAGAAGGCTGGTGTTCAGTAAGACCCTGACTCAGACCATCAACTTGAACGTGGCAGAGGTCATGAGGATTGCACAGGATAGGGCAAAGTTCAGATCCGTCCTTCATAGACTAGCCTGACTGACCAGCACTGTTGAGTTGGAATGGACTGTTGAGTTGGTGCTGTTGAGTTGGAATGGACTCAAAAACACCCTCCAGCGGGTTTTCAGAGGCAGTAAATCGCACAGGAAGAGGTGGTCCATCTCTCTTCCACAGAGCAGCTCTTGGATCTGAACTTCATGCCTGTGTTGGATCTGCTACTCCTTATTACAAAGCCTCCAGAGCCACCAAACAGCAACATAAACCCATCAGTTATTTCATCAATGTGTTGAACCTGCAGAGGTGGCGAAGAGGGCAGGGGTTGATTTGGGCGTGTCTTTTGTGTCCTTTTCATCAGGTTTATGTTATACCTGTTTTGTAGGGCTCGTCCCCCCACTGGTCACAGTTACGGTGATAACTTGCCAGTTTTCTTCACTGTACACAGGACTCTTTCCCCTTGATACGTAGTACAATGTGTGAGATGCTGTGGACTGTATTTTTTTAAATATATTTATTTTTCATTTCAATGGACATCTACAGAGATTTTGGAATTCCATTCATTCATTGTTGCACCCTTATCCCCCAACCACACCCCTAACCCCAAATATAATCCACTCTGCAATCAGCTTTCGTCTAATTGGCAGCTGTTGATGACTCTTGCTTAGACTCATTGTACTGGGGTGATTTTCCCAGTTTAGTAATTGTTTCAAGCTTGCTTCTCATTTATGAGAGGGAAGCACTTCGCGTCGTCCTCCTTTTGTGCTTCTTTTTAGTGTTCTTCTGGACTCATGGGTTCTTTTGTACGAAATCTACATGCCAGAAAGGGAACTCTGGTAGCCCAATGGCTAAGAATCTGTACTGCCAACTCCAAGGCACGTGGTTCATATCCACCAGCTGCACCACAGCAGAAAGATGAGCGTTCTTCTCTTGTCTGGTTTACTGCCTCTGAAAATCCACTGCAGTGTCAGCTAAGAGTCAGTTCCAACTTGATGGTACAACTTGGTTATACTAAGAGATTGTAGTAATTCTCACGTAGACATGGACCCTAATTTCACTGGTGAGAGTTCACCTCCCAATCTAATGCATATGTTTTAAAAATAACATTTCTTGAGGTGTGATTAAATTACTATAAAGTTCATCCTTTAAAAAATGTGCTATTCAGGCGAGCTCTGGTGGTCTAGTGGCAGGAAACTACTGCAATCCCAGAGGTGCGCGGTTCAAATCCACTGGATGCTCTGCTGAAGAAGGAGGAACAATCGCCTCCTGTACCAGTCAGATCCAATTTGACGGTACACACATTTTAAAAAAATGTGCTATTCAGTATTGTTTGTATTTCACAAAGCTGGTTCTCAACCGAGCTTTTGTGTAGACAATCTCATTTCTCTGGAGTAAAGTAGAATTCACCCAGGAATGCTATTGACACTATTTTTTATTTTATTAATTTTAATGAACGTTTACAGAGATTTTGGATTTCCATTCATTGTTGCATTTTTCTTCCAGCCCACCACCCCTCCCCCACCAATTTATTGTCACTATTTTGGGGGGTTTTTTCAGTCTTAGCTCCTCTGCTAGGTGTGTAAGGCGTTCTGGTGGTGCCATGTTTAATACATTTAAGCTATTAAGCAAATGATTGGCTGGTTGAAACCACCAGCTGTTTGCAGGAGAAAGATGAGGCTTTGCATTGAGTTTGCTTCTGTAAAGATTTATAACCTCACCCTGGCAACAACAGCAAAGTTCACTAAGATGGCAAGCAATAAATGCTGGCGAAGGTGTGGAGAGATTGGAACGCTTACGCAAACAATCAATGCTGCAAAGGTGTGGAGAGATTGGAACTCTCACACACTGCTGGTGCGACTATAAAATAGTGTAACCTCTAATGGAAAGCACTCTGTTTCCTTCAGAAATTTGGAATAGAAATGTCATTTGATCCCTCAATCTCACTGTTAGGTATATGTCCTAAAGAAGAACTACAGCGTGAGCGGATACATTCACAGCAGTGTATGTACAATAGCAAAGAGATGGCAACAACCCAAGTGTCCAGCAGTGCATGAATGGGCCAAGAAACTGTGGTCATGCAAAACAAATGGAATATTATGAATCACTATAAGAAGAGCAGTGATTCATTAAACACAAGATGAGGGAGGGGCTAAAAATACATAATTAACAACATAGGTGAATCTAGAAATTCTGCGGAGTGACAGAATCAGTCACAAAAGGACAATTTTGGTATAAGAATATTATAAAAAGCAAAGGAAAAGTTTACATAATGAGTCCTTCTGTGATGGTTACCAGGGATGGCAACGAAGGAAGAGGTGAGTGAAAATAGATTAGCTGGGTGAGGGGAAAGCCAACACACAGTAAGTGGTTGAGTTGATATTTTTTAAATTTTTTTTTTTTAGTTTTTTGTGTGTGTACCATCAAATTGGATCTGATTGGTACTGGAGGAGATTGCCTCTCCTTCTCCAGCAGAACATCTGGTGATTTGAACCCCGTACCTCTGGTATTGCAGTGTGAGCTGACATTGACAATTAATTGCAATTAATGTTACAAAATAGATGTTAGGTGTCATCAAGTATGATTATAATTCATAGTAAATGCCCTGATAAACAGATTTGAACCTTACCCTGTTCAATCAGTGCCATCCGCATCATCTCTGATATACTTGAGTCCAATGTTCTAATCACTGTCAGTCCATCTCTTTGAGTATCTTCCTCTAACTTTCTTTTTTGGTCCTCCTTGACAGTAGGTGATCCTTGCCTCCAAAGAACACACTATTTTCATTTCCCCAACACATTTGTGTGTGTGTGTGTGTACCATCAAATCGGATCTGACTGGTACAGGAGGAGATTGTCCCTCCTTTTCCCGGCAGAGCATCTGGTGGATTTGAACCGTGCGCGTCTGGGATTGCAGTGCAGCTTCTTGCCACTAGGCCACCAGAGCTCAGCTTCCCCAACACATTTTTGTTCTAATTTCCAAAATTTATTCTTTGTTTAACATTCTCCCCTCCTTCTCTCCCTCTCCCACAACCCACTCCGCAATGCACCCCTTGTTCCAGATTGTTCTCATACATATACTGCATAGGCATATATTCCTTTGGACAGTTTTCCCCTCATCTGTTCTAATGCAGTGTTCATTATCTGTCCACACCCCATTCCCTCCCTAACACTCCATGTCTGTCCTATATTTTATAAGACATGTATGTTCTTTTGGCATGCCATTAGATAGTATTCCAACACTACAAGTCAATGGCATTGATTGATTTTCTGTCACCCTTCTTCATTGTCCATTTTCCAGAACATAGAATGCAATGAAAGCATTAATGACTTGCATTAGGCACACCTTAGCGAGAGGTACTTGACAGCAGATTTCCTCAGTTCAACACATCTCACGATTTCTTGACTGTTGCTACTATTGATTGTATATCCAAGTAAAAATCGCTTACAATTTCAATCTTTTCTCTATTAGAACTTTTGCCTATTGATAAAGTGGTGATGATTTTTGTTTGAATAAATGGAGAGCCAATATAGCTTGTAAAGATTCATTCAAATAAAAATAAGTAAATCGGAAAAAATCTTTCGTCAGTATTTTAATGTAGTAACACTGACCCTATGGAAATAAAAATAAAAACCCAAAAACCCTTAGAACTATATGATTCTTCTCGCCCTTTGCTTAAGGCCCATGAGCCACGCCCACTACGGGGCGAGCCGTTCGAGAACACGCCCACAACATGACAGGACAGGCGGGGCGGGGGCGGGGACTGGGCAATTAGGCCACGCCACTTCCGCCGGAAGCTCGTGTCAGTCTTTCCTTCTGTATCGCTTCCGACAGTTCTGTAAACCGAATTTCTCCAAGGAAAAGGGCCACATCCTCGGATTAATTTTCTAGCTCTTTCTTTTGGACAGACCTGAGCGGACCCAGCCCCGACCCTGAGGCCAGAGCGGCTTCATCCTGACTGGCAGACGGACGAGGACATTCTCGCTTCCGGAACGGAGAGTGCACGCCTCTCCTGTTCCCGGGAGCCGGCGGCAGTCGCACCGTCGCGCCCCGCCCCTCGTCCCGCCACGTCTCTGCCGGAGTCGTGGGTCCCCGGCCGCCTCTGCGGAACCGCAGCGCAGGGTGAGGGTCGCGGCCGAGACACTGGGGTCTCCAGGGCCAGGGCTGTGGCCGGGCGGTGGCAAGGCTCAGCAGGGCGGGGACGTCTGCCCTCTGTGGCGGCGCGAGGGTCGTTGAGTGAAGGCTCCTCACTGGCCGTGTCTGCAGGGCCTGGAGCCGCACTCTGCTGGCCCCGGAGCTGGCCTGCACCCTGATGGGATGCGGCTTGCTTATTTAAGAGCAGGGCTCCCGCCTTGCGACTCCTTCACAGCCCCCGCGCAATGCTGTTGCTACGTCTTGTGCTTTTGCAAAAATTGTAATGATTTAACGAGAATCGTGACTCGGTAATCAGTCTGAGCTGGTTTTAAAAGTTTGTGCGTTTCCTTGTTTGCCTGTCTCCCCGGAAAATGACTCGTCCTGACCCTGGGTGCCTGCTGTGTGACAGACAGGCCGTGGACACTGTCCGTGCTGTGGTGGAGGTAGTCACGTGTCACGTCCCTGCCTTGTCGAAACCACCAATGAGGGTCTTAGTAAATAAGTGATTGGTGACTGTGGCCGGGCCAGCTGCATGGGAAGGCGTGAGGGTGACTTGAGTCAGTGCTGCTATGATGAGAATCTAGTTTTGCAAAATTGTGGGGGATGAACAGGAAGTGTGAAGACCTCTAAAGAGGAGTGTGGTGTAGGTGGGGACGTTCTCAGGGCGTGGTGGGAAGTGAGAAGGGCATAGAGCACAGGATTCAGGGCCACCTGGTTTGCAGCGTTGTTGTTTATGGGAAGAGGTTTGGATTTTATTGTCAGTGTATGTGACAGCCACGAGAACATCGTAAACCATTTACAATGACCCAAGGAATTTTCATTTGCCCTTTTAGTGTTTATACTTAACCCTTTACTGGACAGTAGTTGTTACAACGTAAATGCCAAGAAAGGAAATAAAATACTTAATTTTGTTGTCTGACATTGTTTACGTTCAGAAATAGCGTTTTTCTTTGCCTCTTGCTTGAAGAAGTACAAGCCATCTCCAGGTGTTGAACTTCCAGCTTAGGAGCCTGAGGTCTTCTGTCAGTTTGCCTTCACTTTGAAATGATTGAACCAGCTTCTTCGTCATAGTCACCTGCTAGAGCTGCATCTGCAGTCACTGTAATGTCTTCTTGACACTTCGCCACCTTCAGCCCCCAATGGACAGTGCGTACTGCCTGGCACACAGGTCTGACAGCTGTGTGTATTTTCCCAACTGCCCCATAACACATTTGTCAAGGTGGAAAATCTTTACAGGCGGAAGCTTCCCATCTTTTTCCCCAGGGTCGGCTAGTAGACTTGACCTACTGACATTTTGATTAGCACTTGATCTGATATGCACTGCAGCACCAGGACTCATTTTTTTTTCTTGTATTCTAGGAAGACTGAGTATGAGGCTCCCACTTAGCCTTTAATTTCCACTTATAGGCACAGGTCTCACTTGTAATTCAGGAACTCTATAGTGAGAATATTTTCAGGTCACCTTTACTTATCAATTCATTCAGTCAACAATTGAAGGGAAATAATAATAATTACTATCTCCATACCTTTTCAACCTGTATGCAGAACAGATTATCTGGGAGGTTGGGCTCTGTGAGGAGAAATGTGGGGTCAAGAGTGGTGGACGATCTGTCAATAATCTGTGTTATGCGGATGACACAACCCTGCTTCCTGAAACTGAGGAGGACCTGAAGCACCTGCTACAGAAGTTCAAGGACTGCAGCCTCCAATATGGATTGAGGCTCAATGTCAAGAAGACAAAGATTCTCACCACTGGACCAATTGGCAACATCAGGATGTAGAGATTGAGATTGTTCACAGCTTTAGTCTGCTTGGCTCCACAGCCAACACTCTCGGCACCAGTAGCCAGGAAATTAAAAGACGTATTGCCTTGGGAAAGTCTGCTGTTAGGGACCTCTCCAAAGTACTGAAGAACAATGGTGTCTCTCTGGACACTTAAGGTGTGTCTGATACAGGCCATGGTCTTTGCAGTCACTTGTTATGCATCAGAGAGTTGGACCAATGACCAAGGAGGATAGAAGGAGAATTGATGCCTTTGAGCTGTGGTGCTGGAGAAGAGTATTGAGAGTACCATGGACTGCTAGGAAAACAAACAGATCCATCCTGGAAAGGGTTAAACTGGGTGGCTTCTTGGAGGCAAGGATTCTGAGGCTCCGTCTAACATACTGTGGGCATGTTGTAAGGAGAGACCGGTCCTTGGAGAAGGACATCATGCTTGGGAGGGTGGAGAGACAGCGCAAGAGAGGAAGGCCCTCTATGAGGTGGATTGATTCAGTAAGTGGGATAATCGGGGTGGGAGTGTCAGAGACAGTGCGATTGGCACAGGACAGAGCAGAGTTTAGGGCTGTTGTACATAGGGTCGCTATGAGTCGCAAGCGACTTGACGGCACATAACAACAACAACAATAATAATAATTGCTACCATTTGTCAAGGACACAAGTCAGCCTGTGCCTATTGCATTTGTTCCTGGCAATACTTTTGCGCTAATTTCCCCCTCTAATTCTCTGATAAAGAAACAGGCTTAGTTAAAGATTCTACTCAAGAACTTACGTCTAAAAAAAAAACAAAAACAACTAACTTACGTCTAAGTGGTGGAGGGACCTATGCCTGAAACAGAAAGTCCAATAGCAGGGCCTGCCCTGGACACTACCGTACAGTGGAACCAGGAAAAATGTCATCATATTTTTGTATACAAAGTAAAAGCCAAAAATATGACACTGTCACTTGCTCTTTGTTTACTTGTGGTTAGTAGTTTTGGGCCTCAGACAGACCTCCTTTGTGAAAGAATTCCGTTTTCCTCTTGGCTGGTCTCTGCTGTGTCTGATTGCCATTAAGGACAACTCAGCTACGACATAGTGGGGGACATGGAGCTGTCCAAGCAGGATTTGCCAAGAAAGAGGTGTGGTTGACGTCCTGAAGGTGCCTGAGGCGTGAAGGTGCCTGAGGCGTGGTTCTCAAGCGGGCAGGTTGGAATAGGGCAGCTGGGACCAAGAGACACATTCCTCTCCTGTTTCACTGGGCTGCTTGGGGGAGTTTGTTCTGTCTAGGGTGGTGTTAGTGTGGGCGCTGTCGCCGACGTCTCTGTGACACGGTCTCCTCAGCTGCCCAGCCTTCCGCCTACCTCTCTGGTTGGCATGCTGTCTTCGGTGCATAAATAAATCCATCTAGTCCTGTTAGCTCTTCCGCTCTTCCTCCTCACTTAGGTGACAGCTGCTTTTCTGGTTACAACTCCAGGGTGTTCTTGTTCACCCTTTGGAACTGTGGCTCCAAAATGTGTGTGTGTGTGTGTGTGTGTGTGTGTGTACACGAATGTGTGCAAGTGCACGCACATGTGTACGTGTTTGGAAATACACATAAACAAAACATGTCATCTCTACAATTTCTACACATACAATACCATGACCCTGGTTACGTTCTTCAAGTTGTACACCTCTCTGCCCTGTTAGAAATTATGGAGAGCTCTGGTGGTGCAGTCCTTAGGCAGTTGCACCTGTGACCCAGAGGCCAGGCCTCTCTGGTGGTTCAGATCCACCAGCTCAGAACGACTGCACTGCCACGTACGGCCTCAGAACCCAGAGAGGGGTCCATTAGGAATTGATTCCGACTGGCTAGAAATGAGAGTGTGTGTCCAAGATAGCATTAAACCCCCATTAGCATGAAGTCCGTGTCCTCCATGCACATATATCCCCTTTTCACTTCCCTCACTGATAATCTTTGGGTGCCTCTGTATTTCCTTTATCCCCCTTTTCCATCTCTTCCTTGGTAACCACTGGTACTCTTTGGTGTCTCTGTATTTGCTGATTTCTCTCGAGTGAGATCATCTGGAATTTTCCCTTTTGTGATTCACAAGTTCATCTTTGACTCACTGTTCATTTTGTCAGGTCTGGCCTCAGGACGTTGTTTCTCCTCCTGGCTCAGTGTGTCTGCACTGGGTAAACATTTTCAGGAAGTGTGTCTCCTGTTTGATAGTTTGTACCTGGAGTGCGCCATGACCTTGCTTGCGCTCCACACATTATCTCAGCACTCTCCCAGTTTCTGCCCTGGGTTCCTCTTTTCCTTTCATCCACATTTTCACTGTTTCCTGCCATCTTTACCTTGCTTTTGAGCCCTTGTTACTGTTTCGATCTAAAGTGGTATTGTTTTATTTTATGGGTCTCAGGCTGAGGGCCGTTTCCATTCGAGGCCACAGCTTTGGGATCCCCCCCCCCAGACTCTTTTAGGCCAATGTGGATGCTGTTGTGAATTTGATTTCTATCTTCATTTTCTCCTGTCCTGCCCCTTCTAGCCACTCTCTGTCGTGTTCTAGCCACTTTCTGTCATGTCGTCATAGATGCCTGGCACCAGGCACATTTTATCCATTCATCTGTGGCCAGATGTCCAGTTGTGTCCGCATCTTGGCTGCTGTGAGAAGCACTGCAGTGAACACTGGCAAGCCAGTTTCTGTTTGTGTTGCTGCCTTCGCTTCTGCCTGATTACAGAGAATTGGGCTTGTTCAGTCACAGGCTCGTCTTACGTTGAGCTTGCTGAGGAAACGTCATGCTTGTCTCTGCATCTGTACCATTTAGGAGGATGTCTATGAGTGTGTCTCCTCCACACCCACGGGACTTCCTTAGAAGCAGAGTGGTCGGCTTCACAACCTCACCAATCTCACTACTCGTTTTTTGTTTTCAAGATCATTGCCAATCTGTTGGTGGTGAGGCGGGAGCACGTTTAGCTTTGATCTGTATTTTCTTTTTCTTTTTAAGTTTTACATTATTATTCAGTGTAAATTCCAACACGATACACTGATGTGATTTCATGCATTTAGGAAGAAACATATCCTTGTTATGTGGGAAATTGTGCAGATGGTTTCTGGAAGACCTTCATTCTAAGCGGCTTTTTAAAAAAGAATTTCATTTAGAAGTCAGGGTCTTCTTTCTTCAGTTTGCTGTAATCCACATTCGCTGAGTAGACCCTGTATTGTTCATTGGGGCCTGGTTTGTTCCATGGTTCTGGTTTATTCTTTCTGTCACAAGAGACATCTGGATTAAGTAATGCCAGACGCGTGACATACAGTGCTGCTCCAGTACCTCCAGCTCCAGTGAACACAGAGAGGTATCAAGCTTGGTGCTTCTTGGCTTCACCGAGGATCTGGCGGAGCATGTTTGCTTCAGAGCCCTCCTGTGCGGAAGGAGAGGATGTGTCAAATTGACAGGCCTTGGAAAGAGCCTCTGATCTCTAATTTTCTTCATGGCTAATGAGGGAACTCTAGTGACCTAGTTGGCAGGGAATTGCACTGTTAACCCAAAGGTGACACCTTTGTGGACTTTGCCATTCAAAGCCACCAGCTGCTTGACAGGAGAAAGATGGGCGGTCTCATGCAGTGTGGTGAATAGCCTCTGGAAACCGGCCGAAGGGTCATCTCGGAATCAATTCCCACTTGGCAGTGAGCTGAGCTGGCTACTGAAGGTGCTGTGGTTGTATAGTCCTTTACCTTTGGGGGCTGGTAACTGAAAGGTCAGCAATTCTAATCCACCAGCTACTCAGTGGCAGCTAGACGGGCAGTGTCCTCCAGTAAAGGTTTTCGGCCCCAGCACCTTGACAGAGGGTCATCATGATTGGAGTTGACCCATGACTTCGGTTCGAGGACTCTTGATGCTGAGCTGAGCGTTTTTTTTCATGTGCTTTCTGGCCTTTTGAATGTCCCCAGTGATGAAATTTCTATTTCCTTGGAAAAGGGCATCATGCTTGGAAAGGTCAAGGTTCAGCAAAGGAGAGGAAGACCCTCGAAGAGATGGATTGATGGAGTATCTGTGGCCTTGGACTCAGATATGTCGAGGATGATGAGGATGGCACAGGAGAGGAGAGAGTTCGGGTCTGTTGTTCATGGGGTCACTATGAGTTGTAGTTGACTTGATGACACTTAACAACAACAAATAATAAAGAAGCTCTGCTGGCCCAGTAGTAAGAAGCTGCACTGCAGTCCCAAAGACACACAGTTCAAATCCACCCAGTGCTCTGCAGGAGGATGAGCAGTCTCAACTCATGTGATTTACTGCTTCCAAAAACCCACTGGAGGGTCAGCTGTGGGTTTGGTTCCAACTCATTGACACAGTCACAGCAACAGTGGTGAAGATACCTACCCAAGGCCCCTGCCCATGCTTTGATTATGGTGCTTTTTGTCGTTTTGTTGTTTGATCGGAACTGTTAGAGCTTAATATATTTGAAAAGGCAGTGCTGATGCTCAGCGTTCACCACTTTTGTCATCTTGCTTTGAACCTTCATTTTGGTTTCTGGGGTGGGACTAGGGTGGGGAACACTGAGGCTGGGGAGTGCCCCAGAGCTAGAGGTGAGCATGGAGTGACCCTTCTGCATCTAGGAGCCTGTGTGTGTGTGTAGGAGACACACTGACCGATGTGCACGTGTATTCACATGCAGACACTGGCATATGTGCCCCGAGTGCACAGTCACACTCACACACGGGCACACACACAGTAGCAGTATGTGCAGAAGGGAGTGGACTCGCCCTTTTCCTGAGAGGCCAGGAGAGAGACTTGATGGCAACAGCTCCCAGTGGTGGTCAGGGAAGGAAGCCCCTCAGCAGCGCCAGCTTCACCCAGTGGGTGGCCAGACGATCATGAGCCAGCGAGACTCAGAGAAGAGAAATGGTCCCCTGCTGGCCACTTCCTCCCGTTAGCCACCCCTCTGGTGTGCTCAGCCCCGTGCTCCCCACAGACACTTGACACCTTCTTTCCAGTCCATTGTCTAATGCCGACAGAGACATTTATAACGTATTTGATCCCTTTCTCTCGCACCAGGTGTGATGGCATAGTTGGCTGGACTTGAGGCTGCTGGGGACTTGAGAGCTGCTGCGGGTCCTGGGATGTGAGCTTTCCGCTGCTCTGATGGGGAGGAGCTGGCCCTGAGCCGTCCCCTGGCACCCTGTGTCACTCACCACAATGGACGGTGTGTCTGCCGGACACCATGCCCTCCTGGAGTCCAGTGGCAGCACCTCAGTGGATCCCGGGACCTGCCCGGAGCCCCCTGATGGGCAAGACTCAGCCTGGGGTAAGTCCTGAGTGCCCTGTGCTGTTGGAGGCTGGACAGTGATGTCCTGGAGGCCTGAGGGTCAGGGCCCCATGGGAAGTCCTCATCCACATGAGCCTTTCAGTCGTCCCCGGAGTGTGACTTCTTGTTCGATGATCACTTTGAACCCACCACTCTTCTGTATCAGATGGGGGGGGTGCATGGTACTGGGCCCAGAACAAGGAATCCCAAGACGAATGTGGATACAGGGTGGGGGTGACCACAGGACGGATCTGGATGCAGGGTGGGGAGTGACCACAGGACGGATCTGGACATGGGATGGCAGGGTGACCACATGGCAGATCTGGACACAGGGTGGGGGGTGACCACAGGACGGATCTGGACATGGGATGGCAGGGCGACCACATGGCAGATCTGGGCACAGGGTGGAGAGTGACCACATGATGGATCTGGATGCAGGGTGGGGGGTGACCACAGGACGGATCTGGACATGGGATGGCAGGGTGACCACATGGCAGATCTGGACACAGGGTGGGGGGTGACCACAGGATGGATCTGGATGCAGGGTCGGGGGTGACCACAGGACGGATCTGGACACAGGATGAGGAGTAATCACATTGCAGATAGGGACATGGGGTGAGGATTGACCACGTACGTGGCAGATCTGGACATGAGGTTGGGGATGACCACGTGGCAGATCTGGATGGGGGAGGGATGTAGAGAGGGCTTTTGCGGAGATTCTGCACAGAGGGTGGGGTATGACCTCCCCATATACCATTCTGGCCCTCCCTACTACACTGCTGTGACCCTCCCCACACACCTCCATGGTTCTCCCCCCCTAAATACCACCGTGGTCCTCTGCCCACACCTCATACTCCCTGCCAGGCCCAGCGGTCCTCCCTGCACATTGCCATGATCCACTGTCCACACTACTGTGGCCCACACACACCTCGTAGTCCTCTCACATACCATTATAGCCTTTCCCCATATACCTCATGGTCTTCCCCTGTGGACCTCGTGGTCTTCCCTCATATCTCATGGTCCTCCCTGCACACCCTGTGATTCTACTATACCTTGTGGTCCTTCCTTCATATCTTACGGTCCTCCTTCCCCGACCGTGTGGTCCTCCCCCTACGCCGTGTGGTACACACATGCAAGCATGCACACCTGCGCTCACACACACACACGCGCGCGTGCACACACACGTAGTCCTTCCCCCCACCTCACCGTAGTCCTTCCCCCCACCTCACCATAGTCCTCCCCTTCCGCATGGTTCTTCCACACACAGCTGATGGTCCTCCCCCCACCTCCTTCGGTCCTCCCCCGCATCTCATGGTCCTGTCCTCATCTCGTAATCTCTCCCTCACACCTTGTGACCCTCCCCCTACACCTTATGGTCTTCCTGGACATATCATGGTCTCCCCTCCATCCTGTGGCACACCCCTCGTGCCATGTGGTCCTTCCCCACATCACGTGGTCCTCCTCTCTCGCCTCACGATACTCCCCTCATTTCTCAGTCTTCCCCCATCACCTCATGGTCCTCCTTTCACATCTATAATCCTCCTGCTCCCCGTGATCCTCCTCCCTCCCCGCACCTTGTGGTCTTCTCCTCATACTTCATATCTTATAGTTTCCCTCCACCCTGTGAGCCTCCTCTCATATTCCATAGTCTTTCCCCCCATAGCCCTCGCCCGAATCTTGTGATTCTTCCTTCATAACCTATAGTGCTCCCCCTACCTCATGGTCCTCCTTTCACATCTCATGATCCTCCCCCACATAATACTCTGGGCCTCCTCTCATGTCTCGTAATATTCTTCTGTACTCGCTGGTCCTCCCCCGACACCTCATAGTCCTCCCCTTATATCCTGTAGTCTTCCAGTCTTCCTCCCTGCACTCCTCATAGTCCTCCCACACCCTCCCATGACCACCCCTCCCATGATCCTTCCCCTACGCACCATGCACCATTGTTTTCTCTCTCTGAACCCCGCATCATGCCCCCTCTCCCCCACCCCGTGGTCCTCAGGTGCTCTTCCACCAGAGTCTTTGAGGCTCAGAAGTGAGGAGGCGGCGAAGACTAAAAATATTTATAACAAATCTTTCTTGCTATTTCTGTCTGATGAGAAGTGTGCTTTGGAGTAGTAATTCCGTTCGTGGTACTGTTAGTGGGCGGACTTGAGTTTAATATTGGACACCACGCGTTACTGGTTTCTCTGGGGCCATGGCTGGGGGGTGAGGCAGGCCTGTGTGTGTCTGCACGCAGCTGACACTCTGGGCCTGAGGCACTGCAGCCTGTGTCAACCGGAAAGGCGTCCTCTGCCCCTGCATCTCACTTCCCTTTCATGTCTATATTAAACAGGCTCTCGTGAGGTTTTGCACCGATATATTATAAATGACAAGGGGACCTTAATGTCAGAAGGCGCGTCGTGGGTGACTTGTCCCATCAGCTGCCTCGGGAAGAGCCAGGCTGCACTTCTGTGCAGTGAGCACGTCTGGGAGGTGGGGGTCTGCCGGAGGTCCCCCAGACGCTCGTGTTTGTCCTCCCGCAGCTGTGCGTCGCAGGAGCTGCGTGTGACCACGTGTCAGTGTGGTGTGGTTGTGGGAGCTGTTGCCCCAGAGCTGTTCTGTCTTGCAGGTTCCAGCAAGAACACAGACACAGCTCCGGGTGAAGAAGGCCTGGATGTGGCCAGCCAGGGGCTCAGCTGCCCCAGCGGGCCTGAGACAGCTCCGCCAGGCCCTGCGCTGCCTCTCGACCCCACCTCTCACCCAAGGGGTGCGGACACGGCTCCAGGTGTGACCGGTTTCCATGACAACCTAAGGAAGGCTGAGGGCAGTAGTGCTGAGGGCGGTATTAGAAAAGAAGCTTTGCAGTCTCTCAGACTCAGTCTTCCTATGCAAGAAACGCAACTGTGTAAGCATCATCTGTCTCCCGTCCTCCCCACCCTGCTCATGTTGTCCTCGCACCTCAGCCTCCTGGAGGCAGACGGGCACACATGTCTCTGTCCTTGGCTCTGGGGTCACATGGTGGGCGTGTGTCTGACAGCATGACACCGTTGTAGTCAATGATGGGGTGCCTCCCCACTGTGATCACCATGCGACAGTCTGCAGGAAGAGAAAGGTCGGCTGAAAAAGAGTGACATTGCTCTGAGCGCCCACGTCACAGCCCGCCATAACCTGCAGTGACCATGCGCTGACCCCGGGGTTTCCAACATGAAAGGCTGCAGGCTGGCCTGCGCTGGAAGCCTGTGGACCTTTCTGACCCCGGTGTTTTGGCCTTCTCAGACCTCACGCCTGGTTCTGGTCACTGTTTTAAATGGGCTATGTCGTTGACTCTGGTGTGTTTTCTCACTCAGCATTGCTATGTGGAAGCCCTCCCTTCACGCCGAAGTCTGTGTGCTGTGTTCTGTGCAGCCGGCCTCCCGCTCTGAGCTCCTGGCTGGTGACCAGCACTGCAGTGACCCCATAGGGCCGTGTCCCGTGAGTCCCAGTGCTCCCTGCTGGGCTCCCAGTGGCGGGTGGCTGTCAGGACCACATGACTGCCCTGCTGCGATGTCCAGTGCTGGGCTGGGCCCCCAGGTCCCTTCTGTCGGGTGGCCACCAGGCTGACAGCACACTGTGGTGTTCCATTGCCACTTGAGTTTGCACGTTTCCACCAGTGAATTTGAATATCTTCTTATCTTTGACCATTCAGATGTTCTCTGTGAACTGTCTCTCCGTGTCTTTCGGCTGTTTTGTCCTTTCTTTGTACACATTATTTTATTAGAACTGCAGCATAGTATAGAAATTTCCTGGAAACCTGTTGCCTACATTTTTGTCAAGAGGTTTCATAGCAGAGTCTGGATTCCTTGTCTTAGTGTTGTAGGAGCCCTGGCCTCGGGTCCCACGTAGCCCCCATTTATTCTAAGACTTTCATCTCTATGCAGTCCTGGGCCACTCGCAGGCCTTGAGTACCATATAGCAGTGGTCTGCTGCTAACGGCAGCCCCTCTGGCTGGCCAGCTCCTTGCTGTTGCTCCATCTGTCCTGGGTCGCTCGCTGCAAGCATGCAGTCCTGTCTGGTTTAAACCCAGCCTGCCCTTCTCACTGATGCCATGTGCCTGAGACCTGCTGGCCCTAGGTGTCCGTCCTGATAGAACCTGTGCAGTTGGCCGACTCAGACGTGCAGGTCTTTTCAGAGACAACATAATTCACAAGTTCTTAATGATGTCGGTGACTGTCTGGATGTGGGAACGACCCAAGGCAGGTTCCGTTCATTTCCTGAGATCATGTGTGGATGGCAGCAGAGGTGGGTGAGCTCCTAGGTGACCATAGGTTTCTCCAGGCCCTGAAGGCAAATGCAGCTTCCTGTAACTCGAAAGCCTTTGCACTTCTTGGTTTGACCCTCTTGGAGCCAAAGATAACCACCGTGGGAATGTGCACCATTCATTCTGTTCTCAGCTGGGCATTAGTGTTCCCATCCTACCCTGGCTGCAACCCTGGCCTGGGTCGTGGCTGACCACAGCTGTGGCTTGCAGGCCGCTGCAGCCCGTGCCCTGTCAAGTCCTTGGTTGCCCATGTGGAGCCAGGCTCTCCAGCAATGTGATGGTTATAGCAGCGGGCTGTGGTTCTGCGGCTGCTATTGCAGGGAATTGGATCAACCAGATCCCACGATTCCCCAGCCTGTAGCTGCCAGGTAATGGTGTGAGGTGCCACCTGCCCCTCGCTGGCATTGACCTGGTTCCCATCACCAAATGCCGCTGCACCGTGGCTGGGTGTGCACATTCCTCTCAGGTCAGCTGTGAGTGCTCAGAGTTGGGGCGGTAAGGTGAGGCGCGGCGGCCTGATTCGTCGTGGGGGGAGCTGTCCATGGGTCAGACCGCACAGCCCTTTCACCATGAGAGGGCACACTTTGGGCATCTTTCATTAGACAAGCTGGGCTCCTGTGAGGGGTGCTGTGCTTGGATGGGTGCAGGCTAACCCCGTTCTTCAGGCCCTTAGAAGACAGGACCCATCTGTGTCGTGTGAGAGGCGTGACCTCCCCTCTGACCCTCAGAAGCAGTGGTTTAGCAGCGAAATGCAAAGGGGTCAGACATTGCTGCTCACGTGCTGGTGCCCTGGCTCCTGGATTTTAAATGACTTTCCATGCACAGGCTCAACTGAGGCCTCACTGCCCCTGGAGAAGGAGGAGCAGGTTCGCCTTCAAGCACAGAAACGGCTGGAGGAGCAGCTTCAACAGTACAGGGCGAAGAGGCAGGAGGAGAGGGTGAGTGAGGCAGGGAGGCTGAGCTCTGTGTGGCCCACGTGCTCTGTGCTGGGCTCGACAGGACAGGCCTACCTGCTGCCTGCTTCTTTACACGTCCAAGGCAGTTCTAAGGTAGCCACTTTAGTGTGCTTATTATATGTATTTATTACTATATGTATTCTTTTACATTCATGTGAAAGAGTAAGCTCTGGAGAAAAGTATAGAGAGAAGGTGTGAGGAAGGTGGGTTTTAGGGTGACACAGCCCCCTGGTGGGAAGTGTGTGTCAGGCAGGGCAGGTCTCTGGGCAGCTCTGTGGCAGGTGACACTGGTGCAGAGACGAGGCCGGCCCTGGGGTGAGTGGCAGGAATAGAGACAGCCGTCTGGGAGTCACAGTGTTGGAACACTACCTGTCTGTCTGAAATTGACTCCTGCACTTTTGTCTCCTTGCCAGTCCGGCCATCCAGTAGTGAAAACGAGACTTTCCAGCACCCTGGACCCTGAGCTCATGCTTAACCCCGAACAGCTGCCGCGGGCCAGCACCGTGGCCCTGACCAAGGAGTACTCCTTCCTGCGCACCAGCGTGCCTCGCGGGCCCAAGGTGGGCAGCTTAGGACTCCTGACACGTTCCTCGGAGAAGAAAAGCCCCAAATCCGGCAGGATTCGGTCTCTGGCTGATTACAGGACTGAAAATAAGGATGGTGCGGACTTGAGTGGAGGTGGTCCAGCCACCAGCCCCTCGCAGGGTTCTGTGAGCAGGGGCAGCGTGACGTCCGTGTTGTCCGAGGCCAGCCTGCCGCTGGATGCTGACGCCTGCCCAGAAGACGCCTCACTGGCCGGAGATGACACCTCCGAGGTGGATGGCAGTGAGGCCGGGCTGAGGCTGGACGGGAATGACAGTGACAGCTCCTCGTACAGCAGTGTTTCCGCCCGGGGCGTGCTGGGCGCACTGGTCAGCACCCAGGACTCGGCCTACATGGTCAACAGCCAGGAGATGGCTGCTGACACCCTGGACCAGTTTCCTTCGATTAAGGATGTCCTCCAGGCTGCGGCAGCTGAGCATCAGGGCCAGGGGCTGGGGGTCAACGGGGACATCCGGAGCCGCCGAGGCAGCCTGGCCAGCAGGTAGGTTTGGATGCAGTGCCTGGGGACTGGCAGCAGAGGCCTCACTGCATTCTCTCCTCAAGCCCCTTCCTGTCAAGGCAGCTTGGCTCTTCGCTGTCGCCGTTGCTGCACTCAGTGTTTCTTTGCTGCTCTGTTGGGGTCATGCCTTTCATAGACGTTTCTGTAAAGTCACAGATTCTTAAGTGAGTCAAGGTTTGTGAGCGTGTCTTGGCCTCAAGGGGGCCTCAGGGCCCAAGTCTTGGCAGGCTTTGCTGCTGCTTCAGTGCTTGCTGGAGCCTCTGCTTGAATCCTGTGCTTGCTTCTCTGAAGCACAGCCCCAGAAGGCCAGGGCGGTGGGTGGGTGTCGGGGCAGGGGAACGAGTCATTCACGCTTCGTCCCCTGACCGCGTGTTTGTCCCCAGTGTGTCCATGGAGAGCTCCGTCGCTGAGGCCCAGGACGAGATGCTACAGGTCCTCAAGGAGAAGATGCGACTGGAGGGGCAGCTGGAGGCCCTGACACTGGAGGCCAGCCAGGTAGAATGCTGACCGCTGTCCCAGAGCCTCAGTGCATGAGGATGGCGATGGTGTATAGGTCTTTTTACGAACACTGGCGTTTCAGTTACCATCCTTACACCTGGGTGGCTTTAACAAGCAGAAATTTCTTTTCTTGCAGTTTTGTTGTTAGGTGCCACCAGCTTGACTGTGACTCATAGTGACCTTCTGAACAATAGATCTGAACCCTGTCCTGCGCCATCCTCACAATCTCGGACGTACTCAGGCCCATTGCCACAGCCACTGTCAGTTCACCTGCTTGAGGATTTCCTCTCCTTCGGTGTCTCTCCACCCTCCCAAGTGTGATGTCCCTTTCCAAAGAATAGCGTCTCCTAGTGACATGCCCAAACTATGTGAGATACAGCGTTATCATCTTTTCTTCTAAAGAGCGCTCAGGCTGCACCTTCTCCAAGACATGCCTGTTTGTTCTTCTGCCTATCCATGGGCTATTCAGTATCTTCTCCAGCACCACAGTTTAAAGGCATCTATTCTTCTGTCATCCTTAGTCATTGTCCAGCCCTTACAATTTGGAAGCTAGAAGTCCAAATTTAGGATACCAGCTCCAGGGGAAAGAGCTCTCTCCCCTGCCCCTCTCTATTGCCCGCCCGCCCTCCTTCCCTCCCCACCTCCCTCTCTCTTTCTCATTCTCTCTCACTCTGTCTTGGTGGTTGCCCATTGCTGCAGTCACTGTGTCTCTCCACCTCTGAATCTTCCTCTCTTTCAGCTGACCCTCCCTCTTTCCCAGCATGATGTCTTTTTTCCAATTATTGGTCCCTGGCTGCAAACCCGAAATATGTGAGGCGAAGGTTTGCCATCATGTGATGCAACTGAAATTCCATGACTTGGGTCAGGTGCCCGTGAGACCTTAGACTGGCGTCCTTCCTCTTTAGCACGTGGCAGAGGTCCCTGGCAGTGCATTTGGCCAATTCCAGGCAAAACTTGTGACATGACAAGTTTTACAGGCAATACTCTATGGAAATTCCCTTCCCATAGGATTAGGAGATTGTCATGGGATTAAAGAATGTTTCCTTTTCCTAAATTGTTTTGTTTATCAGATCACAGGTGCTCATTAGGAAGCTGCCTCATTATGTCATCACATGCATGGATTGTGAGGGGCACAGCCCATTGCTTGACAGACAGCTGCTATAGGGGTGGTTACCTAGAGAGTGTGCTGACTCGTTTCTTCACCACAACAAGGTGGACATTGTGAGCAGGAAAAGCAAGTTACAAGAGTTTTTCGGTTTTTCACTGCACATGATAATTAAGTTTTAACTTGCAGTCGGCAAACTCTGCTTGTCGTTATTGAGTCTGAAGCCACTCTTGGCTGGCCCTGCAGTGGGTGTTTGGAGGAGCAGAGAGCCCATCTTTCTCCCCCGGAGCTGCTGGTGGGTTCGAACCAGAGAAGCATCACCCGTGGGTTAGCGGTGCAGCTCCCTGTGGGCCCGTCCACCTGAGCTTCTAACACTGTGAAAAAGTCGAGCCAACAGTGTGTCTGCTCTCACAAGAGATGGACCCCATGGGGACAGAGGGGCTGACACTGTCTCAAGCTGCTGACACTGGTGGCCCTTCAGAGCAGCCACAACCTCCAGTTTTCCAAAAACGCAGTGTCTGCCAATGGCAGTAGAGCAGAGTGTGGTAGAACGAGGCACGCCTGTGCACTGCCCACGTCCTCGCCTTGTCGGCCTGAAGACGGTCCGTCCCAGCTGCGCGATGAGAAGGCAGGAATTTCTGGCCGCCGCCTTTGATGCTTAGGCCTCTTTTAGCTCTGCAAAGTTCCACTTCCTCCTGTCTCTTTGGGCAAGGATAGGGCGCGTTTCAGCCGTGTTGTTCCTAGGGTTGCTGTGAGTCATAGTCAGCTCGTCAGCACCCAACACGTCGATGCAAGCTGTCCCTGGTTTGCTGGCCCGTGGACTCCACTTTGCTGAAATTCCCGCTTGGGTCTCAGTGCGTTTGTGACTTTGAGCTTTGCTGTCACGTCCCATGCTGCGTAGTGGTGGTCATGGCTGAGCCCGGGCCGCACCACGCTCAGTAATGGCTGTGCCCAGGCTTGCGGGCAGTGCCTGGCCCACCTGCCCACCAGCTCATCTGGGGACTGGTTTCCAGGAGCTGGTGTGCCCCGAGGTCAGGCTGCCTGTCGGGCCCCGGCCTCTGCCTCTCCAGTCGGTCAGTGCTGCAGGTTCTGCCTGCCGTTTCAGGCGCTGAAGGAGAAGGCGGAGCTGCAGGCACAGCTGGCCGCCCTGAACACGCGGCTGCAGGTGCAGGTGGAGCACAGCCACAGCAGCCAGCAGAGGCAGGACTCGCTCAGCTCCGAGGTGGACACCCTGAAGCAGTCCTGCTGGGACCTGGAGCGCGCCATGACCGACCTGCAGAGCATGCTGGAAGCCAAAAATGCCAGCCTGGCCTCCTCCAACAACGACCTGCAGGTGGCCGAGGAGCAGTACCAGAGGCTCCTGGCCAAGGTGGAGGACATGCAGAAGAGCATGCTCAGCAAGGACAATACAGGTGAGAGGCCGCCACGCGGCCCCTGCGCGCTCGGGGGTCAGCTGTGGCTTCGTGGTGGCATCCGCCTGCTCTCTGCTTCTTTCAGTGCACGACCTGAGACAGCAGATGACTGCGCTGCAGAGCCAGCTGCAGCAAGTGCAGGTGGAGCGCACGACGCTGACCAGCAAGCTGAAGGCGTCGCAGGCCGAGATCGCGTCCCTGCAGAGCGTCCGGCAGTGGTACCAGCAGCAGCTGGCACTGGCACAGGAAGCCCGGGTCAGGCTGCAGGGCGAGATGGCGCATATCCAGGTGCGGATGCTGCAAACGGACATCACCACAGGGGCCGACTGGCCAGCCTACCACGGTCACAGTGTGGAGTGGGGCTGCTTCCTCGGTTAGAAAGGGTGTTTCTAGATTTCACAGGGAAATAGAAAAGCGAGATCAGCTCACCACTCCCGTAGCCACACCGCCCGGCACAGGAGGCCTCCTCCCCGGGGGAGCAGCCTAGTGTCTAAACTTCTGCCCGCCTTTGGATCATTCTGTTAACACTGGGCTTGCAGGAGACTGGAGGGTGTCCTGGAGGGAAATCCAACTATTGGAGCACTTGGGAGAGCAGTTGCATCAATCCTATATCATCAGCGCTCCCCATAATTAGGCTTCTTCAAAAGTTTTCTAAACCTCAGACTCTCCCCTGTCCTAAGAAGAGCAGGCTGTGCGAGGTTGGAGAGCGAACCTGTTCTCGGTAATGGAGGAACGTGAGCCAGAAAAGGTTGAGAACGGTGAGGCTTTCATTGCTGAGAATAGTTGAGGCCATCTCCTCTAAACCACCAGAGTTGGAGGCAGTGGCGGTAGGTCTGGGTCTGCACTTGGACTCAGAGGTGTAGACGGTCTGGGATCTGGAGCTAGACTGTTCTTGAAAGAAGTTCTGGGATCTGAAGCTAGATTCAGACGTGATGAGTGTCTGCATCAGTGACGATTAGTGGGCTGGGGTCCAGATTTGGACTCTGTTTTGGTGGAAAGTCTCAACTCCCAAGCAGGACTCAGGGATGGTAGGGACTGACGTTCAGAGTTGGATTCCGTAGTGGTAGAAGGTCTGGGGTCTTGAGTTGGCTCAATAATAGTAGAAGATTTGGCATCCGGAGTTGGAGTCAGTGCTGGTAGAAGGTGTAGGATCCAGAGTTAAACTCAGTACTAGTAATAAATCCAAGATGGAGTTAGACTCAGTGTTGGTTGAAGGTCTGGGATCTGGAGTTGGGCTCAGTAGTGGTAGAGATCTGGGATCTGGAGTTGGGCTCAGTGGTGATAAATGTCTGGTAGATCCAAGTTGGACTCGGTGGTGGTAGAGGGTCTGGGACTGGAGCTGGACTCGGTGGTTGCAGAAGATGGGGAGTTTGGAGCTCAGTCGTGGTAGATGGTATAGGATCCAGAGATGGACCCAGTAGTGAAAGGTCTGGGATGTGGAGTTGGACTCCATGGTAGTGGTAGAAGATTCAGGTACTTGAGGCTTCTGGGTTTTTTCCTCTCTTCTCCTCACCAACCCCTGGCTCCTTTTGGGGCCTGGATGTCAGGCACTGTGGCCGCTTTTCCTCCTTGAAGCGGTCTTACTGTGATGAGGGGGCCCTGCTAGTCAGGGTGGCTGCTTTGATGGCAGCTTCAGCCATGAGGTCAGACCCCCAGCGGTAGAGGTCACAGACACACCTTCACAGGGGTGCTCTGTGCAAGCACTGCCGTCACTGCACATCCTCCAGGTGCTGCACTCCTGAGACCAGGTGCCCGGTGGTGGCACTGAGGCCGCTGCAGGAACTGAAGGGTGGCTGTCCCGTGCTGGTGGCCCAGGACAGGTCTGGTGACTTCACGGTGCTGTTTTTTTCTTCGTAGGTTGGACAGATGACCCAGGCGGGCCTCCTGGAGCACCTGAAACTGGAGAACGTGTCCTTGTCCCACCAGCTGACAGAGACACAGCACAGGTCCATCAAGGAGAAGGAGCGCATTGCAGTCCAGCTGCAGAGCATAGAGGTGAGGACGCCCCGCTGGCCCGCGCACGCTGGGGAGGGCGGAGTGCCTGTGGTACCCCCTACGCGCTGCAGTCATACACGCACAGCCAGGCTCCTCACACTCTGGGCTGCACGCGGTATTTGAAGGGTGATGTTCTTTATGAGACAGAGAGTGAGTGAGAGTGTGTGTGTGTGTGTGTGTGTGTGTGTGTGATACACACGGGCTCTAATCGCACATTCAGTCCTCACAGACACCCGCGTGCAGAGGACTTGGGTGTGCGTTGTCTGTGTGGGTGTAGATGTACATGTTGGGCCGTGTGCCTGCTGCACACATGCGTGGATGCTCTCACCCACCTGCGCTGCCCTGTGGACCCTCACGCCAGTCCTGAGCCCACCCCCGCCAGGAGCAGTTCCTCACTGAGCCGGCCGTGGTGTCAGGAAGAGCGGGGGCCCTGAGTGCTGCTCGCTCATGGGCCACACAGCCACGACGCCTGTGTCCCTCCTGTGCAGTCCGGACTCTAATCCGAACCCTCCCTTCCCGGAGCACAGTGTTCCATGTCCCATGGTTGGTAACATTATGTTGTCACTCTGCTGGCTGCACCTCACACTGGCCGCCACTTACAGCTCTGTGACCTGGTGCCAGCTGGACCTTGGTTGGGAGCCATGCTTGCCCACAGGGCACGGCTGGTGCTGTCTGCTGTCCTCACAGTCCCTGTTCAGTTCATCCTCTCCTGAATATCTCACAGGCTCTCTGGTCCCTGACATGCTCTCTTCTCTGGTCAGTTGATGGACGTGCCTCAATCCCAGGGTCGGTCTTGTTGAGGCCGGATGGCAGCCTCATGGGTCTGGCCTGGAGGGGCTGCCCCCAGCGTGAGTCCCACCTCCATCAACCACCTGGCTGCTGTTCCTCACCTTGAGGACGACCCCTGCACAGGCTCTTGGCTTGGTCAGCAGCTGGCGTGTCACAGCTACGCAGTGACCAGTCACATGCCTCCAGGCATGGTACTTCGGTTCATCAGCAGCGGGGCACATCCACTTCTTTGTGGATGGTGCTGTGTGGTTCATGGTCACAAGTTCCATGTTGGAGGCAGAGCATTGTTTGTGCCCTGTCGAGCCCTGCCAAGCCAGCCCTGGTCAGGACGCAGGAGCCATGGACGGAGGAGCAGGCCTAGATCACTGAAAGAGGCTTGGTCAGCATGCAGGGGACATAAATGGAAGAGCAGGTCTAGATGACCGAAAGGGGCCCTGGTCAGCAGGCAGGAGCCATGGACGGAGGAGCAGGCCTGGATGATTTGAATGGCTGCTGTTGACACACAGGTAAGCTGGCTTTTTAGAACTTTGTTTTTTGGGCTCAGGCTGACATGTTGGACCAGGAAGCTGCCTTTGTTCAGATCCAAGAAGCGAAGACGATGGTGGAAGAAGACCTTCAGAGGAGGCTGGAGGAGTTTGAGGATGAGAAGGAGCAGCTGCAGAGGATGGCAGACTCAGCAGCATCCTTGGAGCAGAAGCTGGAGCAGGTAAACTCATCTGGCCTCATGTGAGACACGACTTCCTCTGTGGGAACCTGTGGTTGTGTCCTCAGGCCCAGCAGAGGTGTGGCCTGCCAGTACGTCTCCATGTTAGGCCCGATGGGGGTCAGGTCAGGGCTGGGTGACTGGGCCTCTCCTGGTAGGACAGACGGAGGTTGGGTCAATGACTGGTGTAATCCTTTTCAAGGTCGTCATGTCTCTGCTGACCTGGTCATCTGTGTAATCTATAAACTGAGATCTCTTGTCACTAGCAGTGTCCCTTTACACTGGAATTTTGCATTTCTAAAAACTTCCTCCAGAGTATCTGTTTGACTTAAAACTGGAACAAGGGAAAAAGTACATGCTTTCAGAGCATGTAGTCTTCGCGCTTGGGAGCTGGCACACAGCATTGGTCTCTCCCCAGGTCCAGCTGACTCTGCAGCAGCGAGACCAGCAGCTGGAGGCCCTGCAGCGGGAGCACCTGGGCCTCATGAAGCAGCTCACAGAAGCGCAGGAGGCCCTGCAGGCCCGTGAGCAGAGCCTGGGGGACCTGCAGACACAGCATGAGGAGCTGCAGGCCCGGCTGGAGGAGCTGCAGGGAGAGGCGACCGCCAGGGAGGACACCATCCAGTTCCTGCAGAAGGAGAAGATTGTGCTGGAGGTGGCGCTGCAGGCAGCCCGGAGCAGTGAGGAGGAGCGAGACAGGGGGGCCAGGCAGCTGGAAGCGGGTGCCCAGGAGACATCGGAGGTTCTCGAGCAGCTGAGACAGGAGTTGGCTGTAAAGTCCAGCCAGGTAACTCGCACCACGGTCCTCAGTTGGTGTGTGGTCCTCTGGTGACACCTGCAGGATCTCCCCACCCAGGTGGGGACTATCTTCTATGGTTTCCAGACCGAACCCTCTGTGTCAGGTCCATTCCGACTCATGGTGACCACCATCAGGTTTCAGAGACTGTAAATCTTTACAGGAAGAAACCGTCACCTTAACCTCACAGAGCAGCTGATGAATTCGAACCACTGACATCATAGTTTGTAGCCCAACATGTGGAGCACTCTGCCACCATGACTTCTTTAATATGTGATTGTTGGGTTTTGTGCACTTCAAGTCAAAACCAACCCATAACTGACTCCAGTGGGTTTTCAGAGACTAACCTGTTTTTCTCCCACATAGTCTCCGGTGGATTTGAGCTGAGTACTTCTGGGTTGCCAGCGTATCTCCTTACCATTAGGCTACTAGGGCTCCATTTATATGTGGAGGTGGTGGTGGTGGTTGTGTGCTGTCATGTTGGAATCGACCCATAGCTTAGCCCTCCAGCAGGTTTTGAGAGGCAGTAAAGAGCATGGAAGGAGCTTGCCCGTTTTTCTCCCTCGGACCGCTGGTGGATTTGATCCATGTGCCTCTGTGTTGGCAGTGCAGTTCCTTAGCACTAGGTCATCAGAGCTCCATTTACATGTGGTAGGGAGAGAATTTAAAGAAACTGAAAATTCTTACGGTGCATGTGATTTGCATCTGATGCCTATCAGTTTGTTTATTAAGAACAAGACCTGCTGAGACCCTGCAAATAAGATTAGGGTGGATGGATACTGAGCTATTCTCAGAGTATTGGCCCCATCCCAAGATTGTCAGGTTGAAAGGGGGTTCAGGGAACAGTGGCCATGGCTCTGAGGCCCTCTCTGTTTTTTCGACTCTCATGTCCCCTCTCCTGGAAGCCACCTGTCCAACCTGTGTCCCAGTCGATCTGGTGTCATCTATCCAGCCCCCAAGTTCTGGTTTCCCCAGCATCACCTGCAGAGTTCTCATGTCTCAGTCTTCCTGGCATCACCTGCCCAGCCCCCTTGTCCCGGTCTCCCTGGGGTCACCTGCCCAGCCCCCGTGTCATGGTCTCCCTGGCATCACCTGCCCAGCACCCCTACCCCAGTCTTCCCGGGGTCACCTGCCCAGCCCCCGTGTCATGGTCTCCCCGGGGTCACCTGCCCAGCCCCAGTGTCTCGTTCTCCCTCATGTCACTTCCCCAGCCCCTGTCCAATCCAGCCCTGATGTCCCAGTCTCCCCGGTGTCACCTGTCCAGCCCCAGTGTCCTGTTCTCACTTGTGTCACCTGCCCAACCCCTGTATCCTGGTCTCCTTGGTGTCACCTGTCCAGCCCCCATGTCACAGTCTCCCTGGAGTTACCTATCTTTTACTCATTGAGGTGAGTTTAGTTCTAGGCACAGCAGATGTCTAAACTGTCTCCTAGTTCTTGGAAGTTCCGTGAGAAACAAATAAACATTAAATCCCCTAGAGTCGCGTTTCCCCAAGTCTATGTGCCCGTGGACCACAGGGCCCTGAAAACAGTTCCGATTCTGTGGGTAAAGTGCAGACTCATCTCGAGTGGCCCCGAGGTGGAATGGACAGCTGGTCTCGGACTCAACTGAGAGCTGCTCAGCTTAGACAGCCAGAGTCGACCACCTGCACCCAAGGGCCCAGCTTGACTCCTCCTTTTAGTGTAATAGACTTTGAGTGGAGCACAGCCGGGCTCGTGCTCAACTGAATGGCTGTGACGGTCCGCGTTACAGCAGCAGGAGTGGAATGCTGCCACAGAACAGGTAGCCCCGAGAGGGAAGGAGGTCTGCTGACCCAGACCTGGCACGTCCCCTTCCTCACACCCTGTCCCTCCTCCTACCGTGCCCTCCCTCGTCGTCGTCTTAGTTTGTTTTAGATGGTAAATAAAGAAGGGGAGGCCGGTGACCCTCTGGAACCACACCTCTGTCCAGTGAGGACTTGTCTCCACCATGACTGGGGAGCTGGCTCTTAGATATTTGTGGGCTCTCTGTGCCCTTCTGGAACCCCTAGATTTAACGTGCTGTGCAAACATGTCCCCCCAGGTGGAGCACCTGCAGCAGGAGACGGCCACACTCAAGAGGCAGACGCAGAAAGTGAAGGAACAGTTTCTTCAGCAGAAGGTAAAATGCCCTTGTCCGTTTTCTTTGTGTGAAACATGGCGAGGAGAAGTCCTTTGTGTTGCATGTACTTCAGCACAAGACCGAGTAAGGAAATGTGACCTTTCGCGTGTGTCTTCCTTGACGGACCCGTTAACTGGGGCGCACACTGGCAGCCCGAGCCCACCCACGTGCCCGTGCCTGTCCCGAGCTCAGGAGCTTCTCCCTGCGGGCTGGCTGAGGCTGTCCACCCTGGCCTGCACCAGCAGGAACCTGGCCTTCCCCGTGGGCCCATCACCCAGAGGGCTGTGTGCACTGTTAGTCCCCGTGGATTGTGCTGCTTGAAGAGTCTTTGACCTTGACTTGTGCGTTCACAGGACACTGGGGGTGTGGACATGATGGGACATTAGCCAGGCCAACTTACTTGTCGGGGGGTACTTGTGACGAGCATCACTCCACTGTGGTGAAGCCATCTTTGATTCTAAGATTTAAGCCAGAAGGTCACCCCAGGACACAGGCAGCTGAAGGCAGAAGGACATGGACAGACTCCTTGGACGAAATGAGACGTCCCAAGAGCCATCAAAAGCTGACCGTGTGCTGCTTCGCCCCAAGTCCTGGGGCCGTTGTGGCATTGCTGGTGGCAGCATTCATGGCTTGAGGTGTGAAGGCTATCTGGTTGGTAGGATTTTAGATTTATAGAAAGAAACTTTGTGCCTTTAGCTCAAAGCCGTGGCTGTTTTCAAGAAGTTGGGATGGTCAGTGTGTCCTGTCCCCCTCCCGGCCCCACACTAGCTCGCTCTGTTGGCTTGGTAACAGGTGATGGTGGAAGCCTACCGCCGAGACGCCACCTCCAAGGACCAGCTCATCAGTGACTTGAAGGCCACCAAGAAGAGGCTGGACTCGGAGCTGAGGGAGCTGAGGCAGGAGCTGCTCCATGTCCAGGGCGAGAAGAAGTCCGTGGAGGCAGAGCACGCTCGGCTGCAGAGGGAGTCAGCCCAAGTGCACCGTCGCGTGGCGGACCTGGAGGGGAACCTGCAGTCGGTGCAGAAGGAGAGGGATGCCTTGGAGACACAGCTGCAGGTCAGGAGTCAGCGGGGTCTCAGAAGGACCAGGAGGTCGGGGACTGCTCTGCAGAGAGCAGTGTAGATGGCCACCTGCCTCGATGGGGGGAGCTGGTTATCAGGGCACAAGGCCTGTGAAGATAGTAGTGGGGTTCGGGGGGCAGAGAAGGGGCAGGGCCCATTAAAGGAAAAGGGCGCTGTCAGCGGGGAGGAGCCAGTGAGTGGGAGGGAGAAGAGGGGAAGGGGTCTGTATGGGGGGTAGGCAGGGCAAGAGGGGGAGGGTGGGTGGGGCAGGTGAAGGAGTGGGGTTGGTGCGAGGGAGAGGATGGTGCAAGGGGGTTCCTGTGAGGGAGGAGCAGGAGGAAGAAGAGACAGTGAGGGACGAGGGACCAGCCAGAGGGTACAGACAGGGACAGTGCAGGTCGGGGTTTTGAGGATTCGAGAGTAAGGGGGTGCAGTTTGAGGATTCCAACGTGTAAGGGGTGAGATGGACCGTGAGTGATGTCCATGTGCTGAGAAGGGATGTCCCCTCATGTCCAGTTCTGGAAGACTTGGGAACTGCTCTGACACCTGGAGCAGGGAGTCCAGAATTGGCTCTGAGCAGGAGGCTGGGAGGGAGGTGACAGAGCGGCTAGAGCAGGGCCCTGGGCACTCGGTTGTGAGGCAGAGTGGGAACATGACCCATGGTCACTAGAGGGGGGAGGACTCGGCACTGCTCCTGCCTGGCCCCTGCTGTAGCGTGGTCATTACAGCCGGGACAGGGCTCAGCACGGTCGTTACAGTGACGAGAGAGTGTGCCATGGCCCTGCATGACCTTGACATGGTCATTACAGGGGAGGCACCTCAGCACCGCCCCTGGAGGCCGGACCCTTAACTGGTGCCCTCGTCTGAGGTACCAGGGCCTTCAAGAGTGCCCTCTCCTGAGGCGCTGGGGCTTTGAAGGGTGCCCTCACCTGAGGCGCCAGGGCCTTCAGTGTCCTCACCTGAGATGCCATGGCCTTCAAGGGTTCCCGCGCCTGAGAGGCGCCGGGGTCTTAAAGGGTGCCTTCTCCTGAGGTGCCGGGGCCTTCAGTGCCCTCGCCTGAGGCGCCAGGGCCTTTGGCACTTCTCACGCCGGCTCCTCCCTTCTCTTTAGTCTCTGCAGTTTGATAAAGAGCAGGTGGTCGCGCTCACAGAAGCCAATGAGGTGTTGAAAAAGCAGATTGAGGAGTTGCAGCAAGAAGCCAAGACGTGAGTCCCACGGGAGGGCCTTCCTGGGTGTGTCTGCGCAGGGGCACACCAAGGTCACAGGTGCCCTGGCCAGCCACCGTGGAGTCTGTCCTCCGCCTTTCTGTGGACATGTCCAGGGTGGACACGCCCTGCGTGTATACACGTACATACGCGTGCTCATGTGCACACAGCCAGGTGGGGGTACACGCACGTGCTCATGTGCACACAGCCTCGTGAACACATTTGTACACCTTCATCCTGCATGTGTATACACAAACACATGTGCACACATCCAGAGTGAACGCACACGGACACACAGCCAGGGTGCATGTGTTCTGGTAAACACACACCTGCATAGACATATGCACATGGTGCACAGACGAGGTGGCCCACGTATGCATGCCTGAGGAGAGCCTCATGCTCACACATACCCACATGTCCATGTGAACACACGGGGCATGGAGCAGTCCTGAGTACACTTGACTTGCCTGGCTGCTACTGATGTCCAACAAGAGCCACGGGAAGGTTTTCTCTGGTGGGACAGGAGCTGTTGCTCAGTCCTGCAGGATCTTTAACATGTCCTCCGAGGGGGAGGTGGCAGCTGAGGCCCTGTTCTCCCGGTCCCCTGGCTGCTGTCTCTCTTCATCTCCATGCGCTCACCTGGGCCTCATGGCTGGAGAGAAGCGGGTTCTGAGGAAGGGTGGTAACCCTAATGTGCTGTCCTCTGGCTGTGGGAGCAGACAAGCCTGCAGTGAAAGCCACTCGTCCTCTGTGGTGTCTTAGGGCCATCACGGAGCAGAAGCAGAGGATGAAGCGTCTGGGCTCGGACCTGACCAGCGCCCAGAAGGAGATGAAGACCAAGCACAAGGCTTACGAGAACGCTGTGAGCCTCCTCAGCCGCCGTCTGCAGGAGGCCCTGGCCGCCAAGGAGTCCGCAGAGGCCCAGCTGGTCGAGCTCAGGGCGAAGGGCGCCGAGGCCGGTGGGGTCACCCCCGCCTTGCAGGTAAACACCCATGGGTGTCATGGGCAAGCCCCACCTTGCATCTGTGGATGTCATAGGCTACAC
>NW_006400054.1:1274406-1294890 GCF_000299155.1 Elephantulus edwardii | reverse complement strand
GTGGTATGTGGTGAGTGCCATGTCTGTTCTTGCATCACCACAAGGGTGTTGGAATGTGGGGCGGTCACTGTTGGTGTGGGGTGGATATTGGCCACCGTGGCTGCCAACACTTCAGTCGTGTGGCATAGTGAGACTGTGTGTCCCCTGTTGTCAGGAGAGGGTCCAGAGCCTGGAGGCGGAGCTGGAGACGGTCAGCCACAGTAAGATGCTGCTGGAGAAGGAGCTGCAGGAGGTCATTTCTGTGACCAGCCAGGAGCTTGGGGAGTACCGAGAGAAGGTGCAGAGACTTGAGAGTGAGGTACTTGCTGCTCGTCTGGGGCTGGGGACCCTGCGGGGATGAGTGAAAGGAAGGGGCTCTGTGAGCAGAGGACCTGTTGATGGCCTCGGCCGCACTGCCTTCTGGCAGTACCGTCTGGCAGCCTGCGTGTCTCAGGTCAGCACTTAGGCGAGCGGTGTCTCCAGCGCTCACATGGGAGTGGACAGCACGGTGGCTGCCCTCCTTTTGGTCTCATGTTCTGGCTACAAGTGGCTGCCTGGACATGTGCTTCCCTCTGTGTCTCCCGCCTGTGGGCACTCTGCGGACACAGCCTAGACTCCAGCCCCCTGGCCACAACGGAGGGAGTGTGGGAGACAAGGGAAGCACCAGCTGTGGCTGCAGCCTTGGGGTCACAGGGTGTAGGTACGCAGCCTGCAGGTAGTGTTGTCACGTGCGCTGCAGAACTGTAACCACTCTTCTCATGGTTCGCTCTGATTGGTTTCACCTTCAGGAAGCCAGAGGTGCTCAGAGGAAGCTGCGCTCCCTGGAGGAGTCCAATACCAAGCTGACTCTGGAGCTGGAACACGAGCGAGGGAAGCTGACGGGCCTCGGGCAGTCTAACGCCGCGTTGCGCGAACACAACCACATCTTAGAGACAGCCTTAGCCAAGAGAGAGGCCGACCTGGTCCGCCTCAACCTGCAGGTATCCAGACTTGCCCCCAGGACCCCTGTGTGCGGCACTGGAATTCTCTAGAATCAGTCTCCATAATCAACTGTGAGCGGACAAGGCAGCAGAAGCCCCTGTTGGTGGGGCAGTAGGGTCCCACCCCGGACATCTGGCCACTGTGTTGAGGAGGGGTTGACATTCTGAGTATCTAGGTGACCCTCTGTACAGTGGGCTCAGGCCACATTCATTGAACACAGTCACCCTGTGTAAGGACCATTTCCCAAGACCATCTGGCACTGGGGATCAGATCACTCGAGAGAGTATGCAGCCTCTGTCAGAGGAGCTGCCGACCCCACGGTGTGGGCAGCCCGGCTGGCTGGAGCCCAGCCCTGGGTTCTGTGGGCAGTTTGGAAATGTCCTCATAGCCCTGTGGCCTCTCTGGTCTGCTCTCATGTCGACCTCAGGTTCAGTGGGCAGTTTGAAAATGTTCCCGTAGCCCCAAGCCCTCCCAGGTCTGCCCTCGCATCAGCCTCGGGTTCTGTGGACAGTGTGGAAACATCCCCATAGCCCTGCAGCCTCCCAGGTCTGCTCTCATGGCCGTGTTCTCCAGAGCGGCTCCCGGCTTCCCTGCAGCCCCGTGGGGCCCAGACAGTGCCTCCCACACCTGCTCCCATACCCAGGCGTTTCTGACTTCTCCTTGCTGCCACATGGTCTAGGTGCAGGCGGTTCTGCAGCGCAAAGAGGAGGAGGACCGCCAGATGAAGCAGCTTGTGCAGGCCCTGCACACGGCGCTCACCAAGGAGAAGGCCAGAGTCAGCGGCCTCAAGGAGCAGGTGTGTGGCGGCGAACTCCTAGTGTTAGGTACAAACCGAGGGGTACCTTTTAGCCCTCCGCTCTGCAGGATGGGTCCCTTCCTGGGCTTCCTGGGAAGGAGGAAGGACTCTTGATCATGTCTGGAGGTGAGAGCCGCTGTGCACAGCCTCCTGATAGCAGAGGCCTGGTTGATGTGGCTGCTGGGAAGGGTGGCTTACATGCAGAGTGAGGTGCGTGGAGTAAGTCCAACAGGTGCCACCTCAGAATACAAACAGGGAGACTGGAGGTAGGTTTTTCATCTTCTGTGGACGCCTTTAGTGGTCTGCCTGGTGCTTCCGTCTCAGCTAACTTGGCAGACAGATCCGCTGCCGAGACCATGCCCACCTCTGAAGTGGACCTCAGCCCGCTGTGCACCCAGAACACACCTGGCTTGTATCTTCCTCCTCTGTCAGGGCTTGAGCTTCAAGAAGACAAGGAACTGGGTCGCCTGTCTCCGTGCTTGACACGTAGTGGGTGGTCAGCACGTGCTTGCCCTGTGTTAGTGTGTGTGTATGTCTATGATGAGTGTGCGCACATGTGGAGTGTTTGTCTGTTTACATGCTTGTATACCAGCACCCAGACCGACTGTTGCTGAATCCATTCCAACCCATCTCCGCTTCCATGAGGTTTCTGAGGTTGTGTGTATCTCAGGGAGGGTACTGCCCCCATGTCTTCCAGTGGAGCGCTTAGTGGGTTCCAACTCCCAACCTTCCCTTTAACAGTGCCCCACATGACCCACGTCCCTGTCCAGACACAGGACCCGGAGTATGCAGATGGGGCTGCCTGCTGTGCTGTGTCTGACAGGGCAGACAGTACTTTTCCCTTTAAGCTCCATTTTGAATTTTTTACATGTCTTAATTACTTTTAAAATTTAAAACTTGCAACCTGAAACTACAGCTGTTAGGGAGCTCTGCGGACCTAGTTTGGTGCCCGAAGGTAGTGGCTCTCTGGCAGTTTGAACCCACTGGACAAAGATGAGCGATTGCCTCCTGTGTAATTTACAGCCTTTAAAGATCCACTCAAGGGCCAGCGATGAGTTGGTTCCAACTTGATGGCAGTAGTTGAGTTAGTCATTATGGCCTAAATTTTACTGCATTCTTTACAAATTCTGTTATATTAGAGATGAAAACAGAGAGAGATTAGGAAAATTGTAACTGAGAAGGTCAGGGGAAATGCGTACATGTGACTTTGATTTCGTCTTTATTTTTTTTTAAATTTTTTTCTTAATTTTTATTGTATTATTTTTACGTGTACTGTCAAATCAGATCTGACTGGTACAGGAGGAGATTGCCCCCTCCTTCTTCAGCAGAGCATCTGGTGGATTTGAATCTGGGATTGCAGTGCACGTCTTTTATTTTTTTTAAGGCAGTAATGACAAATGATGTTGTTATGTGCTGTCGAGTTGCTTACAAATCATAGCAACCCTATGTAAACAGTTCTGCACCTTGCTCTATCATGTGCCAGCCTTACTCTCTTTGACACACCTGCCTCCATTACCCCAGTCACTGAGTCAGTCTATCTTATCAAGGGTTTTCCTCTGCTGCACTGTCCCTCCACCCTCCAAGCATGACATCCCTCTCCAACGACCAGTCCCTCCTTGCGTAATGCCCAAAGTATGTCAGACAGAGCTTCAGAATCCTTGCCTCCAAGGGGCAGCCTGCTTTCACCCTCTCTAGGACAAATCTGTTTGTTTTCCTAGCAGTCCACAGTATATTTAGTACTCTTCTCCAGCACCACAGCTCAAAGGCATCTATTCTCACCCTGTCATCACTAGTCATTGTATTTCTCTATAACGCATTTAGGATTGTTGCCCTGATTCAAACATAGTACAAGCTAGTAAGGAGTTCCTGAAAGCGTGAAGATCAGAGGACGGGGACGACAACCACTGTTCGTACATGGGCAGTATTTTTCCAGACATCTCCCAGAGACTTTTCCCCTCACTGATCTATAAGAATTGGCGAGCAGACGAGCTCTGGTGGCCTTGTGGCAAGAAGCTGCACTGCAATTCCAAAAGTACACGTTTCAAATCCAGCAGATTCTCTGCTGGAGAAGGAGGGACAATCTCCTCCTATACCAGTCAGATCTGATTTGATGGTGTGTACACACAAACACACACACACAATTGGTGGTGCTCAGTCTTTTCCACGTGTGTTACTGGTTATAGGGTTTTCTGCTTGTTTTAGTGTGACCGCAGCCCATACTTGATTCAGGGAACATTTGTGCCGCATTTGTCTGAAGGGTGCCCCCAGGGAGGCCATACTTCTTCAGGCTGATGGAAGGACAGGGACAGTGCTGCCACAGGCTGATAGAGGGATAGGGCAGTGCTGTGGCTGCCGCGTGGCTCGTGCCCGTGGGGCATTCTCACTGCCAAGCAGTCAGCAGTTTTTGTGACGATTCTTTTTTGTTCTCTTCTTTAGATATTAAAAATTTCAAATTGATCCAGTTTCTTTTTTACAACTACGGACTTTGTATAATCCTTTACTTTCTTCCAGTACAAAGGTTGTTTTTTTCTGTTGCCCTTAGTTCTTCATTGAAATAAATGCACCTACTGCCATCTTTTTTAAGTTTTATTTTTAAATAAATGCTTGTTGATGCAAATAGACTAGGAAACAGTTCTTAGAAAGGAATAGGGAAGATGTTGCTTTATGCTAAGAATTTGTTTGTCTTCTTGTAATCCTTAAAAAAAAATCTCGTGAGCAGCCATGTGATTGACAAGCTACATGAAGTTTGGAAAATTCAGGCAGGGGATGACTCCATGGGGCATAACAGAGGGTAGAAGAGTCGATCTTTTTACTGCAGCATTTAGAAGACGCAGAAGGTAGATATGTCTAGAGACAAAAACCTATTTAGACAGAGAAAATGGTGAATAAACTTGCTCATTCAATGCATTTCCATTCTCAACCTGTGGTGAACACTGTTAGGGACTTAAACCCTCTGTAAGGGTACTTAATTAAGGTTTCCGTAAGCGATCTGATAAACTTTTCAAGAAACCATTAAGCGTGGCTACAGCGCTTTGGGGAAAAATTGAAGGGGGGGGTCAGGGTAGTAGTGGTTGGCACTGGCCGCCACTCCAGGGGTCCCGTCTGTGCTCCGCATAACCCTATTCCCTCCTCCTAGGTTTCTGCAGTCAAGGCCGAATCGGGACACAACCGTCGCCACTTCAAGGCCGCGGCCTTAGAGCTGAGCGAGGTGAAGAAGGAGCTGCAGGCCAAGGAACAGCTGGTGCAGAAGCTGCAGGCGGAGGCTGAGGACCTGCAGTGCGTGTGGGCGGGCAGAGGGGCATGGGCACGCGAGGTGGACAGGGATGTTGGGTGGACTGGTGTGTGGCCCGGGCAGATGTGGACTTAGCAGTGCACGCTGGGTGGATGGACAGGCTGGGTGGACTGGTGTGCGGGCTGGACAGGTATGGACTCACCGTGCACATGCTGGGTGGATGGGCTTGCTAGGTGGACGGGCATGGCGGGCGGATAGGCATGCAGGCTGGGCAGGGGTAAGCTCACTGTGCACCCTAAGTGGGCAGGCACACTGGGTGGATGGGCATGCGGGTGGACAGATGTGTGGGCTGAGCTGGGCTGGGCTGACCATACACATGATGGGTGGATGGGCTGCTGGGTGGACGAGGATGTGGGCATCACCATTGGGCCGCACTGGTCTGCAGCCCTGCATGTTTGGGAACATTAAAAAGGCTGTGGAGGCAAATTTGGAAAGTAGTGTGACTAACCCCCGTCTCCAGAAGTATGTGTGGCATGATGTTGCAGACTGAGCCCATCTCTGTTCCATCCACTGTTTCTCATTTCTAGCTTGCTGGTCCTTTACTGGGACCTTTTTTTAATTTTTACTGTATTATTTTTACGTGTACCGTCAAATCATATCTGACTGGTACAGGAGGAGATTGCCCCCTCCTTCCCCAGCAGAGCATCTGGTGGATTTGAATCGTGTAGCTCGGGGATTGCAGTGCAGTGTCTTGCCACTAGGCCACTAGAGATCCCTTACTGGGACCTTTTCACAGGAAGAGGTGCAGTGTGAGTGTCACAGTAGTCAGCCTGAGACCCCGCTGGTCTGTGGTGTCAGAATCATGGGGACACAGGGCTGAGACCAGTGTTGATGTGCAGGCAGAGGGGCACCCAGTACCTATCTGCCCAGATGCCCCCCAGTGTTGACTAGCCCCATGGGGCTCTGGAGCCAAATCCTGGCCACCACTTGCCACTTGGTCTTGAAGGAGTGACCTCCTCCTCTGTGTGTAGCAAGGTTAATGAAGCATCGTTTCAGAGAGGGTCCTGTGGGGGTTAGTGGAGGCCCTAGTGCTGTCCACTGGAAGCAGGGTCCTATTCGGATGAGCAGTAGAGACACCCCCTGGCACCGTGTTCATTCTGCCTGGTGTCTTGCACAGGCGGCAGGAGGGGAAGCACTCTGAGGAGGTGGCGCAGTTCCAGGAGGAGTTGGCTGAGGCCCGGGTGCAGCTCCAGCTCCTGCAGAAGCAGCTGGACGAGCAGCAGAGCAGACAGCCCACAGGAAACCAAGAGGTAACCCACCAACCAGCACACAGCTCTGCCCAGTCACCTTTAGTGGTTTGATGTCCGGAGTGGTCTTCAAAGATAGTTCTGTCACCATAAGCAGAAAATGACTTAAGAGAAGTTTTCTAGTGCAGAAAGGGCACTTGGAAATGCTTCTGGTCATGTGTCTTTCCCCCCAGATGGAAAACCTCAAGTGGGAGCTGGATCAGAAGGAACGAGAAGTCCGGTCCCTGGAGCAGCAGCTGGACTCCACCCAGCAGCAGAGCCAGAGAGAAGTGGAAGGGATGCAGCAGTTCCTGCAGGTGCTCGAATGTGCGGCCCCCAGAGCCTTCCCATTAGTTCTTTGTTACCGAGTGGTCCGTGGCCAGGCAGCACTGGCACTGGTCACTCTGCCAAGAGTTCGCCTTTCCACCCACATACCCACATTTTAACAAGATCCCAGAATTGAGAGGATGGGGAGATTGTAAACAAATGGCTAGGCTACTTGGATTGGCCAGTGCTCTGTCTTAGACACAGTTTTGCTGCTTCTAACAGCTGTTCTTGGCATTTAGACAGATAACGTCGGGGTTCATTGTAGGACGTGAGCATGAGAATGGTGGAGGCGCCTTGACAGAGGCTCCGGAAGGTGGGGGAGGATGTTGCCGGCATGGATGTGCCTCCAGGCGCTGGCTGCTGGAGAAGGTTCATGCCAGAGAGCAGATACCATATTTTGTCCTGTAAGGCTCAGCACTACCTTTGAGTCTCAGTGAACCATTTTTGACTTTCAGTCCAATACCAGAGCTACTGTTGTTACAAGGTGCCAGCAAGTCAGTTCTGACCCCCAGCGATTGTAGGTACAACAGAAGCGAACCTCACCTGCTCCTGTGCCAGCCTCCCCGTCTCTGCTGTGCTAACCTGTTGTTGAGGTCACAGTAACACTGTAACCATGGCCACTCCACCCTTCTTTCTTCCAAGATTTGTTTGCTCTCTTTGAAGACATTAGCAGTGTATGTACCGTCTTTTAACTGTTGCTTTTCTTCTGTAACTGAAATGTCTGTGGCTTCACTTTATTTAGAATATCAAATCTGAGCTGGAGATGGTGAGGGAAGATCTGCACATGACCCAGAAAGATAAGTTTATGCTTCAAGCGAAAATGTCAGAACTGAAGAACAACATGAAGATTGTGCTTCAGCAAAACCAGCAGCTGAAGCTGGACCTGAAACGCAGCTCAGCCAAGAAGGTGGGTTGACCATGTCTCTCCTGAGTGAATTCACACACACAGTGGATTTGTTTAGGTGGGAGATTTTCTGGTTGTTCAGATGTGAGTGGATTCATTTAACCAGCACGTACTGAGCAGCCCTTGTGTGCCAGACATGGGTCATGATCAGGGGACCTTCTGCTTGGACAGCTGGCCAGATGAGTTCTGTTGGGTGTGGACAGGACAGTTCATTCTTTCATAAATTCAAACAGCATTTTGTTGTTCTTTATCACCGTGGATGGGCAGTGATGGTCTGTTTGTGGGATAGCAAGCTGAAGACAGGCTAGCTAGTGTCTGGGCGGCCTCTGCAAGAGGTGCTTATGGGCACCCCACCCCCACCGCTCTGTTTGTGGGAGAGGGAGGCTGATGAGCTGGAAGTTCTACCAAGTGAATTTCTTGGAAAATCTAAAATCAAGACCCACTTACCCCACAGAAAACTCCTTGTGTATGTCAGGTATCATCCTTTAGAGGTCCCAGAACACCCTAACATGGAAACTATTGCAGAGTCAGAGAATCTAGCTTCTCAGAGGAGCCCCCAGTCGAAACACAAAAACTTGTGTGGGTGCTTGGTTATGTGCATTAGAAATCCAGTCCCTTGCTGATCGCCAGCTCCTATGGAGACACAGATGGCTAGAATGAGGACCTGCTGTCCAGGTTGGGGAGGTACCAGCCGGCAGGAGATGGTCAGAGAATGAGACTGCTAATGCTGTGCTTTCAAACAGAGGAAGGAACTGAAGGGTGAGGCCAGCCCCTCCAACCCTGTGACGCCGGTCAAGGTTCCCGACTGCCCGGTCCCCGCCTCACTACTGGAAGAGCTGCTCAGACCCCCGCCTGCTGTGAGCAAGGAGCCCCTGAAGAACTTGAATAGCTGTCTCCAGCAACTCAAGTATGTGTCTCCTGTCCCGGTTTGTCCTAACAAGCCAAGGCCAATAGGGTGCTTGGGCAGATCCCCGGTCAGGACTGGCTTCCCAGCCATGGTGTCCAAGTCCTGCCCTGTCATCCTTGAGGTTCAGGCTTCTGACCTACCTGGGCAGTTGCTGATGATGGGGTGGCCTTTATGGGCAGTAAGGGAGGCATCTTGTCAGACTCTGTGAGTGAACTCGTGTGACACTGACCTCGAGGGGCTTCCCACAGCAGTGACTCCCCAGTGTCAATTTGTGGTTCCTGATGGAAGCATAAACAGTGTGCCTGAGCCACAAGCCTGCCTGTGTCTGTGCCCTGCATGGAGAACTAAGCAAAGAGCCTCTGAACTCAGAGCCCACTGGCTTTTCTGTCCCTCAAGGCCTCTCAAATGTTAGGGAATGCGCTGCATTCTGATTTGGGCTACCCCCAGACAAATCTGGATGAGCTCTCAAGCCTGAATAGTAAGGAATTGCACTGCCAACACAAAGGTTTGCACTTCAAATCCACCAGCTGCTTTGCAGGAGAAAGACAGGCAGTCAACTCCCACAAAACCTGATGGAGGGTCAGTTATGGGTCAGTTCTGACTCTCTGGTACACAACTACAACGGACAAACCTGGAGACCTGATTATACTTCTGTCAGAAAGCTTTCAGCATCTGTGTCTAGCTCTAATCTTGAGTGTTCTCCCTCTGTGTTCTCTCTCCTCCAGGCAGGAGATGGACAGCCTGCAGCGCCAGATGGAGGCGCACACCATCACCGTGCATGAATCACTGTCCTCATGGACTCAGGTTGAAGACCACCTTGGGGATCTGGCCCCTCCCTGTCCAGCCCCTGCCGGAGATCACGCCAACTCCAAGGGGGACGCAGAGAAACACAATCCGAGCTGTGTGGCCACAGAAGTATCGGAACAGTGACCTCTGGAAATCCTCTCACTTCCAAGCTTTTTGTAACTATGTAAAGGAAGATTCTTTTATCAACACTATTTATTTTATTGTGTCCTGTTTTTCTAAGAGGTGAACCTTTCGGTTTTGTTTTTGCTGTAAATGAAGAGAGGGACAGACTGAGAGGCAAGGCTGGAAAGGAGTCGGTCTGCAGACCAAAATTAGCATCTCTTCAGAGATGAGTACTGTTTGATGCCTTGTTTAGACTGACGTGTGGTATTTCTCAGTGTCTGAGGGTGAAGTGAGGGTGGAAGCTGCCCCCAGTAGTCATTCCTAGAATCGTTTGAGGACACGTCGCCAGGGGAGGCACCTGGGTTCCTCACTTTCCTGCCTGATTCCACAAGCGCGTTACTTCATGCAGAAATGAATCTTTATTTTGCACCTTTGTTTTTTTTTCAATTTTATTTTGTTTGAAAATAGCCATCCCACTCTAGGATGCATATATAAATACAGAAAATCATTATCTAATCTTTAAAAAAATATATATGCTTATACTATTGGAGAATGATCGCAGTTGTCTTTTTATTCATTGCTTTTTGAGAATTTTTTTTAGGTCAGGACATAATGTGCATGTCGGATTTAGGGATGTCAGAAAACTATTTTTAAAAATTATTTTATTTACTGCATCTTCTAAAACCAAATATTCTTGCACAGAGAGGGTTGTTGTTTGTTCTCATTTCTTTTTGAGTCTCTTTTTCCCCACTGTCCTGCTTTTCCCAAATTGCTTAAGCTCTGAGTAATCAGATGATCTCTCCTCAGCCAGTCCACCTCTGAGGAGCAGGCCTGGTTCTTCCTGAGGCCTGCTGGCCACCAGCAAGCACCCACGGTTCTCAGAGCGCAGAGGCTTTCAGAGGCTGCTCCAAGCTCTGAGGAGAGTAGAGGCAAGGAAGGAAAGCGGGAAGGCTCAGGGTGGGTAGAGGAGAGGACAAGAGGAGCAACAAAGGTCAGGAGTTCCCTGTAGGAACCTGACGTGCTCCCTGATCCACTCTCATTCGTAGATTGCTGAGCAAGGGACCAAGGCTTCCTTGTCTTCTCATATCTGCGCCTGTTAACCAGGGGCTGATGTAGTCAGGCAGAGACAAGCTGAGAACTGAGCTGCTTTGATTTTGACCACAATCAAAAGGGTAAGAAGGCCCCTTACTGGATTGTCTAGGTAGGGGCATTGCTGCTGTCTGCAAGAGCTTGACCAGCACCATGAAGTGGGTGGTCTCCCAGAGGCTCACCAGTAGGATGCCTTATTTTAAAACCAGTCATGCCATGTACATGCCATTTTCTGTGTACATTTTCTCCACCTACCATGTTTCAACCCTAAAAACTACTGTGAGGCTTGAAGTTTGTAAAGTTTTCCCCCCTAGTTTGCTAAAAAAAAAAATAATAAGATATTTATTGTTATAGAGAAGCCAGAGAACGGGTCCCTGTGTCTTCTACCAATGGACCAGTCTGAAGGTGAAACACCTCTGCTCCATCCAGACGTGATCCTCTTGGTAATATTGCTGTGTCTATTTTGTGGAGAAAACAGTATTGTATTTTTAAGGTGTCTGTGTTCTCTTGTAATATAGCGTTAGAAGGTTAACTGAAAGGATCAGTAGCATTAATTACAAAGATGTTTCATATTTAAAAAATTCCTAGCAAGGATTAGAATTTCTGAAATATGTCATTTGTAAAGGGTTGAGCTCAAAATACTTGAAAACTTCACTATAAATATATCTTACTCTTATCTTAAATTTTTTTTTTGCTAAATGTTCCTGTACCATTAGAGAAGAAAAATGGTCTTGTCTATTTTTATTTATTTTGGCTATATGTTCCTGTTTCTATTTTAAAACCAAGAAATAACACTTAAGACTCCTTCTCCAGCAGAGCTGCTTTCTCATGTGCTGATGGTCTTCAAGTGAGCAATGTAAGCATGTCCACTTTTCTTACGGAGGATGAGCTAATTCTGAATCTGTTCGAGTCAAAGCAAATGTGTGGTTCATCCTTCCTCTTTCATTTAGTTAACTTACATGTGCACAGCTTTAGAAACAGCACTTCCTCTTTGTTCCTGTTATCATTGTATGGTGACATCACCAGATGTTCCCATCTTTGATTCAGTGACTACTTGGCCTTGGTTTTGATCTCAACTCTATTTACTGCCATTGGGTGCTGGGCTGTTCCTACTTACTGTACGGTAATGACTTGTGTTTATTCCTCCTTCATCGTGTACTCTGGGGTTCCAGATCGAGGCCTCTTCAGTTAAAGCTGACACTGCCTTTAACCTTAGGAAGTCACCTTACGGAGAAAGCTGGGGTTTTTATTTGCCTGCTGTTGACTTGTACTCTACTGGTTCTTCTACCTCCCAGAGCTAGCTTCCATGTCAATAAAGTTTGAAAGACTGTTCTTGTGGGCAGAAATGGGGAATCCTGTAATTTACTCATGGAAAACAACAATCAAAATCTGAAGTATCACATGACAAAAATAGGTTCCCCAATGCATCATATTTGTACATGTTAAATACAAACACTGGATATGATGCTCTTATCATGGGTAATGTTGGCTTGGACACATCCTGATGTCACTTGATTTTCATACTTTGAAAAAAAATTCCCCACAATTATTGCAATTGTGGTTATCATTGGTTTTTCATGGTACATGCCAGGTAAATGACATGGATCTTATAGATCCAGCCTTCATTCTCTCCTTTGGAAGACGTGACATACTGTCCTTAATAGGCAGTGGCACTGACTCTGACCATGGTTGGTACAGACTGGGGTGAACCCTGGCACTGCTTTAGGAAGCTCTTCGTGTCTGTTTCAGAGCTTCTCCTGGAGAGAGATTACAGAAGCCATGGCCTGCCGTCACCATGACACATACTCCTAGTTCCATGAGTGCTTTTAATAAAAATCAAATGCCACATGTAAAGATTTCTAGGCACGAAAGTGACAACTGTATCTACAAAAGAAATATCCAGGCCTTCTTAAAAAGGGTGTTTGTGGCGTAAGTGATGCTGGAATGCAAAGACATTTGGGCCTACTCTGGACACGTATACAGACTCGAAGTGCCAAGCAAATCTCATCCTGGAGTGGTCTCAGGTTATAATATCCCTGAGGGGTAATGTTTTATAGAGGCTCTAGGAGATTCAGTAGTTTTGAGCCATTAACTCATTTCTATTAAAATTAAATTTTCTCATCGGAGGGAGTCCTCAGGTTCTAACTTCCAGGGGAAAAGGTGGTACCTGTACAACTATCTTTAAAAAGCATGGTGATTTTCTAAAACTTTATGCGTGCTTAAAAATTCCATAAACTTTGTGCAATAAACTATTTTTTGGTAAAGATTTTATACTTCATTGAGGGGCGTTTCCATTTTAATATTTAAATATGTTTTGTCAAATGATTTTTCTTTTTAAATCTCATATTGTTAAATACTCTATTGAAAAACGTTCCTTTCAAAAAGAATTTTACTGTTATGCCAAAGTTCCTGGTGAGTTGTGAAGTTAACTTGTTATTGTTGCTTCTGATTACTATAGAACCCTGGCAGAAATTCACCACTCTCCCCTGTGTAGCCCAAAAGTGCAAGTCCAAGAGGAGGGAAGTGTCTACCAGAATGGATGCGTACTCTAAGGGAACCAAGAGGAAAGTATGATCTCTGTTTACTTGTACACCTGACACCTCCTGGTGCTCCCTGTAACAGTTGGTAATACTCATTGGTAAAAGTTGATTGTTGATTTTTAGATCTCCATTTTGTGACTTCCAATTCCTCTTGCCTTTTCCATTTTTCACTTTATTTTTTATCAGAAGAGCTAGCCACGTGTAGAGGTTTTCCTATTAAATGGTAAATTAATGACTAGAGTAATAAATATATACAGAAGAAGAGAAAGAAATTGGTGAGCTCTGGTGGCCTAGTGGCAAGAAGCTGCACTGCAATCCCAGAAGTGTGCAGTTCAAATCCACCAGATGCTCTGCTGAAGAAGGAAGAACAATCTCCTCCTGTACCAATCAAATCCGATTTGACAGTACACATATAACAAATAATAATAAAAAAATTAAAAAAAGAAAGAAATGACCACAGAATGATTCAGCTGCTCCATGGGAGAAAGGTGGCCAGTTTCCTCTCATGCAATTTACAGCATATGGAAACCTGCTGGAAGGTCAGCCCCGAGTCGGTTCTGACTCTGCAACACATCCCACCACCACACAAGTATCTGTACACTCATAGATGAATGTGCATTTTTACACCTCCACACTAATAGACTCTAGAGTCAGGCAGTACTTGTACACATCAAAACAAAAAATCGTTGATCCCCTCTGCTGTCAACAAAGTATTTAGATTGTAATGCTGTCTGTCTTTTATAGCCATTAGAGGCTTATGTGTATATGAACTTTTTATTTTTACCTATAAAATTGCATAAACACTTGCAAATGTTGATGAATTTCTTTCTTATGCTGAGCCCACATTATCAGATCAGCTTATAGCTACCTACTTTACTGCCTGGCATAGATCCGCTGATAGAAGAGGTTTGTGCATTATCTCTGCCATCTTATTTGCTCTATAAAGATTCTATTTGTGAGACAATTCCTATCTTCTTGATAAGAATTCTCAGCAGTCAGGAACTTCTAGAATCAGAAGCATTCATTGCAGTTCTCTCAGCTTGCCTTTATACACATTTCCTTTTAGCAATATCCTGGGGAAAGTCTACATAGAAAAAGGCCTGGAAACAATAGGAGATATTAAACTGTGTTGCTGTCTTTGGTGTTCTCTGCAGTGATTCAGCTCACATGGGCGAGCCATAATTAATCAGTCTACAGACTTACTTTTGGAGGTCACAGGTTTTAAAATCAATGTGAGCATTTCTAAACCCTGCCCGCAGCTCTGGGGTGGGCTGAAATTGCCCCTTCTGGAGTTGTGAAGACAGATGACTTAACTTGGCTTTCACGGTCAGAAGGGGTATACATTGGGTAATTCCTTATAGATAAAAGGCACTTGGGCTTTCATTGGGCTGTTGATGCGTTTGGACTACTCTGCTGATACTAGCAGCCTTTTGTCTTCCTTGATCATCATTTGCATTCTAAGGAGGGTCCTCTGGTGCTGCAGTCTACATTCTTCAATGCTAAAGAAAGTTAGGAGAAGCTGGTGGGTAACCTGCCATGCAGAGTTGTGTGTTTTGAAGATGGACTGCATGAGGCCAGTCAGTACCTGTGGTTTCTCAGTGTGGTATGTATGATGTTTCCAATTTAACAAATCAGTTATAGTAATGGCTGATATGTGAGCATTCTCCAGCCTTATAGGGTTTCTCCATTTCTCCCTGTAGTGGCTGGTCCTATAACTTCACGGAGGAGCATCTAAATTGCTGGATGTGCCTCACTGCCTAGTATCTGATGGAGTGGTAAAGTCTGTGTCTGCCCAGTATCTGACGGAGTGGTAAAGTCTGTGTTTGCGGCAGTAGACTTGGGCCAGGCAAAGTGTATGGTGGTGGCAGTGATTCTACAGGTTCCTCTGGGAAAGTGGCTAAGCTCGGCAAATGGAAGGCCAAGGTTGGAGTTTTTGGATCAGTAAAATCTTACTTTCCTAACCATACCAGGTCTAACCAGGTGTTTATGTAAGGAAATTGATCGAAGTGTCGCAGCTCTCCAATAACCATACCCCAAATGTACTAGACCAAGTCATGGTCCCTACTTCCCTCTGGTGGTCATTCCATCTCCCAGGGTTTATTTGAATCCATAATCCCCTGTATATGCCTTTTTAAAATTCTTCAACATCAGATCCAGATTTTACTCTGACTCCCACCTATTTGAAATTTTCATTGCGTATGGCATCAGAAGAGTCCTGAAGCTACACAGGCATCCCCATGGCCACACTCCTGAAGTTTTAAGATTTATCTTAGTGAAGGTGTATCCGTATAAAGCCCAGGATCCAGATTCCATGATGTGCATCATGGAGTCACACAGACACTCACTAACCACTCAGAGGTTATTACAGCCCCTCCCTTAAATTCCTTGAACCAACTCTAGTTTCTCGCATAATCCTAATGCAAGTGGTGGGGGCCTATCACATACGCCTTCCACTCAGGCGGGCTACCTTACTATAATTTAGTGGGCCTTAGCATTCCTTAGAGCTGTAGGTACTGGCGGTGTTCCTCCAGGACAGACCCAGCTGACCGGCCAGCACGGATGCCCCAATGACCAAACCTGTGATTGATTGGAGTGCACTTTTTTAATTATTTTGTGTGTGTGTGTACACCAGAAATGTTGCAGGATTCCATCCTCCTATCCAGAAATCCCAAGCCAAAGAGCAACGTTCTAGCTCTGTTGTGACTGAAGGAAGGCTTTAATAGGCAGATGAGCTCTGACAGACACCACAGCCTCTCAGTGGTCAGGCTCTACAAAAGCAAAGGGTCCTCTCTTTTATCTAGGCTTACAAAGGTATAGGTTGATGTTTCCTTCCCACTGGCTGATTTTCTGTACTGTATGATGGGTACACTGAGTGCCTTGGGCAAGAGGCCACTGGCAAACTTTCATTTCCTTAACATTTTAAAAGCAAAGCAGCCCTTACTAAGTTTACTTCTGCCTCATTTATATTTGTCCTACCAACTTGGGCCAAAGGCTTTATAACATGGAGTGTATTCCCAGGCTTCTCCTTGGAGGCAAGGATTCTGAGGCTTCCTCTGACGTACTCTGGACTTGTTGCAAGGACGGACCAGTCCTTGCAGAGGGACGTCATGCTTGGGAGGGTGGAGGGACAGACAGCGCAGGAGGGGAAGGCCCTCGATGAGATGAACTGATTCAGTGACTGGGGTAATCGGGATGGGTGTGTCGGAGATGGTGAGCCTGACAACAGAACAGAGTTTAGGGCTCTTGTAGGCAGGGTCACTATGAGTCACAGGCGACTTGAGGGCACATAACAGACCAACTGTGCATCTCCCTTTTGTGTGTTATGGGAATTGTTAAGTTAGTGAACTTAAGGAAGAAATCGGAGAGAAAGCTTAAAGCAGCCTTATTCAAGGGGGGGATGGGGAGGGTCTTCCGGGTGAAGTTCCTCGTTCTGGAGATGCAGAATGGGGAAGTCAGGCTGTGAATTTGTCTGGGAGGGTCATTCCACTCTAGATTTACGATCCACCTGCTAGCTCAGCCAGGCAGGCAAGGCCCTCAGCCTTTGAATTCTGAATGCTTCATTCTTCTCTTTGGCCCCCTTTGTCCAGACTTAACAGAAATATCCTGATCTTGGGGACGCAAAACAAATCGCCATCTCAGCCGGGAGCCCTAGAACCCTAGTTCTGGACGCGGCCCCGCAGTGCATCCGGTCACTGCTAGAACAGTGACGAGGCCCTTTCGCCTTCCAATACTGGGGGGCGCGGAGCCTCTCACCCGCTCCCCCCAGGCGCCCTGCCCAACCTTGTGGGCTCCTCTCTCCCACCACTGCGGCCCCGGACTGCAGCGAGCCGCCAACTCGAACCCTGACCACTGCGTCCCCACACTCGTCTGCTGTTTGCTTAGCGAGTTTTACCTCGGGGATACGAAGAGAGCACGAGGCCAAGGAGGACAGGCACACGCAGGAGACTCAAGCCAACCCCCAGGCGCCACTCTGCGGGCGACTCGTCACGGAGCGCCAGCTGCTGCCCCGCCGCCTCAGGCCCCCGTCTCCGCCCCGCGCCGGGCTGCCCGCGCCGCCTGCCGCCCTTCGCGCTCTCCCACCCCGCACAGCCCGGGTCCGCGTCCGCTGCTCCTGCCCTTGTCGAGTCTCCGGGGGCTCCAGGAGCGGAGCTGGCCCCGCGTGGACGGCCCTGGCGTGGCTCCGGCCGCTCTCGTGGCGCCTTCGCGTCAGGCAGTGAGGCGGGCAGCCCGGGCGCGGGGCCGGGCGGGCACAGGGCCCTGACTTCCGGGGAGCGGCGGCGGCGGCGGCCGGTGTTGAGGCGATGCTGTGGCCTAGGCTGGCGGCCGCCGAGTGGACGGCGCTGGCCTGGGAGCTGCTGGGCGCCTCCGTGCTGCTGATCGCGGTGCGCTGGCTAGTGAGGCGGCTGGAGAAGCGGCCGAGGGGTCTGAGTCGGAGCGAGGCCTCCGCCTCCCCGCCCCGCGCCGTCCCGGCCCCGACTCCAGACCCCGGTAAGACCCGGCGCCTTCGCGGCTTGAGTCCTCCCTGCTCGCCTCGCTTAGCGGCTCTCCCGGCCGGTGCGTTCCTGCGTCCGCAGCCACGGTGGACGACAGAGGGGAAGAGCGGGCGGGGGTGTGTCGGGACGGTGTCAGCTAGGGCCCGGGAGGTAGAATGGACGGGGAAGACCGTGACGGAACCCACGGGCCTTAACCGGGCGAGAGACCTGGCCGCAGAGGGTTCGCCTCGGCCGCAGTCGTGCAGGGAAGAGGCGACCGGAGGTCCAGCGAGGCCGTTACTGCCCCGAGGGCCTGGGGTGGGGTGTCGCTCGTTCGCGGCCCGTACCTGCCGTGGGATCCAGCGTTGGCACCTTGACTGTCCTGGAGAACTGAGAACTTACTGTGACTCAGAACAGTGTGTGTGCGTTCGTGTTTACAGCAACTTTATTTGCAATAATAAAACCAGTGTTTTGCATGTGGAAATATCTGCTCCTCATTCCTTTAGGAACAGGTAGACTTGCATAACATGCTACATTAAGAAAGGAGTTCTCAGGGCTGCCAACCTTACAGGAGAGCTTGAGTAGTAGTATATTTCTCCTACATAAGAAACAAAAACCAAACCAAACCATAGTATTAATGCAAGTGGCCCTGGAGGGGAGACAGGTGCAGCCGTGGTGCAGCCACGCTGTGTATCCAGCAGGGAGTCTGGAAGAACTGTTGATACACTCAGCAGTTTGGAAATTCATACTCGGGGCCATTATTATGCGTGCAGATAAGTTTTCCAGAATTACTTCGTTTTTCTGGTTTCTCTTGTGTGTGTCTGTGTCTGTTTCTGTGTGTTATTCATATGGAATGCTGTTATATTCATTTTTTTTAATACCCAATTTTGGGGGTCTCCTCCACCCTTATTAGTGTTGTTTATTTGTTATTGTTGTTGTTGTGTTTTTTCCCCATTATTATTATTAATTTTAATGGAAATTTTGAGATATTTTGGATGTCCATTCATTCATTGTTGCACTTTTCTCCCTCCCCACCTCCTCCCCTCCAGTTCGTTCTTCTCTTTGAAAAGTAAAAGAAAAATTCTTTCATCGTTATACAATTCCTCCCCCAAAGTCCACTCCACTATGCAGCCTTCGTTCTGGACACCTATCATGACAATAATACCTAATCATATATATACCTGTTGTTGTTGATCGCCATCCAGTTGAGCACGCCTCATAGCAACCCTGTGAACAAAAGGCCTGAAGCCTGGCTAAACCACAATGCAATGTCCCTTCCCTCCCTAAAGACCCTTACTATAAAACCTGCCCTAATCCACTTTGTTGTTATGTGCCATCTAGTGGCTTGCAACTCATAGAGACCCTATGTACAAGAGCTCTAAATGCCTTTAGGGCAGCAATATTTCCCTGGTCTGTCCCTCTGCCTGTTTCTCTCTCTGTAGATGAATCACACCCAGGAGACCCCTTAATAATGCTTTAGCTTCCTTTAAAAAAAAAAAAACACCCAAAACGAAACTGGGGCCTGAAGCGTTTCTATAACTATCAGCATTTATTGACATTCATAGAGTTTCCAGAGGCAGGTGGTTTAGGAAGTGGAGGCTACTCCTGCTTCCAATTGACATATTTCTAATAGCCCAAATGGGCTCCCAAGTCAGGTAAACATACAGTTCTACTTAGAAGTGCCACGTTCTTCCCCGCCCCACCATCACTTCTCTCCTACTTGTATCTTCTTGTTCCTTCTATTGACTTTTCATCCGCTGCTGCCTCTGTGGATATTGACCCTCTGCCCATATCCGTGCTTAGAGGAGCAGGGACCACTGCAGGTGTGGAGTTCCCAGGGCTCTAGTTCCAGACCACAACAAGAAAGGGGGTGTCAGGAGCTCTGGTGGCAAGAAGCAGTGCTGCAATCCTGAATGTGTGTGGTTCAAATGCACCAGACGCTTTAAAAAAAAAAGGCGCGTTCTGGTGGCTTAATGGCAAGAAGCTGCACTGCAATCCCAGAGGTTGGTGGTTCGAATCCATCAGATGCTCTGCTTGAGAAGGAGGGGCACTCCTGTACCAGTCAGATCCTATTTGACAGTTCACATAAACACAAAAATAATAAAAATTAAAAGGGGATGTCAAAATAAGGCAAGTCACACATACTTTTTTGGTGTCCCAGTGCACGTGGAAGCAAAGTAGACACTGCTGTAACTAATGTAGTCTGGAGCATACAGCGTAGGGTGTTGTGCTGCTAACCAGACGGTTGACTCTCTAGCTGTCTTGGGAAGAAAAAGCTGAATCGTCCCTCCCGTAAAGATTTACAGACTCTGAAATCCAGGGAAGTTTGCTGCGAGTCAGAATGTCCTCGGTAGTCTGTTTAAAAGCACCCTGGTGATGAAGTGCCTAACCTGTTGGGCTGCTAACCAAAAAGATCAACAGTTTAAATCCACAAACCACTCTCAGGAGCAAAATAGACAGTCTCCTCCCATTTTATTTTATTTGCATGAAAGTTTACATTTACTGGGTTTTCATTCATTCATTCATTTTTGTCTTATAACATTAGTTACAGTTGATTCATTTGATTACAGTGTCTAAGCAATCTTTCTCATCACTCAACTTGTTAATTTCCACTCCCCTCTCCTTCCTTCCTATCCCTTTTAACTGTCCCGTGTTGATTCTATGTAGTGTGTAAATTTTTCCTTCTTTCCGTCTTTACAGTCAAAATCTTCCTTCACAACCCAATTGAGGCCAACTATAAATCGGATTTAACAATGGTAGCTTTGGTAGACTGTTTAAAATGTGCAGTAGAATTATAATAAAAAATCTGAAGTATTATGAGAATCCCCAGAATGTGACACAGACATGAAGTGAGAACAAACGTACTCTTGGAAAAATGGTACGGTAGACTTAAAGCAGGCTTGCCACAAATTTTCCATTTCTAAAACAAAACAAAAAAACCCATGCACATCCATGTTTATCACGGCTTTGTTCACAGTAGCGAGGAGTTGGAAACAACCTAAGTGCCCATCAACAAACGAATGGATAGAGAAGCTGTGGTATATTCACACAATGGAATACTA
>NW_006400054.1:1216681-1274306 GCF_000299155.1 Elephantulus edwardii | reverse complement strand
TTTATTGTGGCTTTGTTCACAATAGCAAGGAGCTGAAAACAACCTAAGTGCCCATCAACAAACGAATGGATAGAGAAGCTGGGGTATATTCACACAATGGAATACTATGCTGCATTGAAAAATAAGGAACTCATGCAATATTATTCAAAATGGGTGACCCTGGAGGACATTACGCTGAGTGAAGTATCTCTGTCACAAAAGGACAAATACTGCATGGTGCCACTGTTGTAAAACAGGACTGACATCGGGGTGGGGGAGACTGAGAAAGATGGGTTCAATAATGTAGACTGCATTGAAACAGATGAGGAAGAAAATTGTTTAAAAGGGATATATGATTAGGTATTTTTGTCATGAGAGGAGTCCAGAGCGAAGGCTGCATAGTGGAGTGGACCTGGAGGAGAGTTTGTAAAACAATGAAAGAATTTTACTTTTCCAAGAGGGTAGTGTACTAGGGGGGGAGTGTTGGGAGGGGAGAAATATGCAACAGTAAATGAATAGAAACCCAAGGTCTCTGTAAATTTTCACTGAAATTAATAATAAATTTTTTTTTAAAACCTGCAATATTTGCAAAGCAAAGTGAAGCAAAGTTCGCCTGCACATTTTATTGCCCCTTCTGTCGTTCATGAGAGGAGTATAGTCTTGCACTTTGCTTCATTCCTTATTTTACATTTTAAAACATTGCTTGATCTAAAGCTGTAGATTTATTGTTAAGTATGTTGTAATATACTCTTGAGTTGTAACTGACTCATAGCTGACCTTCCAGTGAGTTTTCAGAGGCAGTAAATCATACTGGAGGAGATTGCCCATCTTTCTCCCACTGAGCAGCTAGTTGATTTGAACCATGTACTTTTGTGTTGGCAGCCCCATTCTTTACCACTAAACCATCAGTGTGTACATTTTTCTTATCAAAACTGACTTTGTAGCATGTTATTTATTCTGAGAGATTAATTCTGTATTCCCTGATAGCAGTAGCTAAAAATCTATTAAGACATTTTCAATATCAGATACAGTGTACAGACCTTATATATTTCCTTTTAGTCTAACTCTTCTTGCAACCCTAGAAGTAGAGCTAATGTCCATTTTATAGTTGAGGAAACCAAAGTTTGGAGTTGAAACAACTTGCCCAAGGTTTCTGATTAGGTCAGTTGCCAATGTCATTATAATGTGATATTATTGTTCTGCTCTGGGCTTTCACGGTTACAAGGACAAAATGGAGATCTTAGGAAAAATGAAATACTGTCAGAAACTGTTATAGTTCTGCTCCTTTCTCCCTCAGCCCTCATACTGTTGTCCTGCCTGTGGCTTTGTCTTGCTCTTAAAACAGTCTGGATTTATCATCACCCTTGTCGTTTCCTTACCACCAATCCATCACTATTAATTTTATACAAAGATAATTTGATTCTCTGCCTGTCCTTTTCAGTATCCTGTCAGCAGGTCTTCACTGTCATGTTCTTTGGCAGTTTTAGAGTGGACGGGGTAATACATTTCATTGATTAAAAGACGAGGCTCTTTGAATCAGCAATAACCATTGTTTAAATCAGACTTGAGTGTAATGTGGAGAAGGCGTGATACGGTGGATCATATGATTAAGAAAAGTTCCTAGGTTGAATGGAAGTGATGAGAAGGCACGTGGGTCAATGTCTGTGATATGGAGAAGGCAGGGAGGGTGAATGAGTCTGATGCTGGATGAATGGGTGTAACGTGGAGAAGACAGGAGAGAGAATGGGTGTTGGTGAGCTTATCCTGAAGCTGTGGGCTCTCATAGAAGGACTTTAGGAATGGGAGGAAAAGGGAGAGGTTTGCATTTAAAGACTTCTTATGGCTCAGTCTTAGTATATAAACTGATGCCTGTTACTGTGTGTTATCTTTATTTTGAAGAGAGTTGATTTCAAAACCGCAAGGGTGAAAAAAGTTTAAAAATTTCAAACAAACTAAGGGTAGGACGTTTAATTTTCACTTTGTTTCTTATTCTTTCTATCCATTTATATAAAAAGATTACAATTTGGAAAAAAAAAAGATTACAATTTGGAATTTCTTTCCTGAAGCACATTAGAAATTCCAGTATGGAGGTGTTCCCCGCCCCTCCAATCAGCAATCCTGAGATGTAATTTACATTGACCAAAGTGTGCAGTTCAACAAGTTTTGAGAAATATGCACACGCCTAGTAAGTCCCGTCAATTAACATGTAGCCGGTTTCCATCATCCCAGAAAGTTCCTCTGTGTCCTTTGCACCAGGGTTCCTGCTGTCTCCGCTGTCTTTGCCTCTCTTGTCAACATTTGATCTTGCCTAGACACTATTGTGAAATCTTAAGGCATAAAAGGTATAAACTTATGGCAAAAAACTTAAGGCAAATACTTATGTATATAATTTGATGCTTGACATATATCCTATTTTCTGTCATATATTAAATGATCCCAGCGCTTGGCAGATTCATCACACAGGCATCAGAGATACTATTGCTTCAGATCTAGCCCACCAAAGTAAAGCTAGTTTCACTACGGAGTGGTGGTGGTGGTGGTGTGTGCTGTCAAGTCAGAATCTACTCATAGCTGACCCTCCAGTGGGTTTTCAGAGGCAGTAAGTCATAAAGGAGATTACCCATCTTCCCACAGAGCAGCTGGTGGATTTGAACTGTGTGCTTTTGAGATGGTAGTACAGCTTCTTACCACTATGCCACCATTGTATGACAATAAACTAAGCCCCACAGATTTTTTTTTACCATAATCAAGTTTTAATGATGGCAGTGAGACATGGAGGAGGAGGAGGGTCTGCTAAAGTTGGGGAGAGAAGTGAATGAAGGCTTTCAGTTATTCAGAAAGAAAAGAACAAGAGTCAACAGGAGCGAAACGCGGTGGAATGGCAGCGGGGTGAAGCGGGAGCCCCCAGCCCCGCGCCCGCAGGCGGCCCTTTAAGCCCCACAGATTTTTTCGTTTCTCAGTACATGTAAAAGTTCTGTCTTATACTATGCTGTAGTCTATTAAGAACAGAGTTCTGATGGTATAATGTGTTAAGTGTTGGACTGCTGCTTGAAAAATCAGCAGTTCAAATCCACTAGCTACTCCTTAAGAAAATGATCTTCTGCTACAAAGATTTATTCTTGGAAACCCATAGGAGGAGGTCACCATGAGTTATAATAGGCTGCATAGTGGTAAGTTTGGCTTTGGTTTGCTTGTCTGTTAAGTGTGTAGTGGGCATGTGAGCACTGGTTCCTAGTGGTAAGAAACTGTGCTGCAATCCCAAAGGCATGCAGTTCAAAAACACTAGCTGTTCCACAGGAGAAAGATGGGCAGCCTCCTCCCTGTGTGATTAAATTGCCTCTGAAAATATACTGGAAGGTCAGCTATGCGTTTGTTCCGACTCGATGGTACACGGCAATAACAGTGGGCATGTTGTTGGGAGGGGCTATTCCTTGGAAAGGGGCATCATGCTTAGGATGGTGGAGGGTCAGCAGAAGAGAGGAAGACCCTAAACCAGCGGCTGCAGTGATGGGCTCAAGTGTGTTAGAGATGTGAGGATGGCACAGGATGAGTCATACTGGACTCAGCGGCACTTAACAACAACAGTATTACAGAAGGGTTTGAAATGCTGTGAGAATGACCAGAGTGAGGCACAGAGACATGACATGAACTCGAGCTGTTGGGAAATGGTGCCCACAGACTTGCTCAGGGCAGAGTGGCCACAGACTTCCAATTTTTAAAATAAACTGTTTGCAGAACACAGAACGACCTTGTCAGGAAACATCTGCCTGTGTGACAGCTCCATGTAAAGTCCTGTCCTGAGCTTCTCTTACTGCATGGAGTGCAGCTCTATCAGGAAGCCACAGTTTGAGAGCTGGAATTTTTCTGGATTTTGTCAAATTGACTTTCACGAAGTTTATTCCAAATTACACTTTTTTCCAGTACAGTGTTTGAATGTTAATGTGATAGTACTAGGTTATAAGAGTCTGATTTTGCATAGATAATTGTAGATATGGAAATAAAATTCATACTAAAAACTTCTAATAGAGGAGTCATAGATGTGTAAAAATGTGGAGAAACTGGATTAAAAAGACTTTAAAGTTTCTTTTCTTGCACCTAGGTGAAATGACAATGGATGTTGTCTTGGCTCAGTTGAAACTCCTGAATCCAGATGACCTTCGAAAAGAAATTGTCAAAGCCGGATTGAAATGTGGACCTATTACATCAACCACAAGGTTCATTTTTGAAAAAAAATTGGCTCAGGCTTTGTTAGAACAAGGAAAATCCTTGATTTCCTCTCCTAACCAAGATGCAGCAGGCCTTGCACCTTTCAGCCAAGAAACACAAAGGATTTTAACATGTGCTGTGCAGAATGCAGCTAATAACCAGGCCACTTTTTCTGAAGACAAAGATTTTGGCTATAATATGGGCCTGAATCCGCCTCAGGAAGAGGCCATACTGCCCACGACCTGCTCGCCATCCTTCAGTGCCCCCGCAGAGGTGGACACCCCCAGAACTCCTGTGGCCACCACTAAAGAACCCCTCCTGTACTATGGGGTGTGCCCAGTGTATGATGACTTACCGGGGAAAACAGGTAACATGTACATGAATCTGTTGGAGCTTGTCTCTCCAGCCTCCTGTTCTGTCTTCTTGTTACACCTCCTGGTTTTCTTTCTTTACTTTTTGGTGGTTTGATTTTGTTTGCTTGGTTCTCTTTATTTTGACAATTTAGACATAGTACGTATTTCCTTTTTCTTCTCTGGATAGCCTTTAGCATCTTCCCTGACATTTGAGTTTGCTGATAAACCTAGTTGATAATACCCGTGTCCTTTTCAGAGTCCCTCAGTAGTGCACTCTCATGCACACATGGTGGAAGCACCTGGCTTACCTCCCCCTCCCAGGCCTGTAGTGGTTCGGTGCTAGAATTCTCACCTTCCTGGCCGGGCCCCTCCTGTGTAGCTGCCCCTCATCTGTCATTAGAGGCTCACATATTGTTCTGATGCTGAGTAGGTTCTAGCAGAGCTTCCAGAATAAGAGAGACTAGGAAGAAAGGCCTGGTGATCTGCTTGTAAAAATCTGTACATGAAAACCTGTGAATGTAGGGGATCACCAAGAATTAGAGGCTGACCCAGCAGTAGCTAATGGGTAACAGTGACGCTCTATTTGCCCTTTACGCTTTTTCACCCTCCCCACTCTTGCTTGTGATGATAAATTTCGGTCCTAAATGCAAGATGTCACCCCCCTTTTTTTTGCATATTGCTCTTGTTGTGACTTAGAGTTGTATTTTACCCTTTTGGAATGTTGAAAAGTAACACAGTTGAATAAAAAGTGTAAAATATGGGTGAACTATATGTCGTTATGAAGTAATACTCTTGTAATCATGACAGGAGATGTGAAAATAGCACACATTACCAAGCTCTAGTGTTTGGAGAAAATATCAACAAATAAAATGAGAAAGTAAGTTGAAGTGTTACATTCCATTTCACTGCTAAATACTTTAAAATATCTTTGATCTTAATTGTTGTCTCTGTGTCTTTTATATGTTTTGCCTATCATACTTGGCATATGTTGTGAAAATAGATTGTTACCGAAACACAGAACCTGCTCAAAGTCTTTGGACACAAACCTCTGGTTTCTTCATGCTCCTCGTACAAGGTTGAGGTCAGGGCCTGGGCCAGTGGGACCTTCACTGTCACCACTCCTTCCCTACCATGCTGGAGGCCTTTGTGTCATGGTACAAGAGGAGAAACAGAGTTTTGATCTATCTTCCTTTGTCCCCACAGAGAGGGTTCATGTTTATGAGGATAAAAAGGAAGCCTTGCAGGCTGTGAAGATGATCAAAGGATCTCGGTTTAAAGCTTTTCCAAGCAGAGAAGAGGCAGAGAGGTTTGCTAGAGGAAGTTGCGATTATTTCCCTTCTCCAAGCAAAGCCTGCTTGCCGCTGTCCCCTGTGAGAGCAGCCCCAGCCATCAGCAACGGTGGGCTCAAAGGTACAGTGCGCGCCATCCACATGATGGTGTCCCTCTGACCCAGGAATGTGCTTTGCCCTCTCCTGAGGTTTTGTGGCTTGTTTCCTCTCTCTGCACTGTGGTTCACCAAGAAGGGGAGACCAGCCCAGGGACCAGCCATGGAAAAAGGGATTCAGGCTGGTTGGGATTGGGAATGCTGTGAGGCGAGGGGAGGCGGGGGTGGTGGCGATGGGCACCCAGAGCTGCTGGGCGCTCTGAAGGCCTTGATGCCAAGGAGTCAGGACTTGTGCTTGACCAGGGGATGACCTGTGCCCCTTCTGTTGATTTTCACAATCCCTCAGCTCAGGACCCTTTGTTGATCTGAGACGAGTTCTCTTCCTGCCTGAGACTGTGTCCTCTGCCTGGATTCCCACACGCAGGGGACCTGTAAAGTCAGATTCTGGTGCAGGAGCCTTGCTGCTTGGATTTGACCACGCCCCGTCCCAAACGCAATTGCTAACTTTGCTCGTTCACCTCTGACCAAGGCCCTGGCTTTTTACTGTGCTTGGGCCTGGTTCTCTGCCTGATGTCTTAGCCTCCCCTAAACTGACTTGATCCCAAGGATGTGCACTCTGCTTTGGGTCACTCTCTTCCTCTGCTACCTGCCGCAGAGTTATGCAGTGCTTACTTAGGAACCAGTGGTTAAAACTCTTAGTCACAGATTTATCTCTTAACGGTTTGGTTTGTAGAATTCCCCTGAAGAAAATCCCTGGTGTCTCAGTGTTGTAATTAAACAGCAGAAATCACTTTGGAGTGTTCGCCCTCATGGGAATCCTCTTAACCCCGGAGGCTGCGTGCCTTTGCTGGAGATGTCCTCTGGCGAGGACTGTCCTTACCATATGCATCCCACCATAGAAACCCACTTAGTGCCCATGATCACCCATGGCACCACACTCACAGGGCCTCTGGCTGGACACCTGGTGGAGCCGGTGTGCTCTTGATGTGTCCATACCTCTCTGGCGGGCTTGTGTCACCTGCATTCAGGATTGGTCACTGTGCTCTGCTCTCAGCTAGTTGGAGTGCAGAGAAAGTGTGTGAAGTCCACCATTCTCACATCCTTTCTCTTAATGACAGATGATTTGTGCTTATCAGAGTCTGAAACTATCAACAAAGAACGTGCCAACAGTTACAAAAACCCTCGGACCCAGGACCTCACGGCCAAACTGCGGAAGGCTGTGGAAAAGGGAGAAGCAGACACCTTCTCTGACCTTGTCTGGAGTAACCCCCGTTACCTAATTGGTTCCGGGGACAATCCTACCATTGTCCAGGTAAGTCTGCTTTTAGCGCTGTGGTTTACGCTCCATGGTCATCATGATCTGCGTGCCCATAATAAAAGTAGAACTGAAGTTCAGAGCAGGATTTCCCTTCCAGGAAGGCTGTCGGTACAACGTCATGCACGTGGCGGCCAAGGAGAACCAGGCTTATCTCTGCCAGCTGACACTGGAGACGCTGGAGAACCCCGAGTTCATGCGGCTCATGTACCCCGATGACGACGAGAGCATGCTGCGCAAGCGCATCCGCTACATCGTGGACCTGTATCTGAACACGCCCGACAAGATGGTGAGTGGGCACCTCGTGCTCCGTCCAGCAGGAGCACCAATGTCCTAGGTGTGTGCTGAGTGCCTGTGCTGGGCGTCAGCGAGCAGGACAGGACTAAGACTCGCTGAGGAGGTGTGATCAGAACAAGAAGGCTGTATGCTCACTGAGGTGTCTGCACTGCAGGGCAGCATATCCTGGTTGGTCCAAACAGGACCTAGAAGCAGAGATCACACACACACACACACACACACACATCACACACACACACAGAGGACCTAGAAGCAGAGATCACACACACCCGTCCCTCTGGGAGACCCTACCTAGCTGTGTGCCTATTGGTTCTGTCTTTGGACCAGGGATCCCCCAGCCCTTCTGGGGGCTATTCTCTCCTGCTGCCTCTCTCATGTCATTGGCAGGGTGGTGATGCTGTGTGGTCATGTGGTGCCAGGAGTTATAGTCATTCCCTGTGTAGCGCGCTCGAGCCTGGTACTTCTCCCACAGATGGGTGGTGCTCATGCTGACCTGGGGTGGTCGTGAGGCCCTGCACATGCTATGTGCACCACCCTGATAATGATGCTGCACTTTAATTGGTAGATTTGTGGGAGCCTGGTGGGAGGTGGACTTGACCTTCAGGTGCACAAGTCATGTGTGAGAACACAGGTGTGTGGCTGCTGAGCACAGTGCCCAAGTCTTCATGCCCTTTGATCTGTCAGAGTCCCCTGGCAGCCCCAAGAGAAGGGCCCACACCAACTTTTGGTCACAGGAGACCTGTTCTAGTCACACCAGAACTGGGATCTCGCCTCCCTGGAGCCAGGGCCACTCACTGCACCCTTACATGAGCCCAGGAATCTGGAATCTGCTCTGCTTTCAGAGCAGTTGAGCTTTGTGTGTTCTTTGCCCTAAATGTCGCCTGCCTCCCCTTGTTTTGCTTCCTGAGCACTTGATGCTTTCTGAGTTACCTGACAGATGTTTAACTGGGCCTACATGTTAGTGTTGCTGCTGCCTGAGCTCCTGTGACCCAGCTCCTGAGAGGACTGTCCAGTGTGAGGACCCAATACTGAACATAACTACCGAGGCCCATAGAGAGTGTGCACCCTGATGGGTGGAGTGGGCAGTTTGGGATGTGAAGGGAGATGGTGATTTTTGTGGAACTTTTTTCTCTTTTTGTAAGGCAATACGTATTTTCATTGTGCAGCAAGCAGCCTCCTGAACTGAGAAACATGAATTATCTCTCTTCTTTTCTAGGGCTATGATACACCCCTGCATTTTGCATGCAAGTTTGGGAATGCAGAGGTGGTCAGAATCCTTACTTCCCACCCTTTGATTGTAAAAAATCCCAAGAATAAATATGAGAAGACACCTGAAGATGTAAGTACCCACTGAAACACTGTGGTCCTGAGGCTCAGGGCTCACAGCCATTCAGTGCTGGGGCACAAGGACCCACAGCCGTGTGGTCCTGGGGCACAGAGGTCACAGCTGTGTAGTCCTGGGGCACAGTGATTACAGCTGTGTGGTCATAAGGCTCCATGGCCACAGGGTATTGGAATGCAGTGGTCATTCAATACTAGAACAAATGGATATGGGGTGTTAGAATGTGGGTAGGATGCTGCAATTTGGTCATACTGTGTTGGACGTGCATGCACGGAAAGGAGGCGTCTGTGGGCAGTCAGTGTAGCCCTCGTTAGCCCTCACTCAGCTTGTTCCCATTAAGCAGAGCAGCCTGAGTGGTGAGAGAGTTGTGGAGGTGTTCTGTGCCTGTGGTGTGGAGAACAGGGAGCCGGGGACCACGCCAGAGCTTGGCCTGGTGTGCTCCAGGTGCCGGTGGGTGCTGCTCTCAGGCCTGGGAGCATTCTGCTTTGTTGCTCCTGCCCTTCCCCTTTTATAACATAAAAGTAATACCTATTTTATATGCAATGTTCAGTATTTCCAGAATAAAGGTAAAATAAAATTGATCAGAAAATTTTACAACTCAGATTATCATTATTTTATATACATCTAGCCCAGTTTTTGGGTATTTGTAGGAGTGGTTTTTACAGCACAGGAGAGAAAGACCCCAGACAAGATGGATTGACACAGTAACTGGGGTAATGGGGGTCAGTGTGTCAGAGTCAGTGAGACTGGCTCAGGATAGGGAAGGCTTCAGAGCTCTTGTACATAGGATCCCATACATAGAGTACAAGTTGCAGGTGACTCCACTGGCACCACCACCAACTTTAACACTTATTTTTTTCCCTTCACATATTTTATTTCAGTTAACAGTTATCCATTTAAAATTCATTTGTTGCAAAATAAAAAATTAGTTGCACTCACTGGATACAACTGTGAAACTTTGGTTTCACCCATTGGCCATAACAGAGATGGTTACTTTGCTGAGACAGTGTTACTTTGTGGTTTGAAGGTTCCCAGTAGTTCACAGGTTTGGTTTTTTTTTTAGTTCACAGTTTTGAGCACAGTGTGTTCTTGAGGCACGATTGCCTCAGGCCTGGGAAAGGCGCTTCCTGTGGATTTGTTTTCTCCCCTGGGCAGTGCCCTTCCTACAGGGCAGGTGTCTGAACTGATGACAGTGTACTTATTCTCCTTCTGTGCACCATGAGGAAAGAAGGTAGAGCTCACTTCATCTCCCGGTGCTCCCCACCGTTCCCCTGGGGTACGCACCCTTGGGCTGTGAGCTAACATCTCAGGAAATGCTGGCTTTTGACTTGCTGAGCTCAGGAGGTTTTGCCATCTTTTAGAGATGTCCTCACTACGCTGAGTTGAAAACTTGTTCTTGTAATATAACTTAAGTGATAAGAAAATGGGATGAATTGTTAAAAGATTTAGCGTGTTTATTTACTTCATAGGTAATTTGTGAAAGAAGTAAAAGTAAATCTCTGGAATTGAAGGAGCAAATCAGAGAATATTTACAGGGTAAGTGATAGGCATCACGGTGAGGGTGGGTGTCACGGTGGGAGTGGGTGATCAGAGTCGGGGGTAAGTGATCACGGTGGGGGTGGGTGATCACAGTGAGGGCGTGGCATGGTATGGGGATAAGGGGTCAGGAGAAATGGAAGGAGGTCCCACCGTCTTGCTGGGCTTCCCCCCCCTCCCCCCCGTTCTAGTGGTCAACGCTGTCCTGATTCTGGAGAAGCCCACAGTGTGCATCAGTGATGTATTGTTGTGTTGTGCAGAAGGCCTCCGAGTGCTGACCTGTCTCAGAAGTCCAGCCTCCTGGGGTGGGTGGTGATCTTGTGAAGGAGCGTGGTGGGCTCTGTCCTCACCTGACGCAGGAACCACGTGCTCGCTTGTCCTCAGTCAGAAGCAGAGCCCCAGAGAGTGGAGCCATGTGGTTTCTTTGCTGCTCATCAGATACCTGCCAGGTACATTAGGCCACAGGGGCCAGGATGCTCAGCCACACTTGTCCCTTCTGCAGGTCACTACTATGTGCCGCTCCTGAGAGCAGAGGACACATCCTCGCCAGTGATTGGGGAGCTGTGGTCATCCGACCAGACGGCTGATGCACTGCCCACCTCTCGCTTTGGGGGAAGCCCCCGAGACCCCATTCTGACTCTGAGAGCCTTTGCAGGGCCCCTGAGCCCATCCAAGGTGAGCTGCTGTGGAAACTGTTGGAACCTCCCCAGGGTATCTGTAACTTGGTGTGGGGTTTGTGCTCGGTCGTGGGGACTGGCCCATGGTCCCCAGAGCTCTCAGAAGAGGACCGTCTCAGGAGAGGGCTTGCTCTGTTTGCTGGAGTTTCAGGTGTCCTGACTGCCCACTTGTGGCAGGAGGCACCAGGCCAGCCCCGCCCCGCCTATACTGCATCATCTGTCTGCCCTTTTCAGCCCAGCCAGGCTCCCTATCCAGCACCTTCACCAAGAGGTGCCCACCTCTGACTCTGAAGTTCTCCTTCTAGGCCTGCTTCCTGTAACATGCTTTGAGCCACTGGAATAGCTCTCCTCTGAGCCTAACCACTGCATCCTCACCTCGACCCTTTAGGGTGTTCAGACAAACCCTGACAGCGTCTGTGGGCTTTCCACCCAAATGAAAATGGAGGGCCACCCTTCTGGCTGCATGCTGCCTGCATGGAACCCTGTAACTAATCACGACCTGCAGTACAGCTCAGAAACACAGCTGTTGGAACTGCCTCATAACTGACCCTCCAGCAGATTTTCAAAGGCTGAAAGTCACAAAGAAGAAGATTGCTCGTCTTCTTCTGGTGGATTTGAACTGCCAGAGAGATGCCATCTTTGGGTCAGCAGCACAACTCTGTACCCACTACGGCTCCAAAAATGGGTAACTAGTTGCAGTTAAGTAAGGATTAGTCACATACAGCATGAGACTAGTAAGTTTCTTTTTACAGCATATCAAGGGAAGAATGGACAGGGCAGCCCTGTGGGGAAAGAATGGATACTGGAGACACAGGGTCACTCCGCCAAGTGTGGGGTGTTTGCACAGTGCAGGCAGGATGCCATATTGCTTGTTTTCTTCACAGGCTGAAGAATTCCGCAAACTCTGGAAAACTCCACCTCGAGGGAAGGCAGGTTTCTTCCATAATGTCAGGAAGTCGGATCCAGAAAGAGGCGTTGAAAGAGTGGGAAGGTACTTTGAGGACTGTGTGTTGCTATTAAAGTGAGAAGCCTGGATACTTGGCCCAGGCGTGAAGGGACAGCCCAAGATGCAGAACTCCTCAGCAGGGTGGCCGGACCCGCTCTCGGGCGTAGAGCGTCTTTATCTCAGGGTTACTCTGTGCGCACTGCACACACACCGCAGCCTATAGTGGTGCCATCCTTCCTGGATCAGGGGTTCTCCACATCCTCAAGATACTTGGGCTTGTTTTTTGGTGTTTTTTTTTTTCTGGAAAGGAGGCAGATAACATTACCTTTCTAAATTAGTGGTGTAAGAGGTGGTGGGTTTAGAAGCTACCAATAGGATAAAAATCCCAGAGGGTGATTTGCCCATAATCAAAAAGCTGAATGAGAGTGTAAATGAATGAAGCTTCATTGAGTGCTGTAGATCTTGTTCTCAAAACATGGCTTGGATTCAGGTGTAAACTCAGAAAGGACCGTTGACTTTTTAGGAGCCTACACAGATTGGCGTTGGCTGTGTGCAAGCAAGTCCATCTGTGGGGTTTGTCGTGGGACTTGAGGTCCCTCTTGTCTGGCTCTTGAGGACCCTGTTCTAGGTTCCAAAGCAGCAGGAGCGGAGGAACGGCTGGGCTGGGTGCAGCGAGGGTGCAGTAGATGCATCCCTGTTGAATCCTGAGGGCTGCACTCCGTTCTGGCATAAAGTTGCTGCTTTGTTTGTCATTTCTGTGCTGTGTCTTGTCTGCTTTCACTACTGATGATGGCTTTTGTTTCATTTGTTACAGGGAGTTAGCACATGACCTGGGGTACCCCTGGGGTGAATACTGGGAATTCCTGGGCTGTTTTGTCGATCTGTCTTCCCAGGAGGGCCTGCAGAAACTAGAAGAGTATCTCACTCAGCAAGAAATGGGCCGAAAGACCCACCTAGAACCAGGAGCAAATGAAGCTCATCTCCAAGACCAAGGTGAGGGCGAGTGTGAGAGCTATACCTTGGCAGATGAGGAGGTCTGTGTGGGAGGGACAGCATTGCCAGGTGCACTGACCTGTTCAGGTTGAGGTTCACCCGCAATTAAAACTAATCTCTGAAGGGAACTCTGGTGGCCTAGTGGCAAGAAGCTGCACTGCAATTCTGAAGGTAGGCAGTTCGAATCCACCAGATGCTCCACTGGAGAAGGAGGGACAAGCTCCTCCTGTGTCAGTCGGATCCGATTCCAATCCAACAGTACACAACAAGTAGAAAAAATTTTTTTAAAAACCCCAGAAAACAAAACCAACTCTCTGTTACATCAAAATTGATAATAGCTGAATCCCGCTGGCTGAGAACCTGTAAAACTCTTGTTGCCACAGAATGGGAGCTGACCCTCAGCGGGGTTTCAGAGGCTATGAATCTCATGGGAGGTGATTGCTCTTCTTTCTCCATGAAGCGGCTGGCTTTAGGTTGACAGCGCAGCTCCTTAGCACTCGGGGGGCCACCGGAGCTCCCCAGAACCTGTAGTGGTTGGATCTTCTGATATCCTGTCTTTTCCCACTGGAACATTTCCCATGTTTCCAGGAGTACACGCCCCAGAATACTGGGTGTCCTTAGTGGAGTCAGGATGCAAAGAGTTTTTACAGCATAAAATAGCAAATGGAAAAATCACAACAATGGAGTTTAATTAAATTGTGGCAAACTTAAAAGTAACAGTAACCACATTTTAAAAGGGAAAACCACAAACTGCCCCTCTGTATTGTTGAGTTTGTTCACCTCTCACTGAAAGGGAACAGCACGCCATCCTCAGAACCATTGCTGCCACTGAGCCCTTTGCTGCACTCACATAAACATCAGTTACAAAGAATGACAGTGATGTCACAGTCACAGAGGCAATGCGGGCACAGAACCACAAATTCTGCAAGGAACCGAGAGCTTGGCTAGTGCTCTTACTGACAGTGGCAGTCAACTCTGTAAGGGGCTGTTTTCAAAGCTTCAGTGGGGTTTTCCAAACTCCCCAGGCAGTTGAGGTGAGTTCCTGGAGGCGCCAGGCCCTGGTGCACTGCAGGGCCTAGTGCCTGAACTCCGTCGAGGGGCCAAGGAGGGGACAGAAACTGTGCTGACTTGTTGTTTATCTAGACAGTTCCCTTCAACCAGGTTTTGTAAATGCCAGAAAACTCCACACGTAAAACCCCTTAGCATCATGTTTAAGGTCATGAGGATAATGAAAAACAAGGCCAACCAGCTAACAAAATCTTGCTAGTACCAAGGGTTTTTTAATCTGCCAAAGTAGAAATGTGTACACCTACCAGATTAAAAATCTGTGGTTTCTAAAGACTGAGATGGGGGATGGGGCCCACTACCCCAGAAGGCATTTATTTTACCAAATAGACCCCTTAAAGTGAAGGAAAGAAGCTGAAGATAGTTTGAACGCATGTGAGTGAGAACCGTCCCAGGATAAGCTGGAGCTTATCCAGCATCCAGCACAGGCGGAGCCAGAGCTCTGAGCGTCAGGTTCTCCTGACATCGGTGTGTGCTTTTGGGCTTCATGATAAAAGTACACTTAGTCACCTGTAGTGAAGCGTACCCTCCCTCAGCAAGATTGGTGGCTGAACAGACAGGCATGCAGGTGCAGAAGCTGGGCCAGAAGTGAGAGAAACTTCTCTCAGAAACAACTTTGTTTTGCCTCTGAAGGCTTTGTCCCAAACCAGGCTCCGTATTTGATTTATATTTGATTCAAATTGTCCCACTGCAGATGAGTCGATTTCAACTCCTGTCAACCCTCCATCCAGTTTCTGAGACAATAAAATAGCTTCATCTTTCTCCTGTCGAGCAGCTTAAGGATACAAACCAACCCCCGCCCACTGTCATTGGTCCCACCTCATGGACACAAACTCCCTTCCCATCTGTGTCCTTCCACCTGTTTTCTACTGTCCTGTCAGGACAGATGGGGAGTCTACCCTGGAAACCACAGTTGTGTATGAAGCCCACAGTACCCGGAGGAAGGAGCCCTCAGGCCCGTGGCCCCACTAGCCACCTTCTAATTAGCAGCCCAACACTAATGTACTGCGCCCCCAAGGCCTTTAATTTAGTCACTTGGTCTCACCAGCCAGACCTCAGGGGTTCAGTGTCCCACTTCCACAGCATAGTCCACAGTTGTCCTCTGTCTCACTCTCAGGCCACCTTGGGCCTTGTTCTCTAGGTATCAGGACCCTGTGGGGAAATCCTCAAATCCCCTCTGGTCACTCCACACTGGGGCGCAGCCTGGCCTGGATGTCCCTTTCTGGGCCAGCAGGGAGGACTTGATCCCAGAAGGCCTGCAGCTGTGTCTGTCTTGGCATCTTTTGCAGTCTGTGCTGGGACAACCTGTGGGGCCCGATGTTCTGACTTTTGTGTTGTGTTGCTCACAGGCTGTGGCAAAAAGTGCAGCAACTCCATTTCCGTGAGGGCGTTTCTCGATGAAGATGAGGACATTAGCTTGGAGGAGTTTAAGAATCGGCAGAACACAGCTCGCAGTGCATACCAGCCCCTGGCTGGAGCCTCTGGAGACCCGGGGCAGGACATTCTCTCTGCGGAACAAGATGCACACTACGCAGACAGCCCGGATGCCAGAGACACCCAGGAGCGTGACAGCAAGAACGGGGTCTGCAGTCCGGATCCGATCAAGCTCTGGAGGCGGAAGAGGCCCATGGGCTGCGCTGGGGAGGAAGAAGGCCTTTTCTCTCCCGTCTCCAGCTTAACTGTTGAGTTTGACAAACTGCATCTGCAAACGCCAGGGAGCAGCTCTTGTCAGACACCAAGTAACAGAGACACGAAGGTCCCGACACCGAGAAGGGCCTCGGCAGGAGGTGAATTAGAACCAGCACCTGCTCTGGAAAAGTGTGGGAATGACCCAGTACGGACAGAGAAGGAGATGTCAGATGAGATTGCAAGGATGTCGCTGGATGCCAGCAGCCGTGGATGTGCGGGCCTGCGAGGCTGCAGCCCCACACTCCAGCCCCTGTCCTTGGAGCCAGCCCCTAGGCTCTTCCTGCTCGGGTAGGAGGACTGCACTTGGGATTCCCGGGGTGTTTTGTAATTTCTTTTCTCTGAGGGCCCCTTGATAGGCCGTGGCAGCTTTCCACCTGCATCCTTTAGGGCAGCAAGTGCCACAGTGACTGAATCTTTCCAGAGGATTTAACTGTCAGGACAGAGCCAGGGCCCCTCCTTGCACCACTAATGCGCTAGCTTTCCTCAGTCCCATGAACCTTGCTGAGGGATGCACAGTGTCCCCACCTCTGTTGCCCCAGGTCCCGGTCCAGCACCATGGCCACTGGCTCTTCCTTCCCTAGACTTGCTGGCATTCTTCTGACAACCGCCAGGGTACAGTGACTGGGGGGGAAACACATGGACCCTCAACACACTGATCCTGTGTCACACATGAGGGGGGTGTCTGTGTCCTCAGGTCTTTGTTTTATAATCAGATTCCCACCCACCCCCTTTCTTGTTCTTTACATGATCTCTAGAGAAGAGCCTTCAAAGCTGGACCGGGATGTGCTCGCTGCCCTGGAGTGTGCGGACGTCGACCCTTGTCAGTACCCGGCTGTCCTAAGGTGGAAGCGCACTGTGCTGGCCTACTCACCCTTGGACAGACAGAGGTAGGCGGCCACTGCCCACACTGCCATACGCTTTGCCAGCTGCTCAGCCCCACACAGGCAGCCCCATGGCCCAGCTCATAGAGCCCTCAGCCAGGTGGTCCTTGTCGACTGCTCCTAGAGGGAGGTTTACATGCCTCCGTGCACGTTACCACCACAGGGCCCCTTGGCATCCTCCCCCTGCCCTCCAGCCCCGTCTCCCATCCCTCCCCACCATCCACCTCACCCATCTACCCACTCCTCACCTCCTCATCCTCTAGCCCTCACATCTCCTTAGCACCTTCTTGTACCTCCCCACCCTCCCCTTTACCTCCTCACTCACTTCTTCACCCTCCTGTCCCCTCACCTCCTTGGTGCCCTCTCCCTCAGCCTCCCATCGCCTCCTCACCCTGTCCGCCTCCCCACTTCCCCTTCCTGCTCCCTCCCCCCTTTAGTACTCTGTCCCTCACCTCCTCCCTTTCCTCCTCTCCGCACTGCCTGGCCCTGTGTGGTCTGCTCTGACTTGCTTGTCTGTGGTAAATCCCCTCTCTTGGTTTCCCTAGTTGGCCAAGCCCTGCAGTGAAAGGGAAGTTCAAGCTTCAGCGGCCGGATCTTGGCTCTCCCTACAGCTGCAGCCCGGGAAGATGTGGACCAGCTGCCGGCAGTCCTGGGAAGGCCAGCGTCTCCCCATACTCGCCGGGTGTGGGTAGTCCTGGGCGGTATAGCCCCGTGCACGGCGGCCCCTTCCGCAGGATGGCATGCCGGGCTGAGCTGGCAGCGCTGTGAGGTTGGGAGCTCTACGTGCCAGGGCTTGAAGGGTGGTTGAGTATCGTTAAGTCACTTACACAAATGTGCTGATTAATTTATTGACCCTTTTCTTGAGGGTGAAAAAAATTTAGAAAATAAAATGTTACTCTGTATTCAGTTAAGAGTTTGACATTTGGGAGAAGCTGAAGGTGACTGCAACAGAAATGCCCCTGAGGTAGTGGCAGATAGCACTTTGTGTAGCAGAGGCTCTGGGCTGTTGGCACTATAGGAAAATCCCCTTTTGTTTTGCTGGCGGACTCCAGCTTGTTAGGTGAACTGAGGTGATGGCAGGAAGGAGTACATGGGAGCTTAAATGTGTCTTGACTGGCATGACCTTCATAGTGTCATGATGCAAGACGTGGAAGTCAGGGTTGGCATAAACGCTTGGTTTTTCTGCTGAAGAAATTTTCCAGCCATTGGCAGACTACCCAGCCAGAGTCTGCTGCCCTGTAGGAGGTGGCCTGCCCACAGCTGAACCCCAACTCTGCTTCAGATGCCCATGTGCTGATAGGCACCTGCAGTTAACTGTTCCCTGGCTTTAAGCTGCATCAGAGGATCCACTAAGGAGAAAAGCAGAGTTAGTTTATCAGAATAGGTTCCGTTTCTGTTCTTTTCCTTGGTCATCTGCAAGCCTGACCTCATGGTGTGGAGACAGGAGACAACCCAGAGTACTCTGCAGTGTGTGAGGCCCACTAACCCCCTACTGTCATAGAGCCAGCACCCCAAGGCCCAGTGTCAGCCGTCATCGTGAGGGCTGAGCCACTTCCCAGATATCACTGTCAGCACTTCGAGGCTTAATGTCTTGCGCTTGGTGTCACATGTGGCACCCATAGGTGACTTCTGCAGTTGCTCTTAAGAGTCTGCTCCTGTGGACATTTTCAGTGTTTGGTTCACAATTATAAACAGAATCAGTGCTTTTGATAACTTCAGTGCCTTTTGTAAATAATTTTTAATTTTTTTGTACTTTTTGGGAATATAGTCATACTGTGTAGGCTTAAGTAAAATTTTCTTTTGTATAAATTCTTAATTGAAATGTATGTCAGAAAGCCTCTTTGTGTCTCACATGATGCCAGGGGACAGGTGGTAAGCAAGTACTAGAAACATGATTTAAAGATTCAAAAGGTTTTTGAAAAAGGATTTAAGGATTTTACATTTATTGTTTAACAACCCAACATGTAAAACTGAAATATGTTCGTGACCCTACAATCTGTTATTTTAAAAAGTCATCTTTGTTTTCAGAAGAAACCAAAATGCAAATATTCTGTGCAGAGATGATCTGTTTTCTCTCAAAGCTGACCACGCTTATGTAGTAAATAAGATGGGGATTAAAATACTCAGCCTTCCACAGGCTCTATATCTTCAGATTCAACTGAGGACTGAAAAATATTCAAGGGGAGAGATGAATCCTGAAAACGCAATTAAGTGGTCAGAGCTAAAAGTGCTAGTGGTGTCATCATTTCCATTTTAGAGACGTGCATTACACGTCACTGAGACCACAGGGTACAGGGTAGGCAGGTGTGCCTGGGTCGTCTGCAAACACCATCTTACATAAGGGGCTTGAGCCTACCTGAGGGTCCCAGTACCCATTCCCCAGGATACCTGGGGACCACTGTGGTATTTCTGCCTTAATTCCTCAGACTGCTGATCCTGTTTTCAGTGCTTCAGGCTACCTTGCGTTAGTCATTTGTACAAGGAGTGTACAAACATGGGATAACCAAGGAGATGCCAGTATGAGGGCTGTTTTTGTTCTCAAGAACTGATTGGCCTAACACTTGAAGATTCATGGTACTCATTTGGATTTGCTATTTACTTTTCCTAACATAGACGTGGGAAAGCTGCTTTGTGAAATTAAGAATTTGTCTTCATTTCTTCCATTTACAAGAAGTAATTTAAGGAGCACAGGCCTCCCGAGTGATGGAGCAGCTGTTGTGTTAATGTCACTCATCTTCACTCAGTTGTGGAATCATGCCACCTCTGTAACCCTGTCGGTGTCCAAGGCTGACTGGTGGGACCCACCACCAAGAAGGCCTGGAGGTTAGCAGCACAACTTCCTCAGGACGACCACCCCGGGATCAGGAGACTAAAGCTCACCCTCCTCCTTAGCACCTGTCAGCTACACCGTGCAAGGTGGGACCTTGAACAAATCCTCTGCAGTCATCTTTGGCCATTCTTGATTTCCAGAGATGAGTGCTGAGTGTGAACGAACCAGAGGCCTCACTTGACAATACTGTGGCTTGTCCCTGGTCTTCTTCCTCACACCGAGAGCCCTCATGGCAAGGCTGTTGGGACAGGGGACGCTGGGAACGGCTTCCAACTAGAACTCCGTGAAAGCTCCAGGGCTCCCCTGGTCATGCACTACAGGTTTTCTTCAAAGTACACACAAATGTTATTTATGCCAATAAAAAGAAAAAGTAAAATAAAGTTTTATTATGTAATTCATTCCAAAGTTGACAGAGAAAATGGATCAGATATTCAGTCAGGTTACATGATTCCAGAAAATGTTTTCAAACACTTCACAGAAATTGTATTTCCCTAAATGAACAGAGCATTTGGGATAGACTTTTCTCAGTACCTTAAATACATTAATTCATAAGCATAAAAGAGTAGCGATAAAAAGAGACAAAGTGGCCACACTTAGCTTACAGTCTAGGACATCAGAATGTCATTTATTACATATGATTTTCCCATCACTTAACCATATTAAAACACTAGGAGATGGGGGGCAGGAGAGGCCCTGAGTGGTCAGCACACCTCCACCCCAGTCCTGGTCAGAGCAGGGTCTCCTGGTCACAGGGTCTTCACTCCCACTTAACGGATCTGTGACACAGTGACAAATGGGTTTTCAAAGCAAGAACCCAGGAGGCAAATGTCTTTACAATGAAGATGGCGTGAGATAAGCCAGGAATGGGAAGCCAGGTGGCGCTGCTGAGTGGTAGTCCCCTTGTGCCTCTCAGTGGGTGGGCCTTGGCCGTTGTCACAGGAAAGGTGCCAGGGAACACCTGTAACCCAGGTATCTTTCAGATCCTAGGATGGAAAGCCCTGTGCAGCCTGGGCCCCAGAGGTCTTTGCCATGCTTGTCTCAGGCCAGGAGCCAGTTGTTCTCTTCTCTGGCCACCTTTGAAGAAAAGAACTGACGCACAGCCTGTCGGGTGGATGTGGACGGAGGGAGTCTAGGAGGTGAGCAGAGTGGCCTCAGGACCGGGTGATCTTGTCCGGAGGCATGAACCCCGTGTCCCCAAGGGTCCTCAGTGCAACCCTGCCATTGGGTCGGATCACCAGGTGGGTGATGCTGCCGTTATTGAGGGAGAGACGGAGCCAGCCTTCAGGGGGAAACTGCAACGCCCTGGAGAAGAGAAAGCTTGTGACAGCTGGCAGCCACCAGAGCAGCCCCAGCTCTGTGGGGTGGCCTGGGCCAGAGACAAGCTGCCCGGGGCAGTGTAAGCTCCAGACCTAAGGAACAGTACCAGCTGTGGACCCCAGAAGATGAAGAATTGTTCCTAGTCACAGTCCATTAACAGACAGGCCAGGACACCACAAGCCAGCCCGGGACCCACACTATAGGGGGACCTGCTGAAGGACTTCAGCCCAGACGGAGGGACCTCCCTCCGATGCTGAGGACACCAACAGCAGCTCAGGATATGCACCAGGCTAGACTTGCAGAGTCATCGGGGCAAAGGAGTGGGAATGCCAACTCTACGCCTTCTGTTATCCGAAAGCCTCAGAGTAGATCAAATGAGAAAGTCAAAGACAGAGCAAAGGGGGCAGCACCACAGAGCACAGGAACCAGCACCCTCACCTGCACACAATGTAGCGGATGACATTGGCATGACAGATGAAGATCTCGTAACTATCCTCCTCCTGCCTGACATCTGCACGGTGGATATAGTTCCGGAATGCAGCCTCAATCCGGGCTCCGTCCTCGTAATACTGCTGGGGGCAGAGCGGAATCTTACGTGTCAGAAACAAAGGAATGCGCCAGGAGGCAAAACCAACCTGCCATCATCCAGTAAGTCAAAAGGTGCTGCACTCTGGTGGTGGAGAGCACAGAGACAGGGCACGGAAGCACTGCAGAGCCCAGAGGGGAGGAGACAGGCACCCCAGGACCCAAGATGGGGCAGACGGGGAGATGGAGGTGCCAGAGATGGGGAGAAGAGGCGGAGGGGACCTGGCCTCAGAGCTGGGACACTGCACATTGGGGTGGGCTTTTACCACAGCTTCTGGCTTCCAGTGGGACACAGGCGGGTCAGGCTCGATGGGGGCACCTTCCCTGAGCAGGTCGGTGCTGACTCTGCACACCCCTAGAGAGAAAGTAGCACAGAGAGGCTGCAGCATCCCATTGCCCGTAGCACAGAGAGGCTGCAGCATCCCATTGCCTGACCACAGCTTGATCATAACCCGCACCCGAGCTGAGGCTGCACCTGCCTGCCTTGCTCAGGGGCAGCCGAATGACTCACCTGGCAGGTGCTTGCAGATGATGTCTGTTGTCTCTATGGCTCGAGTCATGGACGAGTGCACGATCCTGTCAAACTTCAGCCCCAGGCTCGCCAGTCGGACTCCAGTCAGTTCAGCCTGCTCACGACCTGGGGATGGGGACGCATTTGAGGCTGACTCGAGTGGGGACACCCTCCCATGGTGGCTTCCCACCCATTTAAGCCCATGCAGAGCACCAATCACGGGCTGGGCAGGGGACAAAAGAGGTGAGTGTTAACCGTGTGAAGCCTGGCCTTGCGGGGAGGAGACACCAGATAAATCAATATGATCACCTAGGGAAAAGCGTGTGACCCCCACCCAGAGCACTGACCAGATGATAACCGCTTAAAGGTAGGCACGTTCTGTTTACACTCAAATAATTCTTAACTATGTCCAGAAATGAAGTCTAAACATTGCCCATATTCCAACAACCAGACAGGTAAAGATTTTAATACATAAAATCCTTAAGATCTCAGTTACCAAGGAGAGAGTAAATGTAAATACAAATGCTACTCCAGCCCCACTGGGCATTGTTCCCAAGGATGTTTCCTGCAGATATGCTTCAGGTGAACAGAGAAAGGGGCAAAAAGCTTGGGCAGCAAGATATGGTGGGCACCCAGCACGCCTCCCCACGGGGTCCATCCAGTTCTCCACAGACCGGTCTCACTGAGTAGACCAGGGTGGACACCAAACAGGCAGGATGTGAGTGCCTAACAGAAGGCTCTCCAGAATATTACATGAAAAGCAGACTTCAGCAAGCACCCGCATGCTGCCTTCCAAAAGCACAGGACACACCTGCCATCTGTGCAAAGAACCCCATCACATTTGAACATTTTATTCACGGTTTGATTTTTTTTAAAGTGAAGAGAATTTAAAAGCCGGACTCAAGCCAGTTAAGCTGTACTGATAATCACAATGTTTGGGTTTAGGACCATGAGGCCATTGAGCAGCTCTAAGAGACAAGAGCAGAGCGGTTAGGCCAGCGCATCCAAGCATCTCACCCAGTGGCGTGAGAGTCCGGTCCTTCTCTAGGGAGCCATCCACGTGGTACTGGGAGTGTCTGATGAGGAAGATGTGTCGTGTGGCCTTGGCTTTGTAGTGGTCCAGCCTGGATGCCAACTCCTCTTCTCCAGATTCCAAGTTCCTTTTCCTCAGGTTGACGAGAGATGGTGGTTCTCTCCTAGTTGGAATTTAAGATGAAGATGGCCTGTGACATCTGTTCCTAAGTCACCTCTGAGTATTCTGACAAGACGGTATTTGTAAACGAGGAAGAGCAACCTTTTAGATCTTTTATTTAATAAGAGATCCCAGGAAAATTCTGTTCTCAAGCACCACGTACTTCCCTACTTTCTGGCCAGGCCATCTCCACCCAACCATCCCACAGTCAGTCACCTGCCAGACCTGTTCTAGATGGTGCAAGTGAAAAGAAAACAAAAATAGGCAAACTAAACCTTTCTGCTCTTTGTGTTCTAGTAAAGAAAGGCGAATAACAAACAGCAAAAGAAGAGTAAACGACACAAGGGAAATTAAATGAGATGCTGGCAAAGCTTCGCCTTTCATATTTTGGACCTAGGTAAGGCTGTTCCTTGGAAAGGGACTGCGTGCCTGGAAAGATGGGTAGCGAAGGAGAAGATGCACTGACATGATGCTTTCAGCAATGGGCTCTAGTGTGTCAGCTGGTAAGGCTAGAGCACAGGATAGGGCAGGGTTCAGGTTGACTGTTCATAGGGTTGTTATGAGTTGTACCCTACTTGATGGCACCTAACAGTGTGGCGCGTGCTGGCTCAATCCTGTTTACAGAGGAGTGTGATGTGGGTCTTCGAAAAAGGTCCACAATGTCTTCTGTAAGTCCAAAGTTTGGGTAGAATTTTTTTTTAAGTACCTCTGAAGTTCCTGATATGACAGCACATAACAGCAACAATAAATATTAGTTCTGCGCCCACAATGGGAAGTGCAGTGTCATATGGAAGGGAGGTCAGGATTGGGTGAACACACACCAAACTACTTCCTGTCTATGAAACAGAAATGTAGTCCAAGCAATGTATCCAATTTAAAACCACCCTTGGGGAGGAAGGGTGGGCAGGGAGAAAAGTGCAACAATGAATGCTGGGGTATCCTAAATCTCTGTAAAATTTCATTAAAATAATAATAATAAAAAACCCACCTACCTCTTAGCCACATTTAAAAGTTAAAAAAAAAAAGGTAGGTAAAATTTCAGTAATACTGTTTTATGCAATGTATCAAAATTACTATTGTGACACAGGATGTTAGAAATTGACAGTAATTTTGTTTTTAAAGGAAATTTTAAATTCTGTTTCTTAACCATACAGGCCACGTTTCAAGTGCTGAATGACAACCAACACTTTTGTCCTTACACTCACATTGGTTTGTCCTGAAAGTTCTTTTCAAGGACACTGGTGGTTTAAGGGCAGATCTCTCCCCTTCTACATGGGAGACCTAAGTTCGACTCCTGGGCAACATACTTCACAGTCAGCCACTACCATCACCGAAGGCTTGCATGTTGCTCTGAAGCTCAACAAGTATCAACAGAGCTTCCAGGTTAAGATAAAACAGGAAGAAAGGCCTGGCAATCTACCTCTGAAAACTCTGGATTACAAGAGTCCTATCTTGACTCTGGAGCGGCTTGGCCCGGATCATCAAAACAGCATGTGGCATGCCCTGGGCACAGACACCCAACTCTTGGCTTTGGGACAAATTCACGGATGGGAACAAGGATGCGAGCCTAACAGAGCCCTAGTCTTCAAATCAGGACTAAAATGTCATTTTACAGGTTCCTCAACACAACAAGGTAAGACAGGTGTCCGTCTCTTCCATACATGGGAAAGCGTGGGCTCGGGGTTTCGTGGCCGGTGCACAAGATCAAGGCGGCCTGTGGACCACAAGGGGCACTCGGCACTGAAAATACCTGCGAAGGCCCTGGGGGTCTGAGCCCCGGGCTCCAAGACCCGCGGCCAGCCCTGATCTCAGCCCCCACTGACTCCCGCCTCTCAACCTCCCGACTCCGAGTCCCCCGGCCGATCATAACCCCAGCCCCAAGCCCCCCCCTCGGCTAGCCTTGATCCTGCCCCCCATCCTCCTGGACCCCGCTCCGCGCGTACCTGTCCCAGTTGGGGTCCCAGACGCCGGGCGAGGATCGTGCACCCACCGCCCACCCCGGCGGCTCGGACACCCGCGGCTCCGCGGCTCCTCCCGTTCGCGGCTTCCCGATGGCCACAGCAGAAAAGAGCACGGCAGCCGAGCCTCCGGCCAACCCGCAGGCCGCCAGCTGCAGCGCCCGCCGGAACGCCATGCCGGCTAGCTCCCGCGCACGGAAATGGGCAGGCACTAACGGACGCGTACGGCGCGCCGCCGGGGACACGCTTCCTGGAGGCCTTCGCTTCCGGCGCGCACGCGGAAGTCCCGCCTCCCGCGGTTTCTCAAACCGGCAGAGCTGTCGGGGTCCCGGGCGCAGTGAGACCTTCCCCGGGGAGTTCCCGCACCCCGCCGCCTTCGCTTAAAGACCAGCGGGGTCGCTGCTGCTCTGGGTGCCGGGCGCTGCAGTAGGTTGGAGCCACAGTGGACGGTGAGCCATGAGGACGTCGGTAATCGATGTCGTACAGCTCCCTCTCGGAGGGATCGCCGGTTCGGTTCTGAATCACCGCAATAAAGCCAGCATGGCCCGGTTCGCCGGTGCACCCAAAAGTTCTACCCGGGGAGAAAAACCAGAGCGCTGCCCTGGGTCCAGGAACAAGCGGCCAGCAGCCCCTGCCTGGCGATCAGTTAGGATGCAGCTTTCACCCACCGTTGTGATTTGAACCAGAGAATGCAGTTGCAGGGCGTGCACTCCATCCCATAATAAGGGATGTTTGTTATTTGTTAGCCCAGGAGCCCCTGCAATAGAGTGCATCTTCGAAGACTAGTTGCTGTACACTTAATTACGCGCGCACACACACACACTTCCTCACCTTCCTCTATGAACATGAAATTCATTACAACCTGTTCTCCTTTGTGTTGTTGTAAATGTTAAGGGTCTTCAAGGCAATGATGACTCATAGCAACCCTATAGGCACAAAAGCTCTGAAACCTGCTCTATCCTGAGCCAGTGGGTCTTCCTCTCCCCCACTGTCCCTCCACCCTTCTCAGCATGATATCCTTCTCCAATGACTGGTTCCTTCTAGCTACATGCCTCAAATACTTGAGATGGAGTCTAACCCCAAGTTCTTCTGTTGAACAAGCCTGTGAGTAGTAGGGCCCCACCAACCCACTTCATAACCTCCCTTGCAGGCTCTGTCTCTTTCAATAAGTTCCTCACTGTGTGGGAAGTTCCAGTGTCTCAACTGACCATTCTTAGTAGGGAGAGAGAGAGCTTCTAGCTTTGTAAAAGAGAAAATTCTGTCTTACAACCAAACCATGGATGGCACCGACAGCCTTGTAAGAACTTAAGGGTTGTCACAAAGCTCCAATCTGTGAAAACAATTATCTGAAGAAGCGCTGGTAGCCCAGTGGTAAGAAACCGTGCTGCAATCCAAAAGGCTAACAGTTTGAATCTACCAGCAGTTTGGTGCTAGGAAATTATATTTTCTACCTATACTTGGACCAGCATGGAAGGAGGAGTGGCATCCACTTCCATAATAGCTTGCCTCCGGAAACCCTATGACCTTGGAAAGAGGATGAAAGGCACCCAAGCGTCAAGGACTCCCCTTCATAGGGTCGCTATGAGTCGCCTGCGACTCGCTGGCACTTAACAACAACATACATGGACCAAGAGGCAGTGGTCAGACGGAGCAAGGAAACACTGCATGGTTCAAAATTGGGAAGGGCGTATGCCAGGGATGTGTCCTGTCTCCATACCTTTTCAACCTGCATGCAGAACAGATTATCCGGGAGGCTGGGCTCTATGAGGAGAAATGTGCTGTCCGAATTGGTGGAAGATCTATTAACAATCTGCGATATGCAGATGACACAACCCTGCTTGCTGAAACTGAGGACCTGAAGCGCTTGCTGCAGATGGTCAAGGACTGCAGTCTCCAATATGGATTGAGACTCCAATATGGATTGAGGCTCAATGTCAAGAAGACAAAGATTCTCACCACTGGACCAATTGGCAGCATCAGGATGGATGGTGAAGAGATTGAGATTGTACACAGCTTTAGCTTGCTTGGCTCCACAATCAACACTCTCGGCACCAGTAGCCAGGAAATTAAAAGACGTATTGCCATGGGAAAGTCTGCTGTTAGGTACCTCTCCAAAGTACTGAAGAGCATCATGGTGTCTCTCTGGACACTAAGGTGCGTCCGATACAGGCTGTGTTCTTTGCTATCACTTGTTATGCATCAGAGAGTTGGACAATAACTAAGGAGAATAGAAGGAGAATTGATGCCTTTGAGCTGTGGTGCTGGAGAAGAGTATTGAGAATACCATGGACTGCTAGGAAAACAAACAGATTCATCCTGGAAAGGGTCAAACCAGGCAGCTCCTTGGAGGCAAGGATCCTGAGGCTCTGTTTCACATACTTTGGACATGTTGTGAGGAGAGACCGGTCCTTGGAGAGGGACATCATACTTGGGAGGGTGGAGGGACAGCGCAGGAGCGGAAGGCCCTCTATGAGGTGGATTGATTCAGTAACGGGTAATCGGGATGGGTGTGTCGGAGACAGTGCAATTGGCAAAGGACAGAGCAGAGTTTAGGGCTGTTGTACATAGAGTAGCTATGAGTCACAAGCGACTTGACGGCACATAACAACAACAACAACGTGTATACACTGAAATTGTTAGATATATACTGAAATTGTGCCCACTTGAATTTCCTGTTTAGATTATTACCTCAAAAACTAATATAGATATCCATATACTGGTATTAACTATATAGATTTAAATAGAACATGTATACACAAAACAACTGTGAGATACATTTTTTACCCTGTTTGGAAGCCATGAGGCAATGGGTATTGAAGCTTGAGAACTGAAGCAACCATGTCTGAATCCCCAAGCTGCCTCTCACTTCCCAACTAGTCTTGCCTCAATGTCTCCTTTGTGGAATGAGGCACACCAAGTCACTCACAGCACAGAAATACAGGGAATCAATGACGCTAACTCAAGTGATGTTCCCAGGATCAGGCAGGGCTCAGAGTGAAGCTGCAGCAGATGCTGGCTAACCTGGACAGTAATCTGAAATCTCTCAGATCCTGTTTGTTCATCCTCCGCCAGGTGGGGCTGGAGTGTGAAATTCATTGTGACTTGACATACTAGAGCTGGAATCATCACCACCCACGTTACATGGAGACCTGGTCACTTTTCCAGGTGCACTAAACTTCTCCCTTTCGGAAATGGCTTATTCTCCCTTTCGGAAATGGCTTACTCCATCCCCAAATGATAAAAAAACACCACCACCAAAACACTTCTTTTGACATTTGGGAGTAGTCCTCTGACCAAGATCTTCCAAGGTTAATTTGCTTGTTGTTGTTATGTGCCGTCAAGTCGTTTGTGACTCATAGCGACCCTATGTACAACAGCCCTAAACCCTGCTCTATCCTGTGCCAATCTCATTGCCTCTGACACACCCATCCCAATTACCCCAGTTTGTGAAATTAAAATTCAAGAAGCCACATTATAGTTTATTGTGATCTTGATTCAGTCCAAGGTGATTAATGAAAATTGCCTCTACTGTAGTTTATATTTCAAGGGTAGCACCATTTAGAGACAGCTACTGCCTTTTAAAAACATAGTATCAACATTAAGAGATGTTTCTTTTTCTACCCATCATCCTAGGGCATCTTGGGTCATAGGATTTCATCAGATAAATTCTTGACTTGGTTCTGCTCTCACACACTGGGTGTATGGGCGAGGATCCTCTGCATCCAGGTGCTCTGGCCATCTTCACCTGCCCAGGGAGGCCAGATAGGCATACCAGAACAGAGCCACGAGGTTGGCAAACAGAACCCGGAACTGCCGAAGAGAGCACACGTGAGTAAGATTTCCCCCCTCACCTTCCTACCATCCATCTTCTCTCGTGTCCTGTGAAGGACAGTCCTCTGTCTAAAGCATGTCATTGCTTCTGCTCAGAGTCTAATCCTGCCTCTTTAGGGCAGCACTGCGGATGTGCGTGTCTACCCCACAAGCAGCTCTACATTAGCATCTAACCGCGGGAACACATCAAGCCAAAATCCTAACCCATCCTTCTTCACAAACTCACTGAAAGAAATTTCTAGACTCGTGGTATCTTCTCTGCCCCATCCACTCTGACTTCACTGCTGGCCGCAGCCCCTACACTCCTCTGAAGTTGCTCTTGTGAAGGTCATTGCCAAAAGCGTTAGAAACCTCTCCATTTTTGTGATTTTACTTTTAAGTCCCTGCAACATCTGTACAAAACCAAGGCTCAAAGAAAACTACAGGTGGTTGAAAGAAAGCAAAAACCACATAAAGAGCTAACAGAAAATGTTCTTTGTTGGAGAAAACAAACCAAACCTATTACTGTTGTGTGAATTCTGTGTCTTAGTCACCTTCCACTGAGTTTGTGAGCTTGTAAATCCTAAGAGGAGCAGACTGCCTCATCCTTCTTCCATAGAGAGGTTGGGGGCTTCAAACCACTGACTTTTCCATTAATAGCCCGACACATTACACACTATGCCACCAGGGCTCCTTGTGGGAAGCTGACATTCTCTGAAGCCCGAGTGCAGAAGGCCAGACTGGGACCCTACCTGCAGGGGGATGTAATTGATGTTGATAAACTGGATTGGTGTCCAGACTCTCCAGTTCATCTGCAGTGCTGGCCAGAAACTTTTACTCATCTTCGTAGAAAAGGCGGCCATGTCTTTTCTCTAGGAACAATCGAAAATGCAGGTGGTGAATCATCTTGTTACCATGGCACCGAAGTCTGGAGGTCCTAATGTGAGTCAAACAAACAAACTATAACATTTCATTTTGTCCCGTTTATGAACAGACAGTGCATTCCCGTATCTTTTACGAACAGTGCAGATATAAGGAGCTTAACCATCCAGTTGGCTGGGACAGGGCGGCAGCAGAGTGCTCTGCCTGTAAGTGCTTGTCCAGGACCCACATCCCTACTCACACAGCTCCTCTGAGGGGGCTTACACTGCTCTCCTAGCACCAATGCTGCTGATGGCTTAGTGTCAAGTGTTGTCAAATTAATCTCCCAAGCAGATGCATTGCCAGTTAAAACTGGTCAGGCCTTTTAAAAAAACAGGCCTTGATAGATGGAGCCTTACATGTAATTTAAAATGCATAGAGAGGAGAAAGTTGTTTTGTTTTGCTTTGTTTTTTTTAAAAAAGACCAACTTGACAACAAAATATGATAAAAATGATGGTAATGTAAGTAGTCTGATGGAGACAGGATGTGGGTGGCATATCTATAGAAATAAGAGGAATCTCGGGAACCCGCATAACAATAACAACTAGGGAGCTCTGGTGGCCTAGTGGCAAGAAGCTGCGCTGCAATCCCAGAGATACACAGTTCGAATCCCTAGATGATCTGCTGGAGAAGGAGGGGCAATCTCCTCCTGTACCAGTCAGATCTGATTTGACAGTACACACAAAAAAATAATAATTTTTAAAAAAATTTTAGTACACTGATAATGTTCACAAAACAGTAATGAAATAAACTTCTAAGTGGAAAAAAAATCACCCTCCCATAAATTTAATTAAAGCATAAGGATACCAGACAGGGAGGAAAATAGTAAATGAAAGTATAGGAAATTATTTCCATCATCATTAGAGTATCAAGATGTACAAAATAAAACCGGAAAAGTAAAACAGAGTAAGATTATATTCTCTTCCTTGAAGGCAGGTCATAAAAGAGGGCTGATGGATCTGAATAAAAGAGTGAATTTTAAAAATTCCATGCAGAGGAAGAAACTTTAAGTGATGTTTTATGTGTAACTTTGTGTAAATTTTTTTTAACTTTGTGTAAATTTTTAAACTTTATATGACGTTAAAAAACCAAAATTCACTGTTGTATAATCTGTTCTAACTCAGGGTAGGGTAACCCTCCAAAGGGTTTCAAAGGTGGTCCATTTTGGTGGAAGGGGGCCACCTCATTTTTTCCTTCAGAACCGCTACTGGAACCATAGACTTTTTTTTCTAGTGGCCCTGTGCCACCAGGGCTTGAGAAGTTAAAAGGCAAACTTGAAAAGCGATTGCTATTTTTAATATATAAAGAGTTCTCAACAGATAAAACAAGGGCTCTAAGAGAAGGAAGGAAGGGAGGGAGGGAGGGAGGAAGGAAGGAAGAAAGGAAGGAAAGAGGGAGGGAGGGAGGAAGGAAGGAAGGAGAAAGAGAGAGAGAGAAAGAAAGAAAGAAATTCTTTTATCCCTTGCCCTAGAAAAGGGGGGGAAAGTCCCAACAAATGCTCCAATAAAAAAAGAAAAAAATTGACAAGCATCACATAATAGCTGATATAAAGGGTGATCACCTTCACAAATAAAAAGCTCTAAAATGTTTTTACTTATTAAATGACAGATTGTTCTGAGGAATAATAATCCAGTAGCAGGAGGGAGAAGAGCAAGATGCTGTAAGAGCTATGCTGCCGAGTGCAGACCTGGGAACCACGTACGTGGGGCTGTGATTACAGTACACTGTTGCTAGGAGCACAGGGACCGCCTTTAGAGAACAGTTCTAGGACTTAACTGGACAAGCAGCCTTACAGGATAGACACAGGCCTGATATGGTGCAATGCGTGCAGCCTGTGACATGTCACGATAGGGGACTGCAGGGTGCAGAAGCAGCTGGAACAGTACTGTTGTGGTTACAGTACCGGTGCTGTCCCGGTCAATTCCAACTCTCAACAGTCCCAGGTTCAACAGAACAAGCTGCTGCCCAGCCCTGCACCATCCACGATCATGGTTAACTCCAGCCCTTCCCAGCCCTCCACATTCTCCCATGGCTGCTGGGTTAAGAGTTCTCTGTCCTAAATGAAGAACTATCCCGGACCCACCTCTAGAAAGTTCATGACGAAGAAGAACAACAACAGGAAGGCCGGGGCAAAGACCAGGCGGTCCAGAAGGAGCCTCTTGACTCCTGCCAAGGGAACCTCAGAGGGGATCCAGTGTTCCAGGAAGAGGTAGAAGTAGTGACTCAGCGGCCCTGTGAAGAAGAACCTGCGGCCCCAGGTGGGTGTGACCTGGACGGGGCTCCTCTGGTCCAGCTTCACCCCGGATCCCAGGTGCTAAGCCCCACCTCCTCAACATACCATCAACACTGACTGTCCAGCTTAGCAGGACCAAGAAAGTGTGTTTTCTTTGACGCTGCTTCAGGCATTCTTTTTGCCTCAACCAAATGAGATCTGTCATGTCTTGTCTCTCTTCCATTTCCATTTCCTATTCCCTTTACTCACAGTGTTCTCTGCACCTTGTCTTGTGACCAACTGCTTATCACCGTTATGGGCTCCAATACCCTCCTCTGAGAGGCTTCTCCCATCTGTCAAGCCAGCATGTGCTCCCATGTCCAGCCACTCAGGGCCCTCTTCTACCTTATGAAATACAGGTGTCCCACACTTACATAGTTCTCTCATCTGCTTAGTTACATAGTGCTCTCTTTTCACTCTCAGGAAGGTAAACACCACAAGACAGAATTATGCCTGTCCCATCTGCCATCATGTCCCAGTGCCTAGAATAAGGGCTAGCTTGTAGCATGTGCTCTGTGATAAATAAACAGGTGCACCATCAAAATCTCTATAGGTGGCAAGCTCTAGTGGCCTAGTGGCAAGAAGCTGCACTGCAATTCCAGAGATGTGCAGTTTGAATCCACCAGATGCTCTGCTGAAAAAGGGACAACCTCCTCCTGTACCAGTCAGATCCGATTTGAAGGGACACACACACAAAATAATAAAAAGAAATTTTTTTTTAAAAAATCTCTCTAGGTGTAAGGATAAGACCTGGAGCTGCCAGTCGCACATGGGCTGATGTGTGTTGCTACTACAAATTCCCAAGGATATGCACTTTGGAGAGAACTGAAAGCCATGTCTGCTGAGATAATAGAATCTAGAGCCCCTTGAAATTCAGCAATGAAAAAAAGGGCTGGGACTACGGGGTCTTTCACCTTCAGCTCTGAAATATCCTCTCAACAGGTGGTTCCTGGTTTTCCCTCCAACTCTACCACAGGATATGAGATGGCCTGATAGCAGAATTCATGGTAGTAAAGAGAACAGAAATCTTAGGAATGGGAGAACTCTAGTGAAATTTGAAAAAAAGCTTTTTGTATAAAATGGTTTGCTCTTATCTGTTTTTAGTTTTACACCCACTGCCCACCGCTGTCGAGTCAATTCTGATTCATAAGGAGATTGCCTGTTTTTCTCCTTCAGAGCAGCTGGTGGATTTGAACTGCCAGCCTTTCAGTTTATCAGCCCAATATGTGACATACTACACCACTGGGCCTCCGCTTAGTTACACAGCATCTTCTTTTCGCTCTCTAGAGAAGAGATACCACTCTCGAGAGGTAGGATTATGTCTGGAACCTGCACTAAAGCCTAGCACACGCAGAATTACTGCTTGAAGTAAGTACGATAAGAAAAGAACCATGACGCCTGGCGTCAGCTCAGGTTCCAGCAACACGGAGGTTCGTTCTGCTCCTCACACTTGGCTTGCTCCCTCCCCAGGACCTCCACACTTGCTGTTCTCTGTATGCTGAATTCCTCAAACATTGAATTAAAAATGCACTAGCTGCAGAAGACTCAACATAACCCACTGTAACACTGTTGTTAAACAGAATGCTCACACTGGATTTAATTGGTAAAATTTCTGATTCTTTAATTAAGAAAGTGGTTCAGAAGCTGAACATTCTTCAGGCTATCTATGTATTTCTTTTCTGGATGTTTCTACTATGAAAACAAATAGTCCTCTTTCACGTTTGTGTTTGTTTTTCTCTTCCATGAACACAGGTTCCAGTGAGCTATCTGTCCTTGTGTCTTTGCCCAATTACAGCAGCCACCTCCCACTTCCCATGTCCAATTCTGAAAGGAGTGAATTAGTAGCGATAGCTCTATCACCATTCTGATTTTCCCATGATAATTACTCCAGTGCTTTTTAAAAGAAATTATTTTTGTAAATTAAGATTATTCAATAAAATTGTTTTGGGTGCTGGCTTTGTTGGCATTTATCCTGACTCTTAGTAAAGCAGCCCAATGGCACTCACCCGTAAATGGCATATCTGAGAGGCCCACTGGCATCAAGATTTTGTAAGCAATTTTCTTTTTTCCGGTTCTTCTCAATCATCTGGGCCAGGAGGTTTCCAAGTACTGACAAAAACCCACTGAGGGCAGAGAAGTGATCAGAAAACAGGAAGAGTCAGTGGGACACTGACCCTCTTACTATATGTGAATGACAAGTAAAATGGGCTATTTGGTGGCTTGTCCCAATATCAATATCCTGGTTATGATGTTATAATTTTGCAAGGTGTTACCACAAAGGGAAATGGGAAAAGTGTACAAGGATCTTTATTATTTATTACCCCTCCATGTGCATATCCTTATCATAACAGAAGTTTCCATTTTAAAAACGGTAGAGATGACAGCTCCCTCCATTCATTTAATCCTCTTTTCAGATGTCACCTCCCCAGGAAAATGGACCAAAAACTTCCCACACAACTTTATATATTTGCTTTTGTTTAGTTTGGGTAGGAACTTTTGATTGCTGTGTATCCAGTACACTGGAAGCACTCTGTATATACATTTTTATAAAATGCTTAATTAATGGAAAAAATTAACTTATGAAATCAAATAAATGCAATAAAAGCCAGAGATATCTCATAAAAAGTTTAGTCCTGGGACTAACATCAGGGTTGAGGGAAGACAGAAAAGGAGGGGAGGAATGATGTATATTGCATTGAAACAGATGAGAGAACTGTTTAAAAGTGACATATGAATGAGTATTCTTGTCATTACAGAAGTCCACACTGAAGGCTGCATAGTGGAGTGGACTTGGGGGAAAGGGATTGCATAACAATGAAAGAGTTTTTCTTTTTCAAGAAGAGTGAATTGGAGGGAGGGATGGGTAGGGAGAAAAGTGCAATAATGAATGACTGGAAATCCTAAGTCTCTATAAACTTTGATTAAAATTTATTTTAAAAAAGGTTAAAAAAGAAAAGTTTAGTTCTCCAAAGCAAAGAGCAGAGCTTTGTGTTGGCACGTAAATCACAAAACTCTCCAAGTCAAAGAATCTCCTACCCTGTCCAGGCCTTCCCTGAACACGCTAATGCTCAGAAGATACGCTTGCGCATATCTATGGGCTGTAAACTGAGTCAGAATTGACTCCTGGCTGACCCTTCTGCAGATTTTCAGAGGCTGTAAATCACATGGGAGATTGCCCATCTTTATCCACGAGACCATAGAACGCCATTATTACTCAGACCTCAAAACCTCCCATAGTTGGCCCTCCCGTGGGTTTTCAGAGATTGTAAATCACACAGGGAAGATTGTTCATCTTACCTCCGTGGAGCAGGAAGTGAATTTGAACTGCCTGCCTTTAGTTTAGCTGCAGTAGGTCACCAGAGCTCCCTTTATTACACTAAGAGTTACTTCTCATGACCGAGTACACAAAAGAAAATACACTGGGCTTTGTGATTAAGGGCGTTAAAGGGTCACTGGACACTTGACAATTTGGCCTTTTGCAAGCTCTGGTGCTTGGGCTGTGTGGGGCCACGCTGGAAGCTGACCGTCCCCCTGGGACCTGCCCTGCCCAGGGCTGATAGTGCCCATAGGGTGATCATACTCCCGGGCTGGCCCGGGAATGACAATGCCCCGGGGACTCACAGTTGCTGTGCTTGGGCCTGACAGTGGCCGCAGGTGGATCGGACTCGGGTTGATCGCTCCCCCCCAACCTGAGTGCCTAGGGGTGACAGTGCACACTGAGATGACCTGTGGTTTCAGGCTGTCAGTACTCAAGCTATCCTTGCCTTGAGACTGACAATGCCCGGGACTGTCCACAGCCCACGGTGACCCTGACCCGAGCCCAGCAAAGCTGCCCGCGCCGACCTGGTGGCCGCCTTGGTGAGCACCGGGTAGAGCCGCAGGAGACGCAGGTACTGGACGAGAGCCCGCTGCGGAAGCGACCCGAGCCTGGTCTCCGCTTGCAGCTTCGACACCACCGGCGCCATCGCTTCTCTTGCACCCAGATCGCCTGGATCGCCAACCCCGTCTCAAGTCCGCGGGGTCCGGGGCGCAGGGCGCGGGGCGGGGACAACCTGACATTTCCCGCCTGACAACTGACCGCAGCGTCTCCTTGCGGGCCCCGGCCGAACCCAGGGTGCACACTCTTTACCCTCAGTCCCTAACGGGCCACCTCCCCTCAGGCGCTGACAGCGATTGGCACTTCGGGGGGCGGGGCACAGCCTGCGTACAGCCCACCCCGGGGCTTTGGAGGGCACCACCCCTCGGGCCTTGACGGTGATTGGCTCTCCGAGAGCGATGCGCCTGCGCACAGTTCACTCCCTGACGGGGAGAGCACCGCCCCTCGAGCCTTGTGTTTCATTGGCTCTCCGCGGGGAGGGGCGCACCGCCCCTCTGGATTGGACAGTTTCTGCCCCTGTGCTTCCGGTCTCTCGCGAGAGTTGACCGGAGCGCGCCAAATTTCTGACATCAGGCTCCTCAGATCGCGCCCGGGAGCGGAGCAATGGTCCTGCAGAACAGTGGGCGGCTGCGTCCGGAATCGGGCGCGGACGATGAGGCCAGCCGGTGAGAGCGTGGCCGCGGGCGTCCGCAGGACCGCACGGTGTTTGGGGACTTTCTGATGTCAAGCTCTCCGGAGCTGGGCACCGTGGGGTTGGTGGAGAGACACCCAAACAGATGCAAAGGGGTCGTGTTTGTGCTGCAGGCCAGGAAACCGCACAGCCAGTGTGGAAGGCTGCAGAAAGGAGACGGGGCCAGCGACAGCTGGGTGTGGGTGGTGACCAGGGTGTGGGTGGTGACCAGGCGGTCTCTAGGCTTGCAATAAAGACAATCCTTTCTCGGGCTGGAAAATCGCTTGACATTGGAAGATTGGGCCCCATGTCCACACGTTAATCGTTTGATTGTCCGGTTTCTTGGACGCATGTGGACACTTGGAGAAAAGTCAAGAATAAACATTTCCTTCTTAGCCTTTGATTGTTGTTGACAGTTGTTAATGAAGAAGAGCCGTAGAAATGACCTTTCCCCTGGGTCGTTTTGGTAGCTCGTTTAGAACATTCCCCAGTCTCCGACTAAGATTTAAAAGAGGGCTTTTTGCCTTTTTTTTTCTCTCCTCTGCCCTTTGTCATCCACAAGCCGAGGAACAGCTGCTGGTGGATGGACAATAATTGCTGTTCTTGATGCTTTCTGTTCGGGGTGACATCGTTAGGACAGACTGGGTTACTCAGTTGAAATTCTCCCTTTTTCTACATCACTGGTTTTACAAAGACATTACCTCTGGTGTTTTTCTTACTTTGTTTTTGTGGAATACAGAGCACGCACCACTTTGAGAAGCACATCTACGTTCCTTGAAAACCAATCCCGCCTGCAGTGGTGGAACTATATAGGCGCAGGCCGACCTGCCCATAGGGTTTCTATCTAAGGCTTGAGTTTTACAGAAGCAGACGCCCACCTCTTTCCTGCAGAATGGCTGCTGGATTCTTCTAAGTCGTATCCGTAATCTTTCACCCACGCAGTGGAGTGCATTTTCATTGTCAATAAAACACCAGTAAACATCTTTCTTTCTTTTTTTTTTTACATTTTTATTAATTTTAATGAAAGTTTACACTTTGGATTTCCATTCATTCATTGTTGCACTTTTCTCCCCGCCCAACCTCCCCTCCAGTTTGCTCTTCACTTTGAAAAGTAAAAGAAAAACTCTTATTGTTATACAGTTCCTCCCCCCAAGTCCACTCCACTGTGCAGCCTTTGTTCTGGACTCCTGTCATGACTATAATACCTAATCATATATCCCTCTTAAACAGTTCTCTCATCTGTTTCAATGAAGTATACATAATTTACCCCATCTTTCTCAGTCTCCCCCCAACCCCACTGTCAGTCCTGTTTTACAACAGTGGCACCATACAGTATTTGTCCTTCTGTGACTGAAATATTTCACTCAGCATAATGTCCTCCAGGGTCACCCATTTTGAATAATATTTCATTAGTTCCTTGTTTTTCAATGCTAAACATCTTTCTGTATTCTTTGATTTTAGCCAAGGCTCATCTGGCACGGCCTTTTCTGAATCCAGCTTGAGTTTCTGACATTTCCATGTTGATGAACTGCACTAGTTGTTTTTTGATAATATTCAGCAAGATTTTTCTTGAATGTGATAACTGGTTTTGTTTGGAGTTTGTCTTCTGCTTCCACATTATATGCTGGATCACCTACTTTATGCTGGATCACCTGTTTTTGGAATGGGGAACCATATATGGACCTTTTCTAGTCCTTTGGACAGATTATCTTACAAATTTTTTGGCCTAAATGAATGAGCAAATCCAGAGGCTTCTGTTTCTTTTTTAAAAAAAAAAATTATCTTTTATTTTCACATACCATCGAATGAGCTATGACTGGCACAGAAGGAGATTGTCCCTCCTTCTCCAGCTGAGCGTCTGGTGGATTTGAACCATGCCCTTTGGGATTGCAGTGCAGCTTCTTTGCCATTAGGTCACCAGAGCTCCCTGCATCTGTTTCTTTAAACACCAAAGTTGGTATTCCATTAATTCCTGGAACCTTATTTTTTGCCAGTACCTCCAGTGACGTGTGCACTTCTTCCTTCATTGCTACTAGTTCTTGATCATATGCTACTTCCTTAAATGGTTCATCGTTGACCAATTCTTTTTGGTGCAGTGACTCTCTCTCCCTTCCAGCTTTTTCTGATGATTCCTGTGCCAATAATCTTTGGCTGTAGAACTTTCAGTATTGCAACTCAAGGCTTGAATTTTTACCTTTGGTTGTTGTTTCAGTTTGAGAAATGCCCAGCATGTTCTTCCCTTTGGTCTTCTAACTCCAGGTCTTTGCACATTTCCTATTTTTTTTAAAGATTTTTTATTTTATTTATTTATTTTTATGTTTTTTAATTTTTTTTTAAATTTAATTTTATTATTTTTGTGTGCGTGTACTGTCAAATCAGATCTGACTGGTACAGGAGGAGATTGCCCCTCCTTCCCCAGCAGAGCATCTGGTGGATTCGAACCGTGCACCTCTGGGATTGTAGTTGCAGCTTCTTGCCACTAGGCCACCAGAGCTCCCCTATTTTTTATTTTTGTGTGAGGGTACCGTCAAATCGGATCTGAGTGGTACAGGAGGAGATTGTCCCTCCTTCCTCAGCAGAGCATCTGGTGGATTCGAACCGTGCACCTCTGGGATTGCAATTGCAGCTCCTTGCCACCAGGCCACCAGAGCTCCTGCACATTTCATCTTTATTCTTTTGAGCTACCTTTTCTTTGGAATCTTTTGTTCCACTCTTCATTTTCTTCCCTTTTGCTTTGGTAACAACTTGTATTTCCTGTTCTTTAGAAGTTGTTGTTGATTGCCTTCGAGTCTAGCAGGATTCATAGTGACCCTATGAACAAAAGACCTGAGTTCCCTCTACAATTATTGACATTTATCAAAGTTCATAGAGTTTCTGGAGGCATGTTGTTTGGAAATGGATGCCACTCCTGCTTCCCAGAAGATGCATATGAATATCTTTTAGAGATCAAGTACTAGGAGAGGAGTCTATAGGAAAAAAAATTAGTGTATTTGTGTATATACCTGTGTGGAGGAGTCTAAGAAGCAGAATGGTTGGAACCTGATTGTTTTGTAACAAGTATATACTTATTTCTGCTTAATATTGCACAACACCTTGTTAGCAATAAGAGGTGCAATTGTCTCTGCTTGTTGTTGTTGTAATGTGCTATCCAGTCGCCTGAGACTCACAGTGTATAACACCTCCATATGTACAACACCTCTGAAGCCTGCCCTGTCTTGGGCCTGTCTCACTGACATACCCACCCATGTTGCCCCAGTTACTGTATCAGTTAATCCTCATCTGGGTTCTTCCTCGCCTCTGTTGTCCCTACTCCCTCCTAAACATGATTTCATTCTCCAAGAACTGATTATTCCTGGCCACATGCCTAAAGTATGTGAGACAGAGCTTCAAGATCTTAACCTCCAAGGAAAAACTTTGTTTCACCTTCTCCAAGACAGACCTATTTGTTTTCTTGGAGATCCATGGTGTGTTCAAGACTCTTTTCCAGCGCCACAAATCACAGGCATCAATTCTTCTGTCATCCCTAGTCACTGTCCAGTTCTCTGATACATAGCAAATAATTGCAAAGACAATGGCCTGGGTTAGGAGCACCTTAGTCTCTAGACTGACATTGCTTTTTAGTATTCTGGAGAGATCTCTGACAGCACATTTTCCCAGTGCAATTCGTCTTTTGATTTCCTAACTGCAGGTGCCAAGAGTGTTGATTTTGGAGCCAAGCAAGCTGTAATTATTAACAACATTAATCTCCATTTATCCTGGTGCTGCCAATTGGCCCGGAGATGCTTACTGCTTTGTAAAGTAATTAATTTAGTAAAATAGAAAGAGAAAAAAAAAGGGGGGGGGAACAAGAGTTGTGTTTTACATGTATATTTTTGAAAAATGGAACTTCTGGCCAAAAATATACAGACTGATGACTCTCAGGACTGGTTTAAAAGACACTACTAGTCTTTTTATAAGTTAGGATCCTAATACACAGAATGAAATGCTGTCATCATTCTAGTCATCCATATGGAATCATGCTTTTTGGGAGTTAAAACTTTTAATTTGAGGAGCATCTAAGGCTTGGAATCAGAATAGGTTTTGTTTGAATAGTTCTGGTGTTAAAGAGTTTTCATGAGATACTTTATTTAAGATTTATGATAAAAGTCTTTATGAAAAGTTGTTACAATTTTTTAACCAGAAGAGGCTTGACACTTTTGAGGATGCAGATGGATTGGTATGAGAGAGCAGCAGTGAATGAGTTTTGTTGTTTGTTAAGCTATATTCTTCCATAGCATCATGGAACAGTATTGTATCCTCATTTTTATCCATACCCAGAACACTTGTGTGCCAGAAATACATATTAAAAATATTTTAAGATATAGGCTATTTTGCTTTATTTGTGTTTCTGTAATACCAATTAGCCCCTGCGTAATTGATAAATGAAGTTTGTGTTAGTGTTCAGTTTACAAAATTGTTTCTATCTCTTATTAATGCGCCCCAACGATATCTTCCCTTCAGTCTTATTATTAATAAACTATTTAGCCAAATGTGATTTTTGCCTCCCCCAGGCAAGAATGCGTACCCCGTGGAGCTGCGTGGATTAAGGATTGTGTGAGTAAATATGAATGATGGGATTGTGAAAAATGAAGACTAGAGTTTGCCATGCTCCTTTTTCCTCAGGGATGATGGCCCTTCTTCAACCTCAGCAATCAAGCGCCTGGAGCGGAGTCAGTGGACAGATAAGATGGACCTGCGCTTTGGGTTTGAGAGGCTGAAGGAACCTGGAGAGAAGACAGGCTGGCTTATCAACATGCATCCTGTAAGACTCGTGTTTTGCCCTCATTCACTCTTGCACGCAGACAGTGGCACCCCTTCTTGTGGAGACCTGTTGATAAAACATCCCTGAGGGCCATAAAGAGGCCCACTGTTTGGGGGGGAGTGAGGTGAGGGTCCCTGATGACTGCCATCAGAATGCAGCTCTCAAGGATTAGTAGACAAACACCCATTTGAGGACTTTTCTTGAGATTGAGGCTGCTGGCATTGATGCAGGGGTGGTATTAGAAGGATAATCAGGTCCCCTTGTTGCAGACGGAGGGTCCCAAAGAATGGAATAATTTTATAATTATTAATAATGAGACAGACTACCAGGAATGATATGGAACAGAGAGTGTGAAAAACAGGGGGCCAGCAGTTCCCATGACTGAAGGCCCGAAGCCATGCTTCTCTGAGTATTTATTTAGAATCATAAGGAAGATAAAAAAAGTAAAATTACAAGGAAGTACAAAACAAAGGATAATGGTGAAGTCTTTTACAGATAAGGCCAAGTTCCTCTTTATGCTAATATCAAGAGGGAGGGATTCATTTGACACAAACTAAGAACAATGTTGACTCCTAGGGAATGCCCCAGTGTCACAAGGTGACCTTCAGCATGTATTAAGCTTCCCTCATTTCCCGATAACAGCATTTGGTCCACTATTATTAAATTTGATATTCAGCTTCCCTCATCCCCTGTTGACTTTGATGTCTTCTTTCAGACTGAAGTTTTAGATGAAGATAAGCGCTTAGTCAGTGCAGTAGATTACTACTTTATTCAAGATGATGGGAGCAGATTTAAGGTAAGCCTGTGAGTCCCCCAAAAAACTAAAGCACTGATGAGTGACCAGTCCAAAAGGGCAGGAATTCCCTTAGCTCTGTGGTTGTTGACCTGCAGCGTTTGTGTGTGTCTCTTTGTGGCCTGTGAGAGCTCTTTGCCATGATAGGAGCTCCTGGGAGAGTTAATCCATGGTGACTCTAAACAGTACATGCTGTTGTGTCTTAGGTTGTTGCTCCTGACACATGAGCTGATCCTGTTTTCCTGTGCTACTAGATTTTTTTCCATGACATCTGAAGAACACACTGGCTCTAGGATGTTCATAACTTATAAACAGCCTACTTACTTTTTCTTACATTTTTGTTTCTCATCACCCCGGGGGTATGATGACTCTTGCAGGTGGCGTTACCCTATAAGCCATATTTCTACATTGCAACGAGAAAGGTAAGGTTTTGTTTCATTGAGTCAGGTCATAAGACCTGTGCCTTGTTCTTTGGTGGACTTTGGAGTTCAGAAAGAATATTTAGATAAACAAGCATAGCACTAAATAAATCTTGCTAAGAAAATGTCTTCTGATCCTGATTTAGGGTTGTGAACGAGAAGTTTCATCTTTTCTTTCCAAGAAGTTTCAGGGTAAAATTGCTAAAGTGGAAACTGTCCCCAAAGAAGACTTGGACTTGGTAGGTATGACTTGTGAAGCCAGTGCTGGTACTTTCTGTGACAAATGAGCCGGAAAGGAGCTAGAAAGACAAATTGTCTAGAGATGAACAGGGAGAAGTCAGTGTTGGGATGGGTGTGTGATGACAGAGCTTTGGGGACTGTCCCTAAAACTTCTTCACAGAATTCTTTAGGCATTAGTTGGTACCATGTACACTGTTGGAAAAATCACTGCAGAGTTGCCAGATCTGTAATACATGTTAGGTTCACCTTAGAGTCTCTATCCCCTTGTTTTCTCACCAATAAAGCCCCTTTCCTCTTGAATTCATGAACATGGTCTCTTCACTTTACAGCCAAATCACTTAGTGGGTTTGAAGCGAAATTACATTAAACTGTCCTTTAACACGGTGGAGGACCTTGTCAAAGTGAGAAAGGAGATTTCCCCAGCGGTGAGGAAGAACCGAGAGCAGGACCATGCCAGCGACACCTACACATCTATGCTGTCCAGGTACGTGCCATTTTCTTAGGCAGAACAGCTGTTTATGCAGAATGGTCGTTTACCTGTGTTTTCCTAAGGTGTATAGTGAATGGAAGTTATAAGGAGTAAAATTACCTTAAAAAGTGTCTTCCAGGTCTTCCTCTCATTTGTGTGTTTTATCTGTTTTTCTTTTCTCACTTAGGGGCTTAATTTCTAGCTCTAATAATAGTAACAGTGAAAAAATGTGGAAGAAAGACACACACACACACTCTAACAATTTCACCACTTTAACATGGTCTGTTTTCACAGTTCATGGGATAATGTTAGATTATCTACAAATATTTAATAAATGCCTCTCACTAATATAGCACGTGTTCTCCAGAGGATCTTGGGTAGCATATGTTGTTGTTGTTGTTGTTGTTGTGTACCATCAAGTTGGAACCAACCCATAGCTGACCCTCCATAGGGTTTTCAGAGGCACTTAATTGCATGGGAGCAGATTGCCCATCCTTCTCCGACAGAGCAGCTGGTGGACTCAGACTGTGTGTCTTTGGGATTGCAACTCAGCTTCTTGCCACTAGGCCACCAGAGCTCCAATGGGTGGTGGAAAGAGGAATTTATAAAACACCGAATACTGTTCATCAAACATCTAAACATTAATAATGTTGTTGTTGGTATGTGCCTTCGAGTTGGAGCCAACTCATAGCTGACCCAGATTTTCAGAGACTATAAATTGCACTGGAGGAGGGTGCCTAGCTTTCTCTTGCGGGGTGACTGGTAGATTGTAACCATCTGCCTTCGATATTTGTTCCCATTCCGAAGAAAGATGACCCAACAGAGTGTGGAAATTATCAAACAATATCATTGATACCACATACAAGCAAGATTCTGCTGAAAATTATCCAAAAACACTTGAAACAATATGTCAACAGAGAACTGCCAGATGTGCAGGCGGGATATAGAAGAGGTCATGGTACTAGGGATATTATAGCTAATGTTAGATGGATCTTAGCAGAAAGCAAAGAATACCAGAAGAATGTCTATCTGTGCTTCATTGACTATGCAAAGTCTTTTGACTGTGTGGATCATAGTAAGCTGTGGCTGACTCTGAGAAGAATGGGAATCCCAGAACATTTGATTATGCTAATGCGAAACTTATACTTGGACCAAGAGGCAGTTGTCAGAACAGAGCAAGGAGACACTACATGGTTCAAAATCAAGAAGGGGGTCCATCAGGGATGTATTCTGTCTCCATACCTTTTCAATCTGTATGCAGAAAAGACCATCCGAGACGCTGGGCTATACGAAGAGGAATGTGGCATCAGGATTGGTGGAAGAATCATCAACAACCTGCGTTATGCAGATGACACAACCCTGCTTGCTGAAACTGAAGAGGACCTGAAGCGCTTGCTGCAGAAGATCAAGGACTACAGCCTCCTCTATGGACTGAAGCTCAACATCAAGAAAAACAAAGATTCTAACCACTGGGCCAATTGGCAGCATCAGTATGGTGGTGAAGAGATTGAGACAGTTAACAGTTTTAATTTACTTGGCTCCACAGTCAACACTCTTGGTAACAGCAGCCAGGAAATCAAGAGACGAATTGCATTGGGAAAGTTGGCTGTGAGGGACCTCTCAAGAGTACTGAAGAGCAACGATGTCAGACTGGAGACTAAGGTGCACCTGATCCAGGCTATAGCCTTCACAATTATGTGCTATGCATCAGAGAGTTGGACAGTGAATAGGGTTGATAGAGAATTGATGCCTTTGAGCTATGGTGCTGGAGAAGAGTGTTGAATATACCATGGACTGCTAGGAGAACAAACAGGTTTGTCCTGGAGAGGGTGAAGCCAGAATGTTCCCTGGAGTCCAGGATTCTGAAGCTTTGTCTGACATATTTTGGGCATGTTGCAAGGAGGGACTGGTCCTTGGAGAGGGACATCATGTTTGGCAGAGTGGAGGGGCGGCGAAGGAGAGGAAGACCTTTGATGAGATGGATCGATTCTGTGACTGGAAAGGTGGGAATAAGTGCATTTGAGATGGCTAGGTTGGCACAGGATAGAAGAACGTATAGAGCTCTTGTACATAGAGTCACTATGAGTCGCAAGCGACTCGATGGCCATAACAACAACAACAACTATTCCACCAGAACTCCCTTAATAAAATAGGAAGCAGGATAAAAATTGAAGAAGATAAAATCTTGAGTAATTAGATATTGTAATAATCTCAGAAGAGCTAATATCCTTAGGCAAAAGTATTTTGGAACCCTGTAAATTTCTAGAATTCCCTATCTCTCTGAGTGGTGCTCAGTAAAAGTAAATTTTCAGAATATTGTGGAAAGACTAATTAGAGACTAAGTATCCAGTGACCTGAACTTTCTTTTATATGCCATTGTCTTTTTTATTCCTTTAATTGCTCATTCAGTATTTGAATGTGTAATGGACCAGTATTAGATTGAATATTCTAATGACAGCTTGTCTCCAAAGAGACTAACTGCTGTAGAGTGATGATCATTTTTCAGTTACTTACTCTACCTTGGGCACTATGCTCAGAACTATGGAACTGTTACATCATTTAGCCCTCACAGCAACTGTCATGGGAGAGGTCTGTTATCCTCCTCCTTTTCTTGATAAGGAAAACAGCTTGGTGAAGTTAGATCACTTCTGCAGATAGGGCAGGGCTGGGCCTCCTCTCAACTCTCTGATCCCAGAGTTGCTGTCCTCTCTACATGGTCCTGCCTCTCATGTAGCAGAGGATGTCAGACGGTGGATACCACTGGAGTGGGAGGAATGCTCTAAGCCACGCTGGTGGCCAACACTGAGCATGAAGTTGCTTTCTTCCTCATTTTATTAAAAACCAAGCATCTTAAGTGTACACTGATGTACCTGCCGTTGGCCTAGTGGCCATCACGGGCTGTCCTGACAATCCTGGGTGTCTAGATAGATATGCCTTTCGTATTCATTCCTGTACTCCAGTCTGTCACTGTGGTTTCATTAACTATTAACTGTTGTTGTTGTTAAGTACCGTCGAGTCACTTGCGACTCATAGCACCATATGTGCAACAGCCCTAAACCCTGCTCTATCCTGTGCCAATCTCACTGCCTCTGACACACCCATCCCAAATACCCCAGTCACTGAATCAATCCACCTCATAGAGGGCCTTCCCCTCCTGCACTGTCCCTCCACCCTCCCAAGCATGATGTCCCTTTCCAAGGACCTGTCCCTCCTTACAACATGTCCAGAGTATGTCAGATGAAGCCTCAGAATCCTTGCCTCCAGGGAGCTGCCTGGTTTAACCCTCTCCAGGACTGCTCACTCTTATTTCTGCAGTGTTCTACAAGGGGGTGGAGTAATTACTGATGAAGAAGAAACTTCCAAAAAGATAGCTGACCAGATGGACAACATTGTGGACATGCGCGAGTATGATGTCCCGTACCACATCCGCCTCTCCATTGACCTGAAGATCCATGTGGTGAGTAGGCCAAGTGGAATCCACGGCTTTTCTTACATGAAGTCCCTAAAAAGCCAGGAGCGTATACTTCAAGACAAGTCCATAGTCACATTTCCTTCGTTGGTCGTAAGAAGTTCCTTAATAACAAACCCTGTGTGCCCTGCAGGCTCACTGGTACAACATCAGATACCATGGCATTGCCTTTCCTGTGGAAATCACTCGCCGAGATGACCTTGTGGAGCGACCTGTAAGTACTGCCTTCATCTCTATCCTTCAGTTTCCATGCACTCCCCTAAGATCTTACACCGCAGGTCTGGAGTAATCAAAACCAGTAAATTTGATTCAAAGATGAGTTCCTTTTCCTCAAATGCTTAATAAAAGAACTACCGAGGGAAGGAAAAAAAAACCACAAAAGAGGTTTAATTTTTCTACCAGCTTCTAGTCTTAGAATCTTGTTTCATTTTGTACCTGTGATTGTCACTGCACTAGGCTGAGTTTCAACATTTGAGGAAAAGCTTGGACCCCCCCCACCACCACCACCATTTGGTAGTTGATAGCAAAGTGATATGGTGGAAAAGATCTTGCTTTAGGAACAGCCATGTGATCTTGGGAAAAGTCACTGTACTGGATTTTGTCATTTCTGCAAAAAGGTTGTCTATTTCTGGACTACAAATACCAGTCGTTGTGAAAGATCAAAGTGAGGCAGTGCATTCTAAAGAGCTTTGAAACCAGAGTTTCTGTGATCCCAGGCTTTGACTCTCACCAGCTGCTCTAGTTTTTGTCTCTTTACAAGTTTTAAGTTTCCATGTTGTTGTTTCTCACAATACTGTTGATGCAGGTCAGTCAGTCCCCAGACACCTGTCCTAGTCCTTCCACAGCCTGTCCCAGTGGTAGCTGGATTCTTGCTTTTAAAAACCGGTCATGAGCAGGCCAGTGCCGGATATGTTGAAATTACCTTCCCTTCGTGGGTATTAAGAGGGCAGAGCGCTATGCTGGGGACTTAATTGTATTTTCTGTGTTTTTAGGACCCTGTAGTTTTGGCATTTGACATTGAAACAACCAAATTACCTCTTAAGTTTCCCGATGCTGAGACTGATCAGATTATGATGATTTCTTACATGATTGATGGGCAGGTGAGCATCTTAACTGGAGTAGCGTCTGCTGCATGGTAAATGCTCCTGGACAAATTAATGGATGGGCAGGGTCTCGACCATGAATTCCAAGCCATCTAAACATTCAGTCCCTCCTGCAGCTGAGATTCCTGGGGGCTAGGGAGCACATTGCTGCTTTAGGAACTCATGCTTTCAAGTTGCTACAGAGGGTTTTTCAGGGTGGAGTCTTGAAGGTCATGTGTTATGTTACCATTGTGAACTCTCCTGACCTTAAACCCCACCAGGGCTACCTGATCACCAATAGAGAGATTGTTTCAGAGGACATCGAGGACTTTGAGTTCACTCCCAAGCCCGAATATGAAGGGCCGTTTTGCGTCTTCAATGAACCTGATGAGGTAACGGTGCCATGTGGGAAACTGACCACATGTGGGCTGGAGTGGACAGAGGAGCTGTTGTGGTCTCCTTTGCACATTCGCACACAGCCCAAGTTTAGGTACACTGTTACCGTGGAGATGGATTTGGGTGGGTGCAAAGTGCTGGCACAAGTGCCTTTCTCCAAACCGCGTGTGGAGTCTGAAACATCCTGTAGAAAAGGGGCTCCTGACAGTTGTCCTGTGTGCATGCAGGTTCATCTCATCCAGAGGTGGTTCGAGCACGTGCAGGAAACTAAGCCCACCATCATGGTGACTTACAACGGAGACTTCTTTGACTGGTGAGTCTGAGGTTGGAGAAGTCATTGTGTGGTAGGCATCTGGGAGGAGGAGCAGGACAGGACTTGTTCTGTTTATAATAATTCCTTTCCATTGCTTTGGCCGTAGGCCATTTGTGGAGGCCCGAGCGGCCATTCATGGACTGAGCATGTACCAGGAGATCGGATTCCAGAAAGACAGCCAGGGAGAATACAAGGCCCCCCAGTGCATCCACATGGACTGTCTCAGGTGTGTGCTGGTGAGAGAGGGGCTGTGCCAGGTCCATCCAGGTGGACTTTCCCATTACACCGTGGTAGGGTCATCACAGAGTCCATCCAGGCAGAGTGTCTGATATACTTGAGGAGGGGGTGTGGCCATCATACAGAGCCCCACCAGGACGTTTCACAGGAGAAGTTCAGTGGCTGGAATAAGGCAGGGTGGCCACAGGGTCACATCCAAACCTCTGAGGATGAGAGAGGAACAAAGCCTAGAGAAGTTGCTTGTAGTTACCGGAGGGTCAGTTCTGCTAACATCGCTAGTGATGTCCTGTAGAAATGACTATCACACACTCATTTAGTCAGGAAGCTTGAGTGGCCCTCAGGCTGGTGGGGAGACGCTGAGGGCCACTGGGGAGGATGTGGATGGACAGTAGGGAGTGAAGGGTGATGGAGGGCGTTTAGTACAAAAGGGGTGGGCTGGGGGGGGGGGTCTCATGCTGAAGGAGAGGAATTTATCGTGAAGGGACCCTGCAGAGCTTCCAGGTGAGCCGTGGCGTGAAGGGAGAGCAGACCAGGTCGACTGGTTGGGAAGTCAGTCACAACGCAGGGTAAGGGGGTGAGGCAGGGAGACCAGGGCTGCCTGGCTCAGTTGTTAAGTTTTTCTTATAAACCAGGGCTGGTGAGAGGCAGAGGGACAGTGGGAAGGAGCTTGCATTTTCTTGTCACCTATTCACTTGGGGCTTATGAAGGGCCTATTAGGAGTCTCAGTGTTGTGTCCTGCTCTGCCTGGGCCGGAGTCAGAGAGATCACGGCTTCTGTTCTCGTTTCATCCTCAGGTGGGTGAAGAGAGACAGTTACCTTCCCGTGGGCAGCCACAACCTGAAGGCCGCTGCCAAAGCCAAGCTGGGTTACGACCCGGTGGAGCTGGACCCCGAAGACATGTGCCGGATGGCCACCGAGCAGCCTCAGGCACGTGAGCCTTCCTGAGCTGTGGGTGCCCGCCCCTGGCCGTCCACCTCTGCCGCCTTCCGTTCCTCCTGTCCTGTGCCCTGGGAGCTCGGCCAGCTGTGCAGTGCACTCTACCTCGCCCAACTCCAGCTTGCAGGACTGTTGTGGCGCCCGAGCTCTAATGACGGCTGCTTGACAAGCTGTCATTTCTCTTGCTCTCTCTCCAGACCCTGGCCACGTACTCGGTGTCGGATGCAGTGGCCACGTACTACATGTACATGAAGTATGTCCACCCTTTTATCTTCGCACTGTGCACCATTATTCCCATGGAACCCGATGAGGTCAGTGTCGTCACGGCCCACTTTCCTACACACCTTGAACCTTCTGAAGCCACCAGAACCTAAAGTCACAAGTGGTTATGCATAGTGATGAAAGGCAAAACAGATGCCAGTTCAACAGTTCCTACATGCACAGTGCAGTGCCATTGATTAGATTCTTTTTTTTTTTTAATTTTTAATTACCGTCAAATTGGATCTGACTGGTATAGGAGGCGATTGTTCCTCCTTCTTCAGCAGAGCATCTGGTGGATTTGAACCGCGCACCTCTGGGATTGCAGTGCAGTTTCCTGCCACTAGACCACTAGAGCTCGCCTGATTAGATTCTTAAAGTAGTGCAACCATATCCCTTTCCATATCGTTCCACCACCCTTAATGTGGCCTCAGTGCCCTTAAGCGAATTCTTTTCCTCCTCTCTCCTCAGTCACTAATAATCTGATTTCTATAAATGCCCTTGTTCCATACAAGTGAGGTCGTACTGCATTTGTCACTCTGACTGATTTCACCCAGCGTGGTGTTTGTGTGGTTCATCCACGTGGGCGTGAGCATCAGGATTTCATTTCTCTTCATGGCTGAGCCGTGTTAGAGCAGTCTGTCAGTAGCCTGCCTTGTCCGTCACGTCAGTCAGGTTTGCTGCGTTTCTGGTTCTTCTAGAACCTTCTCTGCAGATTGGAGCCTTGGGTTTAGGTCCAAGATCTCAGATGGTTTTGGCTCCAGCTTCCTCATGCTTCTTCCACAAAGGTGCTGCGCAAAGGTTCCGGGACTCTGTGTGAGGCCTTGCTGATGGTCCAGGCTTTCCATGCCAACATCATCTTCCCCAACAAGCAAGAACAAGAGTTCAATAAGTTGACTGACGACGGCCACGTGCTGGATTCTGAGACCTATGTAGGCGGCCACGTGGAGGCCCTGGAGTCAGGAGTGTTCCGCAGTGACATCCCTTGCCGATTCAGGATGGTGCGTCTGCCCCAGACCTCAGACCCGAGCTGTGTCAGGTGTCAGCACACCCTTTTCCACTCCCCGCTACCATCCTCAGAGCTCGAGCCTCCGCCCCTTGTTCTGGAACCTGGGAGCCACGGGTGTAGTGAACACCAAGTCCTTTCTTCCTGGGCCCTCTGCTCAGCTCTAGGCTTAGCTGGTGTCATTACATACTGTGCTGCCTTTTCTGTGGGGCTCGTGTTGGGCACAGCTTGGGCTGCTGTGTCCAGGGTCCACCATGCATTGCAGAAATGTCTTGGCCCCGCCAAGGCAGGCTGTGCTGGTCTCTCGGGAACTTCCCATGTGCTGTGCATGCTGACGGTGGGGTCCCTTCTCTTGGGAGTACAGGTGGATTTGAGTGTTGTGTGTGTCTTTGTGTAGAACCCCGCTGCCTTTGACTTCCTGCTGCAGCGAGTGGAGAAGACCATGCACCATGCCATTGAGGAGGAGGAAAAGGTTCCCATTGAGCAGGTCACCAACTTCCAAGAGGTAAAACCAAGACCCAGGGTCTGCATGTAGCACTGAGGTGAGAAAGCAAAGGTGAGAGGAAGAGGTGCATTCCTGTCCATGACTTCTTGAACTAGCTTCTTTCCATGGTGTCTTAAGAGAGACAGGGCCTGGGATCGTTATGGAAAGGTACTTACACCAGATGGCAGGCCTTGGTGTTGTCAAGGACGCAGCCAGAACCATTGATGAGAGAGATGAAAGATGAACGGATTCTGGGTTACAGTCACGTGGCAGACACAGGGCATGGTGGGCACAAGTTCAGGGTAGCAGACTCGGAGGTCAGGCAGTAGGTGCAGCTCTGAATCGGGGGCCGTGAGGACGGCAGCTGTGGACCTACAGTAGTGGACAGTGAGCCTGGGTGTCTGGTGGTGGGTGTTACGGACAGGCCGTGGCCATTAGGAGCTGCCACCATGTGGGCTCTAATGGCCTTCCTGCCCCCGCCCCACAGTCCCTGTGTGAGCCACATAGGTTCTCTGAGTGGATTCCTCACACTTTCTCCAGTCCTGATGGGAGGGAGGCTGCCACTCTGCACTGTGCGTCCGGTGTCCCTGGCTTTATCCCCACACTCTCTGATGTCCCCTTGTAGGTGTGTGACCAGATCAAGAGCAGACTCACCTCCCTGAAGGACGTTCCGAACCGGATTGAGTGTCCTCTTATCTACCACCTGGACGTGGGGGCCATGTACCCCAACATCATTCTCACCAACCGCCTACAGGTGAGCACCAGCTGCACCCACAGAGTCCAGATTCTCTCCATCCAAGACCCTAATTGCTCCCCTTTCTCCCTGCCAGCCCTCTGCCATGGTGGACGAGGCCACCTGCGCTGCCTGTGACTTTAATAAGCCTGGAGCAAACTGCCAGCGCAAGATGACATGGCAGTGGAGGGGCGAGTTCAGTGAGTGTCCAAAGAGGGGTGCATGGGGGATTCTCTGAGCATCTGGGAGGGGTCCTGGGACGTAGGGTGCATAGGTGAGTTGAGAGAGCATCCGAGGAGGAGTACTGGGGGTATGGGGTGCAGGGATGAATTCTGTGAGCATCAAGGAGGGATGCTGGTGGATGTGGGGTGCCAGAGATGAGTTCTGTAAGCATCCAGGAAGGAAGTGCTGAGGGGAAGGGGAGTAAGCTTCTATTGCAAACCCCTCTACTCTGCGCAGTGCCAGCCAGCCGCAGCGAGTACCACCGCATCCAACATCAGCTGGAGTCGGAAAAGTTCCCGCCTCTGTTCCCAGAAGGGCCCGCCCGGGCCTTTCATGAGCTGTCCCGAGAGGAGCAGGCCAAGTACGAGAAGCGAAGGCTGGCAGGTGAGGCAGGGGACCCTCCACGCACCATGTGGCCTCTGTACGCAGCCGTCTGCCCGTCTCCCCACCCATGGGTGCTCTGTTGCACTGGGCTGTGGTGCCTTATGGCTGAGTCAGCAAAGGCTCGGGGCTCCCGTGCCGAGTCCTGGCAGAGGCCGCGTACGCCTGTGTTACACCTCGCCATGGCCTTGTTGTCCCAGATTACTGCCGAAAGGCATACAAGAAGCTCCACGTCACCCGCGTGGAGGAGCGCCTCACCACCATTTGCCAGAGGGAGAACTCCTTCTACGTGGACACAGTTCGTGCCTTTCGGGACCGGCGCTATGAGTTCAAAGGATTGCATAAGGTCAGGCCCAAGACCCCAGGAGGGATGAGGAACCACACTTGGCTCCCTCGGGGGGTTGGTCTGGGCCCTCACTGCCAGCCAGTCTTCTGCTAACAGTTTGCTCTGGGCTTTTTGAAGTCCCTGGCTGCACAGGTGGCCAGGCCCAACTCGGTGGAGGGTTGAGGGAGGCCAGGAGAGGAGAGCTGTATCTCACACGTGCCAGGCTGAGCTCTCTGACTGGGTGCATACTTGGGCCATAAAGGAATCATACTATTGTTTTTATTTTTCTTTATAAACTTTGCAGAGTTAGGAACAGAAAGGAATATGTTGTAGATTTTTTTTTTACTTGAGACTTCTCAACTATCCTGATTTTTTCCCCTTATCTTTTTAAAATTTATTATTTTGTGTGTGTGTCCCGTCAAATCGGATCTGACTGATAGAGGAGGAGATTGTTCCTCCTTTCCAGCAGAGCATCTGGTGGATTCAAACCACATACCTCTACAATTGCAGTGCAGCTTCTTGCCACTAAGCCACCCGAGCTCCCTTTCTGACTGATTATTTTTTAAGTAACTGTTGAGTGCTAGTCCATCTGTTTTTGTAAATGAAGTTTTGTTGGAACCTGACCAGGGTCAGGGATGTCTGTGGCTACAGCAGTGAGGTTCCGTAGCTGCCACAGGACTGTAAAGCCGTGCACCTGAGCCACTGACATGTTTGCTGGCCTCTGACTTTGAGGGAAAAGCATATGCAGTCTTGAGTATCTTGCTTCCTCACAAGCTCTCTGTAGATCTGCAGCTTGGCTGTGTTAGAAAGTCAGGCTATTGATTGTGAGGTAGAACAGTGTCGTGATCGTCAGGTGTGGAAGAAAAAGCTGTCAGCGGCAGTGGAGATGGGCGATGCCGCCGAGGTGAAGCGCTGCAAGAACATGGAGATCCTGTATGACTCCCTGCAGCTGGCGCACAAGTGCATCCTCAACTCCTTCTATGGCTATGTCATGCGCAAGGGGTATGTGGGCAGCCGGCACTAGGGTGGGCTGCGATGGACAAGACAGTGATGGGGGAACAGGACACTCACTGAGAGTCATGAGTATATGTGCTGGGCAGCCTCCTTCAGGACCCCGGGGGAGGGAACAAGGAGTTTCCTGGGCAGACCCGGGCTTCTGCTAGCCGTCTCGTCAGCTTCAGATTAGTTCCTGAGAGAGCCAGGCGGCCTTGCTGCCTGCCCTGAGCCCTCCTGCCTACTCCCCAGAGCCCGCTGGTACTCCATGGAGATGGCCGGCATCGTCTGCTTCACGGGGGCCAACATCATCACCCAGGCCCGAGAACTCATTGAGCAGATCGGGTGAGCACTGTGGGAATGGGGATGGGGAGCAGCCGTGAGAAAGGGCTCTGGTCAGTGGAGGTGTTAGTTGTCCTTGTCACAGGGAGCCCTAGTCTGTTGCCCAAGGCTGTCTGCTCTCAGAGCGGCCACAACTTACTTCCTGTGCTGGGATCTGTCCCTGCAGGCGGCCCTTAGAGCTGGACACAGACGGAATATGGTGTGTCCTGCCTAATAGTTTCCCAGAAAACTTTGTCATCAAGACAACCAATGCGAAGAAGCCCAAGGTGACCATCTCCTACCCCGGGGCCATGCTAAACATCCTGGTCAAGGTGAGAGGGTCTCATCAGGTGGCGTCTGCTCCCTCGGGGTCACTGTTGAGGGGACTTGGAAAGACAGCTTTTATTGTCTCTGAAAATGCCTCAAACTGGTGTGCCTCCCCTCCTGGCCTCAGATACCTGCCACACTGGCTCAGAGAACCAGAGTCCTACAGTCTTAACATTGTTCAAAAGCGGCTTTCTTAGGGCTCATGTTTCTCTTTCAGTTGAGCACCTCAGTTTTTAACTTTGTTTTTGAGGCTTAGCACAAGTATTTCTATGTTATATCCTTCGGTCAACTTACTCTGTGTTCACGTGGTGCAGCTGTCAGACCAAAGAAGCAACATCAGTGCTCTAGTTAGCTTCCAGATTTGAGTTTCCTGTTTCCCAGTAGTGCCCTTTCTCTGTCTTGAGATCCTGTCTAGGATCTGCCGCTGCACCTGGTTGCAGGGTTATGTGGGTGGCTTGCGTGGAGGGTGACCTGGGGTGACCTGTCCTGCCCTGCCCCCTGCTTACTCCAGGAGGGCTTCACCAACCACCAGTACCAAGAGCTCGCTGAGCCGTCGTCACTCACCTACATCACCCGCTCTGAGAACAGCATCTTCTTTGAAGTTGATGGACCCTACCTGGCTATGATCCTCCCAGCCTCCAAGGAGGAAGGCAAGAAGCTGAAGAAGAGGTGGGAGCCTCACAGCTGTCTTGATTCTGCTACAGATGTAGGTGGGCTGGACAGTCCAGGTGGGCCGGTGGTTGACAGGCTGTGGTTCTGTTTTCCTTTTTGTCTTCATTGGTTCATGTTGGAGGGTGGTGGTCACTGAAGCACCACCTCTAAACCTTATCTGCTGTGTTCCAGGTGTGAGGCCCTTGAATCGTAGATATGCTTGAGAAGCATAAACCTTACAGGTGGAGGGACAGAAGAGGGGACAAAGTGTGTTGCAAAGCTCAACTTTTTTCACTATCCTGCCTGCCTGACCCGTAGGTATGCTGTGTTCAATGAGGATGGCTCCCTGGCGGAGCTCAAGGGCTTCGAAGTGAAGCGGCGTGGAGAGCTGCAGCTGATTAAGATCTTCCAGTCCTCAGTGTTTGAGGCCTTCCTCAAAGGCAGCACTCTGGAGGAGGTGTACGGCTCCGTGGCCAAGGTGGCCGACTACTGGCTGGATGTGCTGTACAGCAAGGTGAGGCCCACCTTCCTCCACCGCATGGAGGGAGCAGGCAATCAAGGAGCCTTCCAGGCGAACTTCAGGCTCACTCACTAGCTGCTGGTTTTCTCAGCACCCTCGCTCTGGCTCCTTGTTCTGCTGTGTCTCCTTTTAGGGGAGCACACACCTGGTCTCCCCATCCTATGCAGGATAACCACCTCCCTCCACAGTCTGGGATATGGATACATTCTGTGCACAGCTTAGCAGCGTGTGCTTTAAGTCTGCTTGTTATAACATTGCTCTGTGCTGGTAGCAGCGGCCCCTTCAGATGAGGACACTTGCCTTTGGTGACCAGGCTCTGTCTCTAGGCAGCCAACATGCCCGACTCGGAGCTGTTTGAGCTCATTTCTGAGAACCGCTCCATGTCTCGGAAGCTGGAGGACTACGGGGAACAGAAGTCCACCTCCATCAGCACAGCCAAGCGGCTGGCCGAGTTCCTGGGTGATCAGATGGTCAAGGATGCAGGGCTGAGCTGCCGCTATATCATCTCCCGGAAGCCCGAGGGCTCACCTGTCACGGAGAGGTAAGTGGCCTGGCACTTACAGCTCACCCTCACGGGGGCCCGCTTCTCTCAGAGGTGGATTACCAGGCCTTTCTTTCTAGTCCCTCTTTGTCCAGAACCTGTTCAGCATTGTAGCAGCTCACATGCCTGCCCTGACAGACAGGTGGTGGCTGTGCCTCAGGTGCCTTGCCCAGGAGTTGAACCCAGGACTCTGGAGTAGGAGACAGGCATCCCCCCCGAACTGAACTTTCAATGAGTGCCTCAGGCAGCAGGGTTACAAGAAACCAAACCTGGGGGCCAGCAGTGTGGGGTCAACAGCAGATAGAGCAAGCTGCTGCTTAGTTGTTAAATATGCTAAGTATTAGCTCCGAGGTGTGGTTTGTAGTGATAAATACACGTAGATCACAAACTGGCTTCTCGTTTGCTTCCTGTGGAATGGGTGGCATTTAGTGGGTCAGCACTGACATAGGATGACCAGGCGGCTCACACACATATCTCCTCACCAGGGCCATCCCGCTGGCCATCTTCCAGGCAGAACCCACAGTAAGGAAACATTTTCTGCGTAAGTGGCTCAAGAGTTCTTCTTTGCAAGAGTTTGATATTCGGACGGTGAGTCTGATGAGGGCCTGAGGATGTAGTAGCACTCTGTGTGTCCCTGTAACGGCTGCTGGGTGGACCAGGGTGAGCCCATTCGGGTCCAGCACTGCCTCTAACATATACTCACATGGGATTTTGGACAAGACATTTAAGTTCTGTGCCTCCGTTTCCTCCTCTGTAAATTGAGTAATAGTGTAGGATTCTTAAGAAGATTCAGATCTAAAACTTCATCTAGAGATGATTGCTACTGTTGTTTTTCTTTTTGCTCCTTGACGCTGCCTGGGCCTTGCACTGCTTGCTCAGATTCTAGACTGGGATTACTACATAGAGCGGCTGGGCAGTGCCATCCAGAAGATCATCACAATCCCTGCGGCTCTGCAGCAGGTGAGGTCGAGAACCAGAGAGCACAGGTGTGGATGGGAGAGCAGTCAGGACATCCACCCACCTGGGCCTTCCTGGGAGTGGTCAGGGCACATCCACCCACCTGGGCCTTACTGGGAGTGGTCAGGGCACATCCACCCACCT
>NW_006400054.1:1215752-1216511 GCF_000299155.1 Elephantulus edwardii | reverse complement strand
CTGGGAGTGGTCAGGGCACATCCACCCACCTGGGCCTTCCTGGGAGTGGTCAGGGCACGTCCACTGACCTGGGTCCTCTCCATCAGGTGAAGAACCCAGTTCCACGAGTCAGACATCCCGACTGGCTGCACAAGAAACTTCTGGAGAAGAATGACGTGTATAAACAGAAGAAGATCAGTGAGCTGTTTGTTGTTGAGGGCAGGAGACAGGTAATAGGCCAGCTGGGACAGCTGAGGCTGAAGATAAAGTGCTCGCCAGAAGCCCAGGGCTGCACCAGCCTGATTTTAGTGTCTATTTATGATAAAAATGATTTTAAAAAAAGACCAAAATTGTTGGGAAGTGCTAGGCATCATAGTTAGGCAAGAAAAAGAAGTTAAAAATTTAAGGATTGAGAAGAAGTTATGTATAAAACTTAACTATTTGTGAGCAGTGTGGTAATTAACAGGGGATGTAAGGAAACAAAATAGTATTTGAACTGATAACAAAATTACTTTCCTGGAAAAATACACCTTATTGAAGCACCTAAGTAGAATCCCTGCATGGTGCAAATGGTTGGTTCAGTGCTGGACTTTTTAAATATCTGAAAAGTTACCACCTGTAAAAGTAGATATACTGTGTGAATATGACAGTTTGCCACCAACTTATCCCTAAAATGCAATGTAATTAAAAGCATCCTGAGGGAGCTCTGGTGGCCTAGTGGCAAGACACTGCACTGCAATCCCAGAGGTACGCGGTTCAAATCCACCAGATGCTCTGCTG
>NW_006400054.1:1181270-1215652 GCF_000299155.1 Elephantulus edwardii | reverse complement strand
AGATGCTCTGCTGGAGAAGGAGGGGGCAATCTCCTCCTGTACAAGTCAGATCTGATTTGACGGTACACGTAAAAATAATACAATAAAAATAAAAAAAAATTTAAAAAAAAAAGCATCCTAATATGGTCCCTGGATGAAATTTTATAGACTTCCCCTAAACTTCAAAGTAAGAGTAAGGATAAAAATAATCAAAACTGCTTATAAAATATGTATTCTAAAAATTCAGTTCATTTCCATCTAGTCAGCAATCACTCATAACTTACCATCCATTGGGATTCTAAAGTGGTAAATTGCATGGAAAGGGAATTGCCTGTCTTTCTCCCAAGAATCCCACAGTGGAATCTGAACTACCAGAGTTGCTAAGTTTACCTAAAGTAGGAGGAGGGAGCTTTACCTAAGAAGGTGAAGAGGCTCCATCTTGTAGGTGTCCATCGTTACAGAGCAAGATAACAGACCTGTAGGACAGAGCTCCCAGCACCAGGCAGGTATAAAGGGCTAGGCTTGGCACGTATCACCAGGGAGAGTACAGGCACTTAAGAAAAAGTGCGTTACTCCTTCTAAGGAGCTCTGGTGGCCTAGTGCCTAAGTACTTGCGCTGCCGACCCAAAGGGAGGTGACTTGAATCTACCAGCTGCTCCTGGAGAGACGGATGGATGATCTCCTGCCCTGTAATTGTCGGCCTCTGAAAACCTGCCGGCAAGTCAGCGATGGCTCGAGGGCACACAGCAGCGACGTCCATCAAGCCGCTGGCTGTGTTTCCAGATACGCACTTAGTTGCCATTGACTGTGGCTCACGGTGGGCCCTGTGTGCTTTTCAGGCTTGTAACTCTGCAGGCTGCCAGGCCTGTCTTCTGAGGTAGCTCTGAGAGGATTCACACCACCTACCTGGATAATAGTCAGGTGCTTATCCGTCTGTGCCGCTGAGGGCTCCTGGATAAGTTGTGAAAGGATGGAGATCTGTGGGAATTAATAGACACTGCTGTCTATCAAAGTGATAGTTACTTTTTGGGCAAAAAAAAAAATGGGAGTGAAAAGGGAGGTTAGCCATTTTTTTTTGCAGTGCTGTGTGATATCTTTATTGAGCAAGTAATTCAAATGTAGGCCTTTGCTTCAGGTCGGTGGCAGGCGCCTGGGTGGCTGGCGTTACTATTGACACTCCTCTGTACCGTTGAAAGTTGAGCCTGTGTGCCTGTCTGTGGGCGAATGTTCTATCTCATGTCAGACTGTGCTTACAATAAGATGTTGAGGTAGATTTTGCGGAGACAACAAACATTTGGTGTCTGGTTCCTCCCAGGTCATGACAAACCAGGCTCACGAGGGCAGCCGGAGCCCTGGGCCTCCAGACATGGAGGATCTGGGCCTCCCAAAGCCGCCACACACAGCCGTTCCTGTCGTCACTAAGAGGAAGCGAGTCCTGTGGGAGAGCCAGGAGGAGTCGCAGGAGCTGGAGCTGACGGTGCCCTGGCAGGAGATCTTGGGGAAGCCCCCCCCACTTGGCACCACCCAGGTAGGGAACTCCGGAGGTCTGTCTGCCCACGTAGGTAACTTTGGAGGAGTACCCACTCAGGTAGGAAACTCAGAGGAATCCCTACTCAGGCTCCTGCCACCAGCCTGTCTGGGATCCTCCTGGCATCTGGGCCTGATGTGCTTATCTCGGTCTCTCCTGACCTGCTATCACCTCCTAGGAAGAGTGGCTGGTGTGGCTCCGGTTCCACAAGAAAAAGTGGCAGCTGCAGGCCCGGCAGCGCCTTGCTCGCAGGAAGAGGCGACGTCTTGAGGGTACCGAGGACGAGCCAAGGGCTGGGGCGCTCCGAGAGGGGCCGACTACCGGCCTAGGGAGCTTCCTGCGGAGGACGGCCCGCAGCATCCTGGACCTGCCGTGGCAGATAGTGCAGGTGCGGGCAGGACACCCTTCCTGACTCTTCATGCCGGGGCTGGCACTGTGTCCTTCTGTCCTAGCGGAGGAGAAAAGGCATGTTTGTGGCGTTCTGACTCTGTGATCCTGACCCCTTGGAGAGGTCCAGATCAGTCAAGTATCTCTAGGATGGAGTCTTAGTCATGTGATCACCGATGAGTGGATTTTATGCTGGACCATGGTCATGATCACTGATGAGTGGGCTGTACGCTGGGACATGGTTGTCATCAGTGATGTATTGGGGACATGGTTGTATTCACGCAGCCACTCACGAGTCTGGACTGTGTCTGTGACGCAGTCGTGTAGAAGTGATCACTGATGAGTGATCTGGGACATGGAATGTGCTCTCAGCATGCCCAGTGAATTAAGGCCCTCTGTGCCCCGTACTCAGATCAGCGAGACCAGCCAACCTGGCCTGTTCAGGCTGTGGGCCGTCGTGGGCAGTGACCTCTACTGCATCAGGCTGAGCATCCCACGCGTGTTCTACGTCAACCAGCAGGTGGCAAAAGCAGAGGAAGGACCCTCATACCGCAAGGTGCGAGTGACCTGGCGAGGCAGGGTCCTGTGGCCATGTCCACAGGGTCGGGGAGGCAGTGGGATTGTGGAGAGAGACCGATGGAGCGGGGTGTGCAGGACTGTGGGAATCGGTGGACATGTCTGGAGGTGCTGTGTGCGGAGCCTGCTCGGCCCTGCCCTGAGCCAAGACATGGGCTAGAAGATTTTCTGCAGACGGCGTGGAAACTGGCCACTGTCCTCTGTGTGGGGAGCAAGTGTGAGACTCCTTTATTTCCAGTGATGAGTGTGGGCTCGTCTAGCCTTTTCTTCACCTATATCACTCTGCTGCTTGAGGGTTTTCATTCCCCTTCCCTTAGACCCATTTCTTCCAGATGGCTTCGTGCCCCGTCTGTGTGGGGTTTTCATGGAAACTCTGAGATGTGTTAGAGACCCTCATTTATGTGTCCCCAGGTGAACCGTGTGCTCCCCCGTGCCAGCGTGGTCCACCACCTCTACGAGTACTCTGTGCCCGAGGACATGTACCAGGAGCACATCAACGAGATCAACACGGAGCTGTCGGCTCCTGACATTGAGGGCGTCTACGAGACTCAGGTAGGATCCCCGGTCTTCAGGGTCCCCAAGAAGCTGCAGCAAGGAGGCCACACCGGGCGAGTGGGTGGTCATTGCTGGCCCAGCTCACCAACAGTTGGTTTCCACAGTGTATCAGCCTAAGACTGGAGAAGCATCCTGTTGCCCGGCTGACCCTGTGTCTTGCGGGGCATGTCTGTGGCCCAAGCCCTCGCTCATCTAGCCGTCTGTCTCTGCCCAGGTGCCACTGCTCTTCCGGGCCCTCGTGCAGCTCGGCTGTGTGTGCGTGGTCAACAAGCAGCTGGTGAGGCACCTGTCTGGCTGGGAAGCTGAAACCTTTGCCCTCGAGCACCTAGAGATGCGCTCTCTAGCCCAGTTCAGCTACCTGGAACCAGGTAGGGTCCTGCAGCTGTCCTGTCTCCAGCTGCTGCCTCCCATAGAACCGGGGTCACAGCGTGTTTCTCTGCAGGGAGTATTCGCCACCTCTACCTGTATCACCACGCACAGGCCCACAAGGCGCTCTTCGGAGTCTTCTTCCCCACACAGCGCAGGGCGTCTGTGTTTGTGCTAGACACGGTGAGTTGGGGCCTGCACAGGGGTCGGGGGTGTGTGTACTTGTTCAGAGCTCCCCACCTAGGCAGGCCGGGCTGTGGACACACATTTGAGTTAGAACCACCAGAGTCTTAGTGCCCTTTCCTCTTCCCTCTGATCCACATGGGTTTGAGCAGTGCTGGGGCTCAGGTGCTCAGTCCCTCCACTCTGCTCTCCACATGGGGCTGAGCATTGGTGGGTCTGCCAGGGTCTGGCCCCCAACTCAGCTGACTGGTGCTGGGGTCTGCCGGGGTCAGGTGCGCAGCAACCAGATGCCGAGCCTCAGCGCCATGTATTCCACGGAGCACAACCTCCTCCTGGAGCAGCTGGGCTCCGACTTCCTGCCTCCGCCCAAGCACACCTTTGAGGTTCGAGCAGAGACCGACTTAAAGACCATCTGCAGAGCCATCCAGCGCCTCCTGCTTGCCTACAAGGTCAGGCCACAGCTTCGCCAGGACACGCTCCCTCTCTGCTCAGAGTGGCCTGCCCTCCCTGGGCTCTTTGCTGACCTCTGTCCTCTCTCTGACAAGGACGAGCGCCGAGGGCCCACACTGGTCGCCGTGCAGTCCAGCTGGGAGCTGAAGCGGCTGGTGGGCGAGATCCCTGTGCTGGAGGAGTTTCCCCTGGTGCCTGTGCGTGTAACTGATAAGGTCAGCTACGCTGTCCTAGACTGGCAGCGCCACGGTGCCCGGCACATGATCCGGCACTACCTCCACCTGGACACCTGCCTGTCCCAGGCCTTCGAGATGAGCAGGTGAGCGTGGAACCCCGGCCCTGGGCAGCCCCTGGCTGGGTGGGCAGATGGGCATCTGCTCTGTGTTCTCACTGCTCTGATCTGTGCTGCCTCTCACAGGTATTTCCACATCCCCGTGGGGAACTTGCCAGAGGACATCTCCACCTTTGGCTCCGACCTCTTCTTTGCCCGCCACCTGCAGCGCCACAGCCACCTTCTCTGGCTCTCTCCAACGTCCCGGCCCGACCTGGGTGGCAAAGAGGCTGACGACAGCCGCCTGGTCATGGAATTCGATGACCACAACACAGTGGAGATCAACAGCTCTGGCTGCTACTCCACCGGTGAGCAAGCGCACCAGCATCTGCCACGTCCTGGGCCGGGGGCTCCGGGACTGTGGGGCTTACTGGGCCCCTGGATCATGAGACCTACTGGGCCAGGTAACATGCCAAGTCCCAGGCCGTGGGGCTCACTGGGCCAAGTGACACGGCCAATCCTGAGAATTGGGCAGCAGCTGTGCTGGCTAGCTGATTCTTGCTGTGGAGTGGGCAGAGAGGTGCCATCAAGGTGTGCTCTCGGGTGAACAGGGCCTTATGTGCAGTGTGCGTGGAGCTGGACGTCCAGAACCTTGCCGTCAACACAGTCCTGCAGTCACACCGAGTCAATGATATGGAGGGAGCTGCCAGCATGGGCATCAGCTTTGACGCCATCCCGCAGGCTTCCCTGGAGGACATGATCACTGGCAACCAGGCCGCCTCCATGCCTGCCAGCTATGACGAGACCGCCCTCTGCTCCAGCACCTTCAGGTACCTGGGTGCCCTCTGCTGTGCAGTCCCTGCCGAGGGGTCCTGGAGACCAGATGTGTGTGGCATGAAGCAAGTGCTTAGCTAAGACCGTCACACTGCTCATGGCATAGCTGTCTCCCAGCAAAGCGGGCTTGATTGCTGACTGGACTGTGAGGAAGTGCCGGAGGCCACACAGGCCCTGCATGCTCATCTCCACCCAGCACTGAACACCCGGAGGTCACAGGCCTGTGTGTGTGTTTGTGTGCACGAGACTGAGTGTGTGAGGTCATAGTTGTGTATGTGTGTACACATGAGGCTCAGTGTGTGTGTGAGGTCACAGTGCTGAGTGTGTGTCTTTGTGCACGAGACACTTGAGTGCATGAGTGTGTGAGGTCCTAGTTGTGTGTGTGTGTACATGAGACTGCATGAGTGTGTGACATCACAGTGCTAAGTAGGTGTACATGAGACTGAGTGCATGAGTGTGAGGTCACAGTACTGAGTGTGTATGCACACTCAAGTGTGCACTAGGTCAGGAGGCTAGGTCTGCATTCGATAGAGAGGCGAGCACTTTACTGCGTACACACGGTTGAGCCAGAAGAACTGGAAGCCAGCACTGAGTGGCTTCACGGTTTCAGTTGCAGCCTCCAGATGCTCCCTCTGCCTCTCTTCTTCTTTTTTTTTTCTCTATTTCTTTTTTTTGTTTTTATTAATATTTTTTTATTGGGAAAAACATATTGGGGGTACAAGGAGGTGAGGGTTGGGGGCAAAGGGTGAGGATGGGCCAGGATGCAGTTGCAGAGCTGCACAGTTTGGTCGGTGGGGGGAGCAGGTGAAGAAATAATGAGGGTCCAGTGGGGACCAGATGCTACAGAGGAATGACAAGCATTTTCCAATAGTAATTAAACCAACTGTCTTATTGATTTGGGAATTGGATGCCGACTCTCTGGCTTCTTCATGCTGAACAGGGGCGTAGATATAAAGGGGGGAAGGGAGGACGCTTTATCACCTTACTGGTGGTCTTGGGTTACAGCTGCTTGCCTTCTTGCTCCTGAGGGCCGCGGCGGTTCGCCCCGAGCCGGGGGCCAAGCGCAGCCCTCCTCGGGCAGAAGGCCACGATGGCTCGCCCCCGGACAGAGGGCCGAGGGCAGCCCACCCCGGGCAGAGGGCCGTGATGGCTCGCCCCAGGCAGGGGGCCGCGACGGCTCGCCCCGGGCAGGGGGCTGAGGGCAGCCCACCCCGGGCAGAGGGCCGCGACGGCTCGCCCCGGGCAGGGGGCCGAGGGCAGCCCGCCCCGGGCAGGGGGCCGCGACGGCTGATGTAGTCTTTTTTCAAAAAAGAAGAAAAAAAAGTGTGTGTGTGTGTGTACCGTCAAATTGGATCTGACTGGTACAGGAGACTGCCCCTCCTTCTCCAGCAGAGCATGAAGTAGAGTCTGGGTTTTTTTTCCCCCCCCAGGTGCCTGTCGGGGCCTGGGTTTCAGCTGTCCACACCACAGCAGTGGACAACGAGCTTAAAGCCCCTGATGGCTCTGGGCGCTGACTCTCACCAGTGGCTATGGATGAAGTCACAGACGATTTTCAGCCAGCGCCGACCTCTGCCTCTCTTCTAGGATCCTGAAGAGCATGGTGGTGGGCTGGGTGAAGGAGATCACGCAGTACCACAACGTCTACGCCGACAACCAGGTGATGCACTTCTACCGGTGGCTGCGGTCTCCGACCTCCCTGCTCCATGACCCGGCCCTGCACCGCACGCTGCATAGCATGATGAAGAAGCTCTTCCTGCAGTGAGTGGCCGGCGGGGGTCGAAGGATGGGGCCACAAGGGGGCCTCTACTGCTCTTCCGGCCATTCGTGGGGCACGCTGGTCACTCAGGTCCACACACCAGAGCAGGAGCCATCTGGTGCCTCCTCTGGGATAAACAGTCCACTCTGGGTGACAGTACATCAGATTGGAAGGACTCCAGTGGTTCTTAGCTGTGTGTGTGTGTGTGTGTGTGTGTGTGTGTGTGTTTATGCGTAGTGGTGGGAGGTGGGGTCGGCAGGTGGCAAATGTCCTTCTAGAGAATACTAGAGCCCAGAGGCCATGTACTCCTTTTTTGCACAAGTCATTGTTACTCTATTGTCCTGTTCCCTGACTGTTTGGTTAGTGCTGTGTCAAGAAGGTAGACATATGAGTGTATCATCCTGATGCATGTTTGAGTAGGGTCCAGTCTTGCACTGTTATGAATAATGTATCAACCAACAGCCTTGTGCATAAACTCCAAATTCACTGCTGTGAAGTCAGTACTTATTTGCAGCTCTCCGCCATCTGTTTCCACACTTGTAAATCTCAATTGAAACAGACAGACCTAGTTCTTCTGCAGTGTGACTGGTGCTTTCAGGCGTTTGACCTTGGGTTAGCCCCCAACACGTGGCGCAGTGCACCACCAGCGCTCTGTATATGTGTAAGGCCATGCAGATCTATCTGTGGAATTCTCCAGAAGGACAGCTGTTGTGGGTCTGGTAAATACCAGAGGTTCTGAGTTATGAGCCCTGCCTGGGAGTGCTTAGCGTTACTGCCCCCAAGTGGTTGGAAATGATATTACCTCAATGAACTTGGCCTTGATACTGTAGTTTTCTTGGTTTTTTCCTTATTGATTGGCACAAGATAGAGCAAGGTTTAGGGCTTTTGTACATAGTTGCAAGCAACTCGACAGCACATAACAACAACAACATTCATATCTGTACATGAAGACTGTGTATTGTTCTGTGATGTAAGCTAGACTTTTTTTCTTGATCTTTGATTACCTTTTGGCTGTGCTGATACCACAGAGAGAGTCTTACTTTCCCATGATCAGCCCTGCAGGTCTTCTCTCTTGCTTCTGGCCTCTGATTCCACAGGAAGGCCTTTCCTGCTTCAGGGTTGGAAGATTGTCCCCATGCAGCTGCTGCTCTGTGACTTCACTTTGCCTGGTCGCTCCTTGACCCCCTGTTCTGAACTTTCTCCCCAGGCTCATCGCCGAGTTCAAGCGCCTGGGGTCATCAGTCGTTTACGCCAACTTCAACCGCATCATCCTTTGCACGAAGAAACGCCGCATCGAGGACGCCCTTGCCTACGTGGACTACATCACCAACAGGTGGGACACGGCTGGGCTGAGCCCGGCCTCACTGAGGACCAGCCACAGCCAGCCCAGGACAGCTAGCGTGAGGTCAGGAGAGCTAGGAGCGTGACACAAACAATACAACCACCACCACAGCCTAAGAAACGGGTGTAACAAAACAGACAGCACTGAGGCTGGTAGCTAAGTGGCTGAGCTAGGAATGGCTGCGGTGTTCGCGTCCCTGCAAGGAAATTGTGGCACGCAGACCCCTTCCATGGATGCAAACGTCAGCACCTTGAAGTTCATGCGAGGTTCAGGCAGGTAGACAGAGGTTACCTGTCTCCCCTGAGGCCCTGTGAACAGGCAGCGTAGAACCACCATGCACCACTCACTCTGCATGGAGACAGAAGACAGAGCCAAGCAGAGTGCCCATCTCAGGGCCTTTCTTTTTGCTTCTAATGAGAAGCTCACACTGCTATTGACATTGAGCACACAGAGAAATCACTTTTCTGGGTGTAGAGGTGTTGCTGGTTGATGTGCAGAAACAGCATCTGGTAGAACTGGTGTGCACAGAAGCAGCAAGGAGGCCAAAGGGTGGTGAATCTCACTGAGCAGCAGAGCAGAATGAAGACTCCTGCTTCGTCAGAATACGTGCACTGTGATTCCAACTGGGACTCCAGTCCTCCTCCTCAGACCAGTGGTCAGCATCCACCTTGGTTCTGAGATAAGTTTTCACTGCAGGTGGCCACACTGGGCTAATGGGACTAGCTTGTCCTGAAACATTCAGGTTCCCTCAATGAGCCTGGCCCAGGTGGACTGTGGGAATGATGTACCTCTGTGAGTCAGAAGTGCCCTGATCACTGGTGTCTGATTGGCTCCTTTCTCACCCCTTTGAGCTGAGAGCAGAATTAGCAATAATACTCCTTGCGGAGTCATGATTTAGGTTAAGTTCTTTAGTTGCATACTTTTGGGGGGGTTTCCATTATTATTACTAACAGTTTCTGTTGTTTCTCTCTCCCTTCTTTCCCTTTTTCTTTCTTTCCTTCTTTAACCTCTTCCTTGTCTCCTGTCATCAGGGGCTCTGGCGTTCCTTGGAGGTCTCTCTGTGTCATGCGTTAATCTTCCTCAGGATCTAAGAGCACCTCAGCACAGGGACCCTAGAGCCAAAGGCAGTGCTGCTCCCCTGACTTTTTCTTGGTGGTGGTCAGGGTCCTCCTCTGCTCACTGCTTCTTGAAAATTCTGTGAATTTTACTTCTTTGTGTGTTGGTTAAGTTTCCAACCCTGAACACATCATTGAGCTTTATTCTGGTTTGCAGCCATCTTACCTGGAAACGGTTTGATTCTTTTGAGTTTCCTTTTGCAAGGTTTGCTAAACAGAGCCCAGGCTGCATTTAACCTGACTCACTGTCCCCACCACTGAAGCACGACCTTCTGAACATTCTCTCCCTGCCGCCCCTCAGCTGCCACATAGGTGCTTTGCAGACATGTCATTGCCCCGTGTGAGTGCCGAGCATAATCTCTGCTCTTTCCTGGCCCCACATCATTTTTTTTGCAGGTATATCAGCACTCTGAGGAATATTGTAATGCAGCTCTCTCTGGCCCTCTTGTCTTGTGACCCGCTCACCACCTTAGTCTCCCTAGATTGTCTCCTTAATACAGACAGTGAGCTGGAGTCTGCCTGCTGGGCGGGCACGCGAGGCTCTGCTCTTCCACCCTGACGGAGTGGACCTCTCCTGTTTATCATGTGCACATTGTTCCCTACAAAGCTGGAGGAATGACAGAATCTGCATCTGCTTTACATTCACTTCTAAATTAGTAGAGGATAACAAGTAGTTTGTACTTGAACGTTACCTAAAAGGTGGGTGGTTCAAACCCACTCTGAGATACCTCAGACGAAGGATCCTACCTTCTGAAAGGTCATGACATTGAAAACCCCATGAACTGTCCTGTTTGGACACCCCTGGGGCCACCCAAGGCAGAACCAACTCAGTGGCAACTTACTTCTTTTTTCTTTTAGTGACAAAGTTGACAGGTCAGTGAAAACAACTCAATTTCATTTGCCCCGCTTCCAATTTGCTTCTCGTGCAGCATCCACTCTAAAGACATCTTCCATTCCCTGACGATTTCCTTCTCCCGATGCTGGGAATTTCTTCTCTGGATGGATCCATCTAACTACGGGGGCATCAAAGGAAAAGTCTCGTCTAGTGTTCACTGTGGACAGGTAAGAGGAGCTGGTCGTGGAGCCCTCAGGTGTGGAATCAGAGACGGTCTGGGGGCCAGTGTTCGTTCATGCTTAGGAAATAGTGATCACAGACCACAGAGCTCCTGTCAGCGTCAGCAGAGGTGAGGGCTCCGAGCAAACACAGGGCGAGGCGAAGGCATGGAGAGTCAGGGCAAGAGCTGGCAGGCAGGGCAGTCCCGGCTGGCTGTGAACGGGAGGAAGCGCTCTGGTGGAAACAGATTTGTCTCTCACGATGCAGCGAGGGTCCCCAGAAGCTGAGGAAGCACAGCAAGAGCAGGAGGACGAGCAGGAAGAGGTAGAGGAGGACTTGGAGGAAGCCGAAGTCGAGGACTTACTGGAAAACAACTGGAACATTTTACAGTTTTTGCCCCAGGCGGCCTCCTGCCAAAGCTACTTTCTCATGATCGTCTCAGGTGAGCCCGAGTGACCCACCACCCTCATGGCCATCCTCCACGCCAGCATGAGAGTCGCTGCTCAGTGCATGTAGGACAGTGGGGCGGCCTGAAGGTGAACAGCTGGGAACAGTCCCATTTGTGAGATTTAGTGTTAAGGCACCACTGTGGCACCCCTGCACTCAGGGACACTGTCTCTGTTCAGCATGCTGGCTGGAGACTGCCCCTCTCTCTGGGTCGGATGATAGTTGCCCCCGGTTGTTCTCTGATCTGCTGATGGTACCATCATACACCAAGCCCCAGGAGAAGAAATGGGGGGGCTCTAGAATCCATCCTGGCTGCTCTGAACTCTCAGGTGTGAGGCCTCCCCTCTCCTGAGTGTTTTCTGGGGCCACTGCACTCAGCATCAGGCAGTTAAGGGCCAGTCAGTGAGCTGACATCAGCAGAAGGACACTTACACACCTATACTTAGCGACAAGTGCGTTGGTCTGCGTTCGTCTGCTGTCTGTCTGTTCTTGCGGGCCTGGCGGAGTTTCCGGGACACTCGGTACACATCTCTCTTGGCTGTGCTGTGACTGTTCCTCTCTCGCTGCCAGCCTGAAGGGTACTCCATGTGGCCTCCTTGACACAGTGTCCCCCAAGAATGTGCGTGAGCATCAGGTCTCACGGGCGTAGGGCTCCTCGAGAGGCAGCGATAAGTCATACTCGTCACACAGGTTCAGATACAAGCTGGGGACCCCTTGGGCTCCCACAGTCTCTGCTCCCCCACAGTGCATGTCATGGCTGTGTGTGTACCACTGCATGAGGATGTAGGGCTCCATCAGAGGCGCTGAGAGTCACCCTCCTCCCGGGGCTCCTGCGCTCCCTGCTTCCCCCACAGCGTACATCGTGGCCGTGTACCACAGCATGAAGGACGAGCTTCGGCGCAGCGCCCCAGGAAGCACCCCGGTCAAGAGGAGGGGCGCCAGCCAGTTCTCCCAGGAGACTGAGGCTGCCGCTGGGGCCCTGCCTGGTGAGTGCTGGAACCCCAAGCATGTCAGGCGGTCCACCTGAAGGTCCCACAGCCTGACATGTAGTCGCCAAGGTCCTTGTCACTGTAAGATGGTGCAGGTGCTTCTCTCTCCAGGAATGATCACCTTCTCTCAGGACTACGTGGCCAACGAGCTCACCCAGAACTTCTTCACCATCACACAGAAGATTCAGAAGAAAGTCACAGGCTCCCGGAATTCGACAGAACCCTCGGAGATGTTCCCCCAGCTCCCAGGCTCTCACCTGCCCCTCAACAACCCAGCCTTGGAGTTCATCAAGTACGTGTGTAAGGTAAGAAGAGGGCGGACCAAGTGCAGGGGGAGGAGGTATGAGTATGTGTGCAAGGGGGGGGGACAGGGAAGGGGCAGGCACCAGCTGCGCCCAGGGGGCCACGACCTGGGTCAGGGAGGTGTGCTGTCATGTGGGGAGTCGTCAGCCTTGCTCGCTGAGCTCCTGTCTCTAGGCTGCTCCACGTTACACATACCAAATCCAAATCCTTCCTACCAAGCAGGTTCTGACCCACAGTGACCCTGGTAGAACTGCTCTCAGGGTTTTCACAGAAGGACACTTCCCTGTCTCTCTGGTGGGTGAGGTTGGACCCTTCAACCTCCGTGCCAGCGTTCTACGCACGGCAGGGGCGAAACACTGGCCACCGCTTCCCAGGGGCCAGAGTGAGCCAGCAGGCCCGGGCTGGTTGGGGTCAGTGGGCTTGCAGTGGTCCCAGGCCATCAGAGCAGATGGACAGGGGCACCCGGCTTCTTGGCTCTGTGCCTCCTCCCTCTCTAGGGACCACAGGAGGGAGGAGGCCTGAGTGGAGGAGCAGAGCCAGTGGCCCGGGTGTGGGGGCCCCAGAAGCTTCCAGGGGCTACGGTGCTGGCGAGTCCCAGCGGGTCACTGTCTGACAGGTGCTGTCCCTGGACACGAACATCACAAACCAAGTGAACAAGCTGCGCCGGGACCTGCTGCGTCTGGTGGGTGTCGGCGAGTTCTCCCCAGAGGCCCAGTTCCAAGACCCCTGCCGCTCCCATGTGCTCCCCGAGATCATCTGCCTAAGCTGTAATTTCTGCCGGGACCTGGACCTGTGCAAAGACTCCACCTTCTCCCAGGTGGGCCACACCTGCCTGGGCCCCTGGCTGACCCGGGCAGCCCGGCTGTGAAGGTGGGGAGGGATCTTGTAGTCAGGGTGGCCTCAGCCTTTCCTGTGATGTGGGCTGGGCCACAGGAGGCCTAGGCAAGGGGTCACCTGTCCCTCCTCTGCCAGGACGGGGCAGTCCTGCCTCAGTGGCTGTGCTCCAACTGCGAGGTCCCCTACGACCCCACTGTCATTGAGGCGGCCCTGGTAGACACATTGCAGAAGAAGCTGATGGCCTTCACGCTGCAGGACCTGGTGAGGACACACGGACATTCCCACCGCAGACTCTGCCGCGGCGGCCTCTGCGGGAGTGGCTGTGTGAAGTCACGCTGTGTGTGTGTTGGGCACACGTGTACACACATATCTTAGCTGCACGTGTCTCGAGCACTTTTTTGTCCAAGTGTGTGGGGTATGTATGAACATGTGTATGCATTCACATGGGTGGGGGGTGTGTCCAGGGCATGTGTGCATATGGGGGTGGGTGTACAGGACAACTGTACATATAGGGGTGGTGTGTGCAGGACACATGGGGGGTGGTATGTCCACACGTGTGTGGGGGGTCCACGACGTGTTCACCTGGCTGTGAGTGTGTGGTTAGTCCAGGGGCACACTTGGTGTGTACGTGCCTGAGAATGTTCTGTCATTGGACTTCTCTGAGTTCAGTGACCGTCCAAGATTGAAGCCGCCGTGGCCCATGCTCCCCACACAGCTGTGCAGGCCCAGGTGTGTGCTGAGCTGAGCTCCCTTCTCAGGTGTGCCTGAAGTGCAGCGGTGTAAAGGACACGCACATGCCCATCCACTGCAGCTGTGCTGGAGACTTTGCCCTCACCATCCCCACCAAGGTGGGCAGAGCTCTGTCACCTCCCTCAAGTCTACCCCCTCACATCGAGGAGAGGGGTCTGATCGGGGCCATTTACTCCTACAGGTCTTCCTAGAGCAGGTGAGAATCTTCCGGAACATCGCCGAGCACTATGGCATATCGTACCTGCAGGAGACCCTGGATTGGCTGCTTCAGAAGACCCCTCTGCTGGGCCGCTAGCTGGCCGTCAGGGATCATCCAAACAGCCTGCACCTCAGAGTCTGGTGGTCAGTCCCATCTGGGTGGTCATTGTTCTAGGTGGGCAGGCCAGGCTCGCTGGTTTTCCACTACCTCAGGGCACCCCATAACCATTAGGGAGCCTAGGTACTCCCTAGCCTCCGTGAGGCAGACTGGTCAGACCATGGAACAAGGGCAGTCATTGTCCCAAGCAGGTCAGTGTTGATCTGAGAGCCAAGGGTTCCCAGGAGGATTCTACAGCCCTGGGCGTTCCCTCCTGTCCAAATAAAGAAGTGTGCCTTTCGCTGGTGTTGACAGCTCCTACGGGTGGGGCTAAATCAGACTGTCACTCTGGGGTCCCATCCTCCCTGCTCTGCCTCGTGGGAGGCTTCACTCTGAAGGGTGTTGTTTTCTGGGGATTGTGTGGTTGGAGGGCCGAGGCCAGGGAAGAGCAGACACCACTGGATCTGGCAGCACAAAGGCCTCCCATCCTTGTCATAGTGACAAAGTGACCCAACTCATGGCTCCTGTGCCACAGAGCAGGAGGGAGAGGTGTGTCCCCATCACACGTGGCCTTGGTGTGGGCAGCTGGGGAAGGTGCTTTAAGCAGGGCCTGTAGTGGGTTTTGTCTTGCTGAGTAAACCTGCACTTGTCACATCGTTTTTGGTAGTGTAGTCATGTATCACTATCCACCGCCTGCTAGGGTCTGTGTCAGCTTCTCACTGGACAGGGTACAAGGCCCTTGTGGGCTCCTGATACCCTCTGAAGCCCCCACAGACCTGCACTGCCCCAAGGGGATGAGGCCAGCTCCACCTGGTTTCAGGTAACTGCCCTGGATGGGACATGGGATTCAGGGTGGTAGATAAGACTTTAGAAATTGGTTGTCTTTTAGGGCTCTGGGTGACTCTGTCTTGTGGGGCTTGAGCTGGCCCAGGGGTAACCTGAGTGTCCACGGTCACTGCTTGGCCCAGGGTGGCACCTGGTCCGAGCTGGCTTTTGTAAAATGTTTTATTATTATTACTGTTTCCTGTGTAAAGAGCCTCCATGCTAAGCACAGATAAGTAACTGCATCTGTCAGCCCCCTGCAGGCCAGCCGCCACCCCTGCCCAGGAAACCTGAGGCCCCTGAAGGTGGACGGCAGAGTAGAAGCCAATCGAATTAAGAGTCGGGGAGCAGCTAACGAGCTTTCCTGGAAAGGAGCCGCTGCCAGTGGGGGGGAGTGGAACCTGATCCACGGGGGACACTGTGCCTTCTTGAACGTGGCCCAGACTGTCCCTTAGCCCCACCAACAGGACCAGGGCCACCACCTCAGGGCTACAGCTGGCAGGCTTGTCTGGGCTGGTGGCTAGGACATCCTGGGCTCTACAAGGGGGCCTGCACTAGTGCCCACCCTCGGCCAGCCACCTGAGGTCTCAGAAGGGCTGAAATCCAAGCCAAACCTGTCAATCTGGGCAAGGGGCTGGCTGGAAAAACCAGTTCCTGCAGAAGTAGAACTGGATATCTGGTAAGCCAAGTGCTTGAGGTCATCAGCCCTGATGACCTGTGACACTGGACCCAGGGATAGAGGAGCCAACCTGGCCTGTGGGGGCTGGGCAGTTATCTCCCAACAGGCTTGGCCTCCTGAGCAGGTAGCAGGACTGACCTCTGACCCCACTGGCTCTGAGTGACCTCAGTGTCACAAAGATGTGAACTCAAGAGTGTGTGCCTCGGTCTGGTCTTTGGGGAGGCAGCTGTGCACATGCTCAGTCCGAGGACCCAGAACCAAGTCTGTCCCCTGGGCAGGCCTGGACAGGCGGCACCAGGCTGGGATATAACCAGATTATATGCCAGCCTGATCCGGTTAGTGCCTGCCCCAAGCTCCGGCTTTGCCTGGACCATCCCCTCCCTGCCAGCTGGTCCTCCCCCGGCTCTGCTCTGAAGAGTGGGGGCTGTGGACCCCTACTACCTCCCTCTCTCCTCAGCAGCTCACACCCTTCATGGTGCGGATGAGGAGCAGGGCTGGGGGCTTCTGCAGTGGCCCAGGGCTGTAGAGTGGGAATGTAGTATGGGTCGCCTTGGCCCCTAACTGCCACCAGTGCCCTGGTCAGATAGATGCTGACGTGTTGATGGCCATGAGCTGCCCAAACACCCACAACTTGAGCCAAGGATGCCCACTGTCCCCTAGAGAGCAAGGACAATGATTCTAATCACCAGTTTAATGGGCTTTGGGCACACTGGCCCGGCTACACGACCCAGAGGGTCTGGGCAGCCCAGCCACAAGGCTGTAGGTAGAGCAGGCAAGACCCTCAACCAGCCCAGCTACGAGGGGCAGGGGTCTGGAGCATGTGAGGAAGTGGGGTGGGGCCAACTTGACTGTGGGGGGAGGACTGCTGTGGGAGGTGATTGAGTGTGGGGCGCTAAAGCCGAAATAGGGAGTCAGCCCCTCCCGCGTCTTGAGTCTGCAGCATGGTAGAAGGTGGGGTGCTGGAGGCTCAGAGTTGGGCCAGGCCCTTGGGGTCCACAGGCATGGAGTCCTGTTGGGGAGGCTTGGAGGCAGAAAGCCCTTGTCCCACAGTCAGGTCGCGACCAGACACCATCTGCGTGGACCGGGCAGAGAGGCAGGGGACTGGCCGTGTCGGGTGGGGCAGCCACTAGCTGCCCGGTCCTTGGGGAGGGCCCCCCGGGCAGGGTGGGGGTGGCACCTGGCCCAGGACTATGGCCAGGGTCACAGGCCAGCTGGCCTCGGCCGGCCTTGGTGTACACACCTTGTCGAACTTCTTGTGGCTGTACACCTTGTTCTTGTTCATGAAGGTGAGGAGGATCCAGTCACACAGGAAGGAGCCCTGGGCCAGCAGAGACGGTGCTCAGGGCCCAGCTGGCCCCCACCCACCCCAGCCCCAGGGGTCCTTACCACCCCGATGGACGTCAGCGCCGTCACCAGGTTGATGATGGTGGGGATCAGGCTGAACTTCCCTGCCTAAGAGAGTGGGCCATGAGACCCTCACAGCCAGCCCCAGCTCCCCACCTGCTAGCCGCTCAGCCCATGTGGTCAAGTGGGAGGAGGGGGGCCTGCCCACCTGTCCATGCACAATCACGTCAATGCGTATCCCATAGGCCTTGATGAGTGTACGGGTGGAGGTGCCATTCACGTTGTAGTACTTGGCAAACCTGGTGGGAGGACCCACAAGCAGTTAGGCAACTGTGAGGCCTGTGCCCACCTCTTGGACACATGGGGGTCAGCAGGGGCTGCATTGGGTGGGCAACTGAATTATCCCCCCAGGAGGGACTCTGTGGCCCAACTGAGGGCACCTGAAGTTGTAGCCCGAGGAGGCGCGGGCATGCTTGGGGTCGAGCCGCTGGAAGGTGTAGTGGGGGTTGCACTTGGATGCCGACAGGTCCAGGTCACAGTCCCAGTTGATGATGACACCAATGACCCCACCCTGCAGAGGAGGAAGCTTATTTGTCTGTCTGGGGAGACTGGAGCCAGGAACCCTCCACAGATACAGAGGGTCCTTGGGATGGGGCCCATCCCACGCAGGGCAGGCCTTGGGAAGCCCCAGCTGTCAATAATTGAGCAGGTGAACCCACAGCCAGGTGCTTCGGGCTGATTGTGTTTCTCTGTCCTCCCCAACCGGGGCCAGGCTGGCCAGAGCTGAAAGGGCCATTCTCCGCTGTCACTGTCACGGAGCCCATCCTGGCGCCCCCGCTCGCCTTGTGTGCCAGCTCCGTGAAGTTCTCCCTGGCCTTCTCCACAATGAAGCCCAGCTTGAAGATGGGACAGTAGGGGTCCGAGACCTCATCAAAGGTGCAGTGCTTCAGATAATCGTCCCTCTTGTTGGCGATGTTGCCCCTGAGATGCATTAGGAGGTGAGGGTGGCAGGAGCCATAGTCGGGGTCCCCGTGAGGATGTGCCCAGGCCCCTCCCCAACATGCTGCTCCTGGGAGGCCCCAGCCAGCTCTTACTTGGTGAAGCGGAACTTAGGATAGTGGATGGTGTTTTTGATGAAGATGGTGAAGTTGGGGGCCATCTCGCCCAGGAAGTGGCTGAGGACATAGGCTGCGTTTAACCCTCTCCCCTCTGGCCTCCCACCCTCCATGCAAGGACAGGCTGGTTTGTACATGGCAGGGGGAGAGGAGCTTGTCCACAATCTGCTCAGGGGTTTGGGGAGGTCAGGGGCAGCGCACCTGACAGAAGCACCGTCCTCCACCGGGCACCAGGCATACACCTCACAGGTCTTTGCGGACCCGTAGTAATAGGGCACGCAGCGTCCAGTCCGCAGCCCTGCAACAGACACCCTGAGTGGTGGCCACAGGACATCCCCACCGCCCCACCCCAGGTGGCGCCCACTGACCGTTTCCCAGCATGTCCAGCTCCCCGGCCACGCAGTCCTCATCTGAGGTGCACCTGGCATTTTTGACCCTCACGCTCTAGGGGAAGAGGGGCTGGTTCAGCGCCAAGTGGACAAGATCCCAGGGTGGCCCCACAGCCCTCCCCTCACCTCAGGGCAAGTTGCCAGAGTCTGGGAAGGGGTCTCCTCCGTCCTGGTGATGACGCTGAACACGCTGCCTCCCTGGTCAGAGACAGGAGGTGTCAGTGACCTGGCACACGGGGGTCAGGTGAGGACATAAGACCCCTGGAAGGCTGGAGGCAGGGGCTGCCTCACCTCAGGGGGTTTCACATACTCCTCCACATTCCACACTCTCTGCTCTGAAATGCTGATGCCCTTGACCTTGGTTATGATGAAACTCTCAGGACCTGTCTCCCAGTCCTGGTAGCTCTTCTGTACGATGAACACGTACCTATAGAGATGGTCAGGGTGACGCCCCAGGGCCTGGAACTCTACACACTGCAGAGCAAGGACTCCCTGCCACTCCCAGGAATTGGGGGCCCTGGCACCCAGTTTTCTGCCCTGCTCAGCTGGGCGCCCCCGCAGCGCTTCAGGACCTGCCCACCCAGGAGTCGCCCTGCGTCCTCACCAAACGAAGTAGAGCAGGATCAGGAGCTGCACCGCCCGGTACACGACGCCCAACTGCCGGTTCTTCACCACGATCACCTTGGGCGTCTCGTAGTCCCAGAGCGCCGACCAGCAGGCCCGGGCCAGGCGCCGCAGCCGGCCAGTCCAGGGGGGCCTGGGCTGCGCGGCCATGACCGGCCTCATGTGCCCCGTTCCGCTCAGCGCCCGGCTGCCCCGCCCCAACTCTTTCCACTCAGACCCGCCCAGGGCCTGCCCCTCTCTGGGCCCGCCTTCCAGGTCCCTGCCGGGAGCTGGGACGCCTCAGTGGTCCACCAGGTGCACTGCTCCCCGACCACCAACCACAGAGGAGCCCTGCAGCAAAGGGGGCACAGGGTACCGCTCGGCAGGTGGAAACTTGTTTCTTAAAATCTGCAAAAAGAAACCTAAAAGTAGCTGAAGGCAGCTCTGCGTGGATGCTGGGGGAACCATGTGTGGAAATCCAAAGTGGACCCCATGGAGATCAGCACACCAGGACAGAGACTGGAGGGAAGACGTTCCTCTAGGTGTCCCTGCTCTACCTGAGGACCCGTTCAGCCCTCCAGACACCTCCCCCAGTCTTGCCAGGCTTTTAGCCATTTCCCACCCTACCTCCACTGCATAGGAAGCAAAAGCGACAACAGCTTTTAAGAGTTTTGTTCACCCCTTACTTTGAAACAAGTCACTGAAGTTTGCCCCCCTCATTGCAGGATCTGCAGCAAACTTCCTGAGAGCAGTGCAGGGCTGCCACTGGCCCCGCAAGGCCTCCTGACCCGCCCAGGACCCCTTCTGATGATGTTCTTGACCCTCAGCATGGCCCTCTGAAGATGCTCAGGGGCTCCCTTCCCAGCACCTCTTGAAGGGGCTCCTGGTCACCCAGTAGGCCTGGAGTGCTGCCCTGCTCCTGGCACTATGGACGCCAGAGAGGATGCCCCTATACCAGGCAGAGGAGTGGCCGGCCAGCTTGTTCACAGAGATAAGGGTTAGGGTTAGGTTAAGGGTGAGAGTGAGGTTTAGGGTTAGGCTTAGGTTATGGATAGGGTTATTATTTGAATGGGTTTAGGGTTAAGATTATCGTTAGTGACCCCAGCGGTCACTAAGGACCTCAGGGAGGGGACAGTCCAGGCTCCACATCTAACAAAAGTGACTCTAGCAACTTACCACAAAAAAAGACAAGACCACAGCAGGAGAGCAAGCATTACAATTTGGGCCAAAACTATGAATGGTTCTTGGCTCTGAAAGAGACGATAACACAACAAACAAAACCCAACTTAACCTCATGATGATCTGTGCACATTGGAGTGTGTGTGGAGGCTGGTGGCTACTGGCCCGGAGGCGGCAGGTATCTCAGGCGGTTTGACTCCAACAGCGGCGCTGAGACAGCAAGACGAGCATTTACAGCATCAGAAACCTGCCGAACGGTCGCTAGGGGTCAGCACTGAGTCCGCACCGCTTGCGTGGAATCAAACCTGTATGTTAATACTCAACGGCGTTAACTCTGAGCTCCTGCGCTAACCGCTGAAACAAATCTCAGATACCGAGTGGCAGGAGTCATGTGACTCCTTGAGGCCTCACAGTGAGGTCAGGAGGGAAAAGACGAGAGGTGGGGACAGAGACTGAGTCCTAGGCCCTGTGAACAGTTCACTACAGAGGAAACTCGGATTTTAGGAAATGTCTGTCTAGGTTGAGAGGACCTTTGTGCCCCTAGCACAAAAATGATTTTTAGAGAACAGCCCTAGGGAGCTCTGATGGCCTAGTGGCAAGAAGCTGCACTGCAATCCCAGAAGTGCGTGGTTCAAATCCACCAGATGCTCTGCTGGAGAAGAAGGGACAGTGTCCTCCTGTACCAGTCAGATCTGACTTGACGGTACACACAAAAAAAATAATTTTTTTTTAAAAAAAGAAAGCAGCCCTAAAGACCTCATGCTGTTTGGGTTGGTACCTGAATCCCTGGGATGGAGTCCAACACTGCTGGGCATTGAGGACATCCTGGGCTTACAGAGACTGTCCTTCCTGCTACCACGAAAGGACTAGGTGGCCAGCAACTGGCAGACAAGAGAGGACAGAAAGGGTTGGAGTAAGAGGGTGTGTGGGTTTCATCTCCAGGATATGCAGTTTTTTCTCTATTTCCTGGAGGAAAGGGGCTGCTGTAGGATCTCAACTTTTCCCTGAAGCCTGCAGGCCTGCGCCCCCCATGTTGTTATGTCCCCTGGCTAACAAGGGAGTGGGAGTTTCCAGTGGAAGGGGGCTGTGTTACTGCAAACAGGTCCACTCAGTTGGAGGATAGGACTCTATATAAAGTCTCAAATTCAGTGAGGAGCCCATTTCTGATGATTTTCAAGAGACCATAAAGTGCTTCTGAGATCACATGGCCTCCTGGGAAGAACAAGAAGCAAATGAACTCTCAGGGCCGGGCCGGGAGGAAAGGACGGGCTCCCACTGGGCATCCACTCCTCTTGGCAGTACGTCCGTGTCACTGCAGAGCCGGACTGGCCTCATCGTTGGCCTCTCTGCATCCCACTCCTGCTTCCCAGCACACCCACCATACCCCACCTGACCAGCACAGGTCCGTTTGCCCAGCTCCACCACCCACCATCAAGCTGACAAGGAGGTACACGGACTGAGAACCTCTGAAAGAAAACCTGAAGTTGACATGCGGGAAGAAACCCTCCCCAGAGCCTCGCCTGGTGCCTGGCATCACCCAGAGACAAGACCCAACCAACGCCCTGTTCTGACTCAGCGGCCCGGGAGGACAGGGAGAGAGAGCTGTCCCTTGGGCTTTCTGAAGCTGTGCTCCTCATGGAAGCCGACTCCCTTATCTTTTCTCCTGTGGAGCACCTGGTGGGTTTGGACTATGAGCCTTTCAATTAGCAGCAGGTGCTCTAAGCACTGTGCCAGCAGGACTTGTCTGGGAGATGTTGATAATGACTGTCATGTGTGGGGATGAAAGTCCGGACCGTCCAGAGGGGCTGCTCAGAGTTAGCTCAGCTGGGGTGGGCAGAGGTATGGGAGGCCTCAGTGCCCTCCGGGAGGCTGGAGCCATGAGGACACTGGTGTTCCCTGAGAGTCTTAGGTTGAAAGCAGATGGGAGGGGGGGAGTAAGGGAACTGGTGGGCGGGAGCCAGGAGGCCAGGGGTCACTGTCTGATGTGGTCTGGCTGTCGTGCCTTGTTCAGAGTTCTTGTGGGAAGTGATCAAAGGCTCTCGAAGGGGTGAGGACAGGACAGGTAGCAAAGGAAGCTGCCCCCAGGCCCTGGCTGGCCTTAGGCTGAGAGCAGCTGCTTAGTTGTCTCCCTCTGTCCCCAACAGCAGGTGTGAGCTGGACTGTCAGGGAGGGTCACTGCAGACTCACGGATTACCAAACCCCAGGGGAACCTCTGCAAAGGAAGCCACTCCTGCTTCTGTCTGGCCCTGGTGTTTGTGTGTGAGTATGCAAATTCCTTGGGGGAATCTTGAATGTTGCCTCCCCTGGGGGCACCTGTTGGGGCAAAGGTCATGACTCCTTTTGTTGTTGTTGTTGTTGTTGGTACTAGAATGGTAAACCCACCTTATCTCTTCACAGCCCAGTGTGAAAGGTGATGATCAAAAAGCAGGTTTAGCGGCCACCTGCAGACAGAGGGTGGTAATCCTCTGGGTCAAGTTGCTGACCACAGGCCAGAGGCCCTTTGGAGTGTGGAGTGCTTGGGGGAGGGTGTTGGGGCAGGAGTGGACGGGGAGGGTGCTGGGCAGGAGAGAGGAGGGAGGGGGTGCTGGGGCAGGAGAGGGACAGCGTGGAGGGGAGAGAGTTCTGGGGAGGTGGTGCTGACGGGGGTGGGGCAGGGCTGGGAGAGACCAGGAGTGGGAGGAGCCAGGGGAGGGTTTTGTGGGTGTGTTGGAGGAGAGGGCCGTGTGTGGGAGAGCGGAGGGTTAGGGTTAGAGTGCAAAGAAAAGAAGGCACAGGGACAAGAGTGGGATGGAGAGGGTAGGGGGCAGGGAGGAAGGTTTGAGGGGGAGGTTTTGGGGTGAGATGCACAAGTGGCAGATGTCAGAGGGGCAGGGGAAGACAAGAGTGCCCGGGTGGAGGGCTAAAGCTGTAGAGGGGGACTTGTCAGAGAATTGTGCTGCTTTGATGAGCTGGGAAAGCGGGGTGTAATCCCCAGCTGATGTCCCTGAATGGACTGAAAGGGAAAAATATCTGGCTCTGGAGACACAAACAGCCACACTAATGGACAAGGGATTAAGGTTACGGTCAGTCTGTCTCTGATCAGTTGTGGTTTTTCTTTTTTTTTTTTGTTCTGCCTGGAACATTGACTTTGAGAATCGTTCCCTCTTGGGAACAAATACAAAGAGGGGGTGACTCTGAGACGTCCCTGGACAGGAGACCCAAGGTGCAGAGGTAGAGTGAGTGGCCAGGCGGCCCAAGAGGTGGAACAGTTTCCTCCCACCGTGAAGCTAAGCGCAAACTCAGCACTGGAGACCGCCAGGGGGCGCGAGAGAGCAGGCTAACCGGGAGCTGGGCAGCCAGGGCCCAAGGGGTGGAGGGTAATGTGAAGGGCCCCGGTGCTGGGGGCTCCCAGGGGGCTCAGGGACCACGGGCGAAGTGGACAACGAGTCAGCCGCCCCTGACGGTGACCTCTGCACGCTCGTGGTTTGCACTGACACATGTTATTCTGAGGCAGCACACAGCACACCTGAGTATCACCCACACATCAAGGATGTGATGAAACCCCAGGAAATGGTTCACCCTACATTGACTGGTTACGCCCTAAGCCCTTGGACCTTCTCATCTCTGGCATGAGAGACCTGCTTTATTCTACCTGGAGGAGGCTGTGCCCAGGACCCCGGCCCTGTCCTTAGAGTAGATAAGGACATGAAGCCTCCCTCTCAGGAGTGAAGCCTTGAGGGACAAGGGACGAGCTCAGGGCGGGCAGAGGAAGAAAGGGAGGTGGGCAGAGGTGGGGAGTGGGCTGGGGAGACAGAGATGGGGACTGAGGGCGGGGTTTCTTCCTGCCGGTGGGAAGGTGTGAAGACTGATCTTGAACTGCTGAAGCTGCCGCTGGCCGGACAGTGTGCAATCGCTGCGGTGACCAGTCAGTCACCCCAGAGGAGGTCCTGGTGCCCAGGGAGACCTCTCACTGCCACCCTTATAGTAGTTGAGGGGCTCAGCTGAGAACTGAGGGTCCCTTTGCTCACTCCTCTGGTGGATATGGAACAAGGGGTCCAGCAGTGGGGCTGCAAGGGGGTTCCTGTCCACTCTGTCATACCACCTTCTTGGCAGGGTGACCGGTGGGACTCTGGAGACCCCCACCTTAGATGCACAGCCCAGGCTTGGGCTCCTGATGCTCGGGGTTGGAAGGGGCCTCGCCTCACACTGTGGGGGCCCAGTGGGTGCGGGTGCCGGTGGGTGAGTGGGCGTTGGGGCCTCCCATGGTGATGATGCTTTGTGGTGGGACTGGTTTTTTTTTGTTTGTTTGTTTTGTTTTTTTAATTTTTATTTTATTTTGGGACTGGTTTTTGCACTGACCTGGGTGCCTGGGGAGAGGCCTGGGAGGCAGAGTCATGTAAACCCCCCTCCCATTCTGGGAAGGCACGCGAGGCTGCCATGGACTCTCTGGTCCCCTTCACAGGCGCCCAGCCGATGGCCTGTCCTGTGTGGTCACTGGCCCTGGTCCTGCTCCTGCAGCTTGTAGTGCTGTGGGCAATCCCTAATGGAAAGAAAACTGATCCCCACGTGCACTTTTATTTCCACAAGGTGAGCCAGGCTGGGCTGGGCACATGAACTCTCCTTCTGCCCTGGGCTCCCCATGCACCTCGACTTAGAATCTCCTGGGGTGGCAGACACACAGGCACCTGGCTTGAGGGCTCTGTCAATGCCCTCTGTCCCTGCAATGAGGCCTAGTGTACCCCCACTTCACAAGAGCCCCCCCCAGGGCAGGGAAAATCACGTTTCAGAGCAGCATCAGGAATTTGCTGTGGTGCTCGTGGACCCTCAGGCTACTTCCTGGCCTGTGCTCGGTGAAGGACCCCTAGAACCCCAGATGATGGACACACCGAGGCTGGCTCGAGGCTCTGGGCCCTGCTCGTCAGATGCTCTCCACAGAGTGATACCCTGCCTGCTCCCTGTTTCCTGCCTCCCTGATGAAAACTGGCCCCAGGGTTCCGGCGCACAGGCCTCTAGGCTGGTACCTGGGAGACATCAGTGCCTGCCTACCGTTACACAGAACACAGGGTTTCAGCAAAAATTCAAAGCAGGAAATGATTTAATTAAGCCAGACATTGAAAGAACTGCAAGACATGGCTAGGTAATAATTTATTTGTTTTAAAAACATGCCCATTTCCCCCATAAAGGTGTATTATTTGCGTTAAGCTTTAAGGGAGCTCTGGTAGTATAGTTTGTAGATTGTTATACTTCTACCCAAAGGCCCTGCTTCGCTGCCAGTTTCCTGCTTCTCAGCAGCTCTGTGGGAAACTCTTCCAAGTGATTTATAGCCTTGAAACCCTACTGGAGAGTCAGCTGTGAGTCAGAGCCACAGACAGAGGGACAGAGAGAGAGAGAGGCTTAAAAGAGCTTAGTGCCCTTTTCAAACTAAAACAAGAACGCTTGGAATTACTCTCAGTCTTAGTGTCAGATGCAGTAAGAGCCCATAAAACCGACTTAGACAAGAACTCTTTGGGGGTCCTCCCTAATTTTCTGAGACTCTAAAGGCATTCTGAGTCAAGGCTTTGCAGGCCTCTGTTGAAGGGGACAAGGGCCAGGCTTGGCCAGCACACCCCAGTTTCTGCTTGGAGGCAGTGCACACTTGACTTGAGGCTCCTGGACACTTTGAGCCCGTTTCTGTAGGACAGTGTCAGAGGCTGCCCAGCACACAGTCACCTATTGCTGGCACCATGCTGCCTGCCACTCCCAGCTTCCTGCCCCACAGCCCTGTTTCCCTTCCTCCCCAGAGGCTCACAGCACATTCCAGGAGGGCAGGCCCTTCCCTGTCCCTGGCGCTCCGTAACCAGAGAAAGGAGACTCTGTCTAGTGAGTTCCCAGGAGGAGAAGGAAGAGGCTGGGCATGCAAGTGGAGGCGGGCACTGTGGCCCGCAGGTCAGAGAGCTGTGACCCCCGCAGGGAATCGGGGAGTCCTGCGAAGATCACCAGGAGTGCCGGAGCCAGTGCTGCGTTGCCAACAGCTTGAGTCCACGCACGTTTTGCACACCCCAGACGATCCTTCTCCGCTGTGTGCCCTGGAGGAAGGTGGGACCACCTGAGGGGCCGGGGTGGGGGGGTGGGAAGAAGAGAGGACTCCCTGGGGGGGGAGGGGGTGGGTCTAGAGGAAGATGGGCCTGTGGGGGAATGGGAAGGGATCCCAGGGCATGGAGCAGGGGCTCCTGGGAGAGGATGGCGGGTGCCCCCCTTCCGCCCCCCGTGAAGGGCTGCTTCTGCTCCTCCCTCAGCCCCTGGGGTACGAGTGCCGGGACCATCAGGAGTGCCAGAGCTTGTGCTGTGCGTTCGCCGAGAATGCTCTGCATACCATCTGCACGGACAGGACCATCTTTATGCAGTGCATCCCCTGGAGAAAGGTGGGCGCGTCCTGTGAGGAACAGGGGGGCAGAAGAGGCAGGGGGTGTCCCGGGTCTGAGGAGGGGCCGGCCTGACACGAGTCTCCACAGCCGGACATGGACTTCTGTAGCAACCATGACGACTGCGCGAGCAGGTGCTGCACGAGGCTGATAGAGGATGGCTACAACCGCTGCATCCCCAGGAAGGGCCTCATCGCCCAGTGCCTGTCCCAGGTGAGCCCTGTGGCCGAGGCACTCCCGTCCCTCCATCACATGGCCTGTGGGTGAATGACTGATGTGCCCACGATGGAAGACTGGAGTCCTTCCTCAGGGCTGCGGGAGGAAGGGCTCAGTTCTGAGGGTCCCAGGTGGTCAGGACAGCGAGAGGGTGGAGATGGAAGTGACGCAGGACATGGGCACCAACCTGGTCCAGCCAGCAGGACCTGGTTCACAGTTCAGGGGCAAATCCAGTGACATGGCTAGCCCCAGCATGGGGAGAGGTGCCCCCAGAGCTACAGGGCACAGTGAGGGTGGGCGTGGACCCTAGGGTGGGGGTTCCTCTGCTGCTCACCCCTCCCACCCTCAGCTTTTGATGCTTCAGGCCAGTCTAGTGGTGAACTCTGGGGGCAGCCGTGTAGTCAGTCCCTGGGGGCAATTGCTGGGACCTCCCCCCCCCAATTAGAGAGCACACTAGCTATCTGTCGGGTGGGGGAGGGTGGAGGTGAGAAGCAGACATTTCTGAGCAGTGACCACACCTGTTGTCATTGCACCTGGGGACAGGCTGGCCCCTCAGGCAGAGGGTGGTGGGCAAGTGAGCCAATCCAGCTCCCACAGGTATCCTGCCTTCAGAACAGGGGGCTGACTGGTCACACAGGATGTGGTGCTCCCGGAGGGGACAGGGGCTGGTGAGGACAGGAGGGGTGTGGTCCAGGCCCCCCTGGAGCTGCAAGATGGGTGTGAGGGTGGGAGACGCTGCTGAGTCAGAACTGACTCGATGCCCCCCCCAATGATGACTACTGGCTCATTTCGGGGTGCTGGTAGTGCAGTGGCTATGCACCCAGAGGTGCTGCTAACCCAAAGGCCAGCCGTTTAAGCCCCTCAGGTCCAAGATAGACCAGAGACCCTCCAGGCAGCGAGCCCATCATGCTGACTCTTTAACTCTGCTCCCACCCCGGGGGTTGTGGGTCCTTTAGTGACCTGGCCTTCCTCCCCAAGGTGTCTGCCACTGTTGGGTGAGGGGGCATCTGGCCCACTCAGCCGGAAGCTTTGCTTGTGTTTTTCTCAGTGGGGCTCTGGAAGTTTCCAAGAAACAGCCTTGCTATGAACCAAATTCTCCTTTAGGCCAGTTGTATCCCGAGGGAACAGACAACCTAATGAATCAGTGACAATAAAATCGCCCCTGCTTAGCCCGCAGGCGGCCCAACACCCAGTTCTGGACTTGAAGGGGGATGGAATTCCAGCTTGTGGGAGGGAGACTCCAGAGACACAGCCAGGCAGCTCGAGGAGCGCTGGCAGCTGTCACCCTCTTGTGGCAAGTGGGAATACTCCCTCCCAGACTGAACTCCAGGCACAAGCCCCCTCCTGAGAGGGTCAAAGAGGGAGGAGCAAAAGGTAAGCGGTTCGGGTCCACCAGGGCACACAGTTTCACTGCATTTGGGGTTTTCTGTCATTTCAGACTTGAATTCCTATGAAAGAAATCCTGGTGGCATAGTGCACTCAGTGTCTGGCTACTAACCACAAGGTCAGCGGGGTCGAATTTACTACTAGCTGCTCCTTGGGAAAAGATGGGCAGTTTCCTCCCATACAGATTTACAGCCTTGAAAAGGGGCTGGAGATGTGATGAACTGCCCAAGGGAGAGGTGATAACAAGGGAATCTGTGGTGATGCACCTTCAAAGGGAGAAGGGGAGCTTCCCTGGGGCAGTGAGCTGGAACCGGTTCCAGCAGGACTCACCTGGGCCCAGAGGGCAGATGGGAAGGGCAAGCCTGGAGCATAAACTTTTATGATTCTTAACTAGGTGTGGGAAGAGGCACAGAAGTGTTTGGGCAGATGTTAGAGGGAAATGGGGAGAAGAGAAAGACACAGCCGGAGGGAGGGAGAGGGCATGGGAGCCACACAGGAGCAGGAACAGAGAGACAAGGAAAACCAGACACTCAAATTTTCTTTTTTTGCACACAGAAAAGCAGATCTTGCTACTCTGACAGGAACAGAATCACCAAACAGCACAAGAAAGGCACCCCAACCCCAGATGAAAGTTTTCAAACAGTCCTACGAGGGAAGCATGTAATGTTGAGGGTCGAGTCTGCAGAATCCTCAGAAGGAAGGTCATCCCAGGAATGTGTAAATGACCCACTTTGTCTCTAAAACTAATAAAGCTCAAAACACTAGACTGCTGGCTGCTTTGGGATTAAGAAGATTTAAAAGTCAGTGGGGACCTGGAGTGTGTCCACCTCTCAGTGTCCCGTCCCTCCCGGAGGCCAGCATGTGCAGGCACACTGGCTCGGCAGAGGCGGGGAGTGAGGAGGACCAGCCCTCCGGAACCTCTCCAAGAGCTGACAGCGCCCCAGCTCCTGTTCAGCTGCCCCTCGGGCTCAGAGGTGACTCAAGTCTGACTTGGTGGCAGCTGGTCTCCACACTGCTGTGGATATCTAAACACACTACTGGACAGCGGCTGGGTCACCACCGCGGGGGAGAGGGTACTTGCACAGTAGGGACACCATCCTGAGCCAAGTGCACACACACGCACACACACACACACACTTGCACGCAGGCTAAGTTACCACAGGGGCTTTTTCTCCCTGGGCCCCCACTGTGCAGCTGGCCTTGCTGCCCAGCCAACCCTCAACCCCATGTCCCCCCACGCTGTGGACTTCCCAAGAAGTTACAGGGCCAGAGTGGTGACCTAGGCCTGGCCACCGAGGAGGGACACGGGGTGAGACAGTGCAGCGCAGCAGCCACTTGGAAAAGGACAGGAGTCCTGGATGTGTTGTGGGGCTGGAGACAAGTGGGTGGGCACACAGAGACTAGCAGTCAGTTGGGGATGGGGTTTCAGAGAGGGGCAGGGTGCCTGAGTAGGAAAGGTGGACTAGAGACCCTGTGTCCTCTTTTCAGGGCAGATTTCCAACAAAGTGCTCAGTGGGGGCATGAGAAACGAGGGTCATCAGGGACCCCTTCTTGTGGACGCCTACCACAGAAAACACGAAACCATCTCTCTTCCAAAATCAAGGCTGTATTTGTCCTGTGAGTGATATGGGGACAGAGCGTCTGAGAACGGGCCCACCGTGGGGAAACACCTCAGAGTCCACGAGTGTCCGGAGCCTCAGCTGCAAGTGGCGACTGTGAGGGCTCAGGCCAGCGGGCAGTGACGACGCGGCTTCACAGGGACCAGGTGCAGGCCGAGCTGAGCTGCGGGCCTTCCCTGCAGAGGTGTCGGGAAGGAAGTGCTTTGTGCTCTGCTGTTAGGCTCTTGACAAGGTCCACAGACACGGCCCAGCCAGTCCTGACCTGCAGCAAGGCCAGGTCCCTTCGATGGTCCAGGACGCTGCTGGCTCCTCCTGGAACCTGGAGCTTTGCATAGTCGAGTCGCTGCAGTTAAACTCGAGTGTTGTCAACTGACAGCGAGTGGCCGCTGCAGTTAAACTCGAGTGTTGTCAACTGACAGCGAGTGGCGTGTTGTGTTGGTTTCTGTGACCATGTTAAAACAGGTAACTGGGGAGGTCTCTAGTAACCCTTTGTATAAAGTCCAACTAGGTTAAGAATTTAATAACATCATGTATTTATATTAACAGACTATTTACATTTGTATCATTTTTACTCTTAAAAAAACCCAAACCATAAAAGAATTTTCTTACAATTCTGCATAATAGAATAAGGCAAAAACCAAAGTTTTGTACATTATTATTATTCTCATATACTGTGTATCTGTAGCTTCGGTTCCAGGTACCAGGCGGGCCAGGCCTGGCCTCACAGTGCGCTGGACTAAGTGACCGTTTTTCTTCATAAATAAGAACCCTGGTGCCCACAGAGGGATCTGAGGCCAGAAAACTGCTAATTGAAAACCAAAGAGCAAACGCTTTTTTTTCTTTTTTGGTTGTTTCTTGAAAATGCCTAGAGAGCATAAAATTAAAAAACAAATAAAATTACAAATCCAGTAAAAACGTGCCTCTCCTTGGGCAAAAACGTACAAACTCGACTTCCCCCCCAATAATAGCCTCTGAGCCTCCAGCGGGGCGCCTCTCACCCGCCCCGCCCCCCGTGCGTGGATCTGTGCTTCGGTTCTAGACATGGACACGTGCAGCTGCGTCCACCGCATACGTGGAGGCCACACTACCTGGCCTCTACCTCCTGCGGGTTGCGGGTTGGGGAGTAGTCACGCGCCTCCCCAGAGGAACCGTGGGGTGTAGTCCTGCGCGGGGGCTGCTGCCCAGGGCCTGAGGGGGGTGTGGTCACCAGGGGAGGGGGCGCGCTGAGCGGGCTGGCGGCGGGCGGGGTGCGCGCCAGGAGCCCGTTGTGCGTGGCCGTGGGCGCCAGGCGCGCGTAGTGCAGAGTGCCCAGCGGGGGCAGCAGCGCCGAGCTGTCCAGTGCGGGGCCGCCGGGCGGGTGTGAGGGCTGGTGCGGAGGAGGGCGGGTGCGTTCCAGCTCCTCCCTGCGCGTGGCCCAGCGGTGCTCCGGGCTGGAGTCGTGGGGTTCACGGTCGCGGTAGGGGCGCTCGGATGACTCTGGGGGCACAGGCGTAGCAGGGCAGGGGCGGCGAGGCGGCTCCCACTCGAAGCCCGGGCGCTCGCGGCCAACCGGGGGCCCCAGAGCAGCTGTGTCCGCCTCCTCCCACCGCTCTTCCTTGACCTTCACAGGGCCCTGCGGCGGCACAGTGGCGGGCACAGTGGCAGGCTCAGGCTGGCGGGCCAGCAGGCCGGCCAGGCGCAGGCTGTCCCCCAAGGCCGCCTTGCTGTAGGGCGATGGTGGGTGCGAGGCTGCCTTCGAGCTGTCCTCCTTGATCGGAGATCGACTCTCCTTAACCCGGGGTTCAGTGGACTCCCCGGGCCGGCCTGGCTCACCTGGGCCACCTCGGAGGAGAAGACTGCTGATGGGGTGGCCGAGTGGCGCAGAGGGTGAGCCCCGGCTCAGCAGGCGCGTCCTGTCCAGGACCTTGTCCCTGGGGGTGGTCAGCAGTTACTGTCAAGGGCACAGGGTCTGCTGGTGTCCCTCCCACCTGGGGTTCCCCCAGCGGAGGAGGAGCTCCCTAGGCCAGCTAGTCCCTCGGTGGGGGGGCTGTCTGTGTTCCGTAGGATCCCTCTGGATGGGGACCTGGGCCCTAGGCTCTCCCGCCCCTGGTGGGGTATGAAGTCATGAGGTGCTTGCAATTCCTGTTTCTCAGGGGGAAGGGGGACACAAACATCCAGATGCCAGTGAGACGTCCTGGGCCCCTGCTATTGACAGCTGGGGGGGGCAGGTGGTGCTGTGTTGCAATGCCCACCCACAGCCCCCGCTCCCCTAGCCACCAACTCCGGCCCCAGAGGGCATCTAACATGCCCCACATTGGAGTGCCAAGAGGCCGGCTGCCACATTAGGACACTGTCCCCAGGCATATCCCAGCCCTGCCCACCTGGGCCACATCCACCAGGGCTGTGGGGACTGGGTGCACGCCATCTTCCAGCCCCAACCCTGGCCTTGAGCCGGGCTCCACCCCCAGGGGGCTCAGGCTCCTCCCCCGGGGGCTCGGGCTCCTCCCCCGGGGGCTCGGGCTCCTCCCCCGGGGGCTCGGGCTCCTCCCCCAGGGGGCTCAGGCTCCTCCCCCGGGGGCTCGGGCTCCTCCCCCAGGGGGCTCGGATCCGGCTTTCTCCCTGGGATCTGCCCTGCAGCCTGCTCACCGCTCTCGTTCCTCCCTGCTCCTGTCTGGCTCTCGGTCATGGTTAGTCAGGGTGGAGACACGCTCAGCGTCCACAGGCTTGGGCCATGGGGGCAGTGTGGGGAAGGAGGGTGGTGCCCGGTGCAGCCGGCTCCAGGCCTCGTGGGGGCTGGGCAGGCCATGCAGCGTGGGCGGGCTGTGCAGCGTGGAAGCCTCCTTTTGGGTAAAGACACCGCCTGCTGCTGCTGCAGGGAGGGCCAGAGGGTGAGGCTGACCTCCACACACAGACTGACCAGACAGACAGAGCAGGGCCCCCCTTTTGCCCCCAGCCATCCCCCACACCCATTCCCACCAGGCCTCTCATGGGCTGAGACTCAGTTCCAGAAGTCGTGTGTGTGTGTGCGCGTGTGTGCGTGTGTGTGCGTGTGTTTAAGATGGGGAGGGTGTGACTGTGTGTGTGAGACCGAGAGAGAAGAGGTGTAAGAGAAGGGGGGCTGTGTATGAGAGAAAGAAGAGAGGTGTAAGAGGGTGTGTATGTGAGAGAGAAAGGAGATGTAAAGGGGATGTGTGTGTGTGAGAGAGGACGTGTAAAGTGAGGGGCGTGTCAAAAGAGGGATAAGAAGAGGGTGTGTATGTGTGTGACAGGTGGTATGAGGCTGGTGTGTGTACGTGTGTGTGATCAGGCAGCGTGCAGACAGCATGCATCTAAGATGTGCAGGGACGCGGGGCCCTTACTTAGTGTGTGGCCGCCCAGGCCCCCGAAGGCGTTGCTCCCCAGGCTGCCGAGGCCCCCAAAAGTGCTGGATCTGCTGAAAGGGTCTGTGAGGGTGGGAGTGTCAGGGCTGCAGCCTCTCCACAGGCCCCCCACCCCAGAGGCTGTGTGCCTCGCGGGTTCCCCTTGGGCACACATGGGTGCCCACGACCATGGTCAACCTCACACTGAGGAAGCCAGCTGGAGTGTCAGGGCTCAGGTCAGGCCACTCCTACCTGCTAGATGACCGGTGGGGAGGAAGCTGCTGTGATGGGTGGGGGGTCCAAAAGGGCTGGTGGGGGGGTGAACAGCACCTGGCAGGAGAGAAACAGTCGTTGACCAGGGCCATGGTCAAACTTGAGAGTCCTGGAGGGGCCTGCAGTGTTGTCCCTCTGGGAGCCCTTCCCTCCCCTTCTGTTCCCACCCTGACTCAGGAGGAGCCGAGAAGCAGGCTTGCCTACAAAGGTAGTGGACTTAGCGCTGGGAAGGGACCTCCCTATCCAAGTCTGGGGGGAGGACAGTATGTGACCCCAAAGAGGGACAGGACAGGACAAAGGAACAAGATGTAAGCAGAAACAGAGGAAACTCTAATAAGACCCAAATAAATAGCAAAAGTATGCCACACCCAGGTATGGACCCTCTAAAGACATGAATTTTCCTCAGCGTCATGGCTATTTCTAACCCAATTCCAATAATATCTGCAGAGAAAAGGAGTGAGGGTAGTATGTGAGGGGTGCATGGTTATGAAGGCCATACTAGGCCTGTGAGGGGCAGCTGGTCAGAGCAAGGACCCCGGATGGGCAAGCCAGGTGTGCCATGGACAGTCAGGCCAAGGACTCAGACATGGCATCATGTGAGAGGAGGGGTAGTCAGAATGACGACAGTGTGCGATCAGGTGCAACAGTGTGTGAGGGGCAGGTGTGAGGGTGTGTGTGAGGCAGGTAGGGGTGTGTGAGTGACACATGTGAGGGTGTGTGGAGGGCAGGGAGGAGGGTATGAAGGGCAAGTATGTGGGTGTGTGGAGAGCAGGTAGGGGAGCGTAAGATTGTGTGAGGGTCAGGTGTGAGAGTGTGTGAGGGGCAGGTGTGAGGACATGTGGAGGCGAGGTAAGAGTATGTGGGGGGCAGGTGTGAGGGCGTGTGGAGGGGAGATAAGGGTACGTAGGGGGCAGGTGTGAGGGCGTGTGGAGGGGAGATAAGGGTACGTAGGGGGCAGGTGTGAGGGCGTGTGGAGGGGAGATAAGGGTTATGTGGGGGGCAGGTGTGAGGGCGTGTGGAGG
>NW_006400054.1:1178260-1180805 GCF_000299155.1 Elephantulus edwardii | reverse complement strand
GGGCATGTGGGGGGCAGGTGTGAGGGCGTGTGGAGGGCAGGTAGGGGTCTGTAGGGGGCAGGTGTGAGGGCGTGTGGAGGGCAGGTGTGAGGGCATGTGGGGGGCAGGTGTGAGGGCGTGTGGTGGGCAGGTAGGAGTCTGTAGGGGGCAGGTGTGAGGGCGTGTGGAGGGCAGGTGTGAGGACGTGTGGAGGACAGGGAGGAGGCATGTGAGGAGCTGTTTGGGTCACGTCAGGTTGGCGGACATCCTTGGAGTCCCCACCCTCTGCCTCCCAGGGAAAGGCTGACGGAGGGGCTGTGTGAGCTGACTGCATCGCCCGAGTCGCTGCATGGTGACGACGCCAAGCCTGAGCCTCGTGCACTGTAGCAGGTGAGGGCCGGATCCTGGCCGGGGCAGGCAGGTGGGCAGTGCCCCCACCCCAGGCTCACCAGTGCTGGAGAAGAGTGGCCGTGCCAAGTCCTGCGGGTAGTGGAGTCCTGCAAACATGCCCGGGGCCGGGGGCCGGCTGAACAGGTCCAGCTTAGTGCCCATTTCCAGCTTGTGGGGGTCCAGCTGCATCTGCTGAGGGACAGAGGTGTCCATGGGCAGCCCCACCAAGAGCGTGCTCACGTGCCCACATTCGTGTGGCCTGGCTCACTTGGCCAGCAGGGACAGCTGCTTCTTGCCAGCTTGTCCAACACGCTGGGCACTCCCTGAGCCATGGGCACCGAGGCTGAGTGTGAGGACCCCCTGCCCACTAAGGGACACGTGACAGCTCACCTTGATCTTCTGTTGATGGTGGTGGATCTGCCAAGCGATCTGCACGTGGACGGCACACCACTTCCCGGGTTTCTGCTGGAGGAACGCGGACCCGCTCAGTTCTGCCCTCAGCCCTCCCACGCCCCTTCCTCCTCTGAGCTGGGCTGCAGATACGCTCACAAGCGGTGCGTAGACACGTGCACACACACAGGAACACCCCCAGATAAACACACAGAGACAGACATGCACACAGATACACAGATGAGCAGGCACCGTCGCTTAGATACTCACAGATGTACACGGACGCACATACATGTTTACAGGTAAACACAGATTTACACACACAGACTGCTGACAGATGTACATATAGGCACACACGCACAGGGCAGACACACATATTCAATACACGCCCAGACCTGAAATAAGCTCACAGACATGCTCACACACGTGCACGTACGCACATGCACAGGTACACGTACCCTGACCATGGTCCGGTAGTGGTCTGACACCTGTGGTGGACAGAGAAGAGGCATGAGCCTTGTCCTGAAGGTGGCTGATGCCTGGGGCGGGGAGAGGACAGGCTCTCCACAGGCCTTCAGTCCTGACTCTTCCACGTGGGAGCCTTGTAGGCTAGGAGGGGGCCAGACCTGCCATGGCCAACAAGAGCTACGTGGCCCCTGGGGAGAGGTGGGTCCGAGCTGACACTTACCACAGGGGCCTTCTGGAGGAGGGCATGGACGGCACTGGCCCGGCCTGTCACCTCAATGGGGCTGGCCGTCTGCGGAGAGAAAGGAGCATTAAAGCACCTCACTGTGGTCCTGGGAAACCCACCCGTCTTCAGCACCCCATGCCCTCCACACCTCACTGAAGGCGTTCCTTAAGCAGGGGGTGGGTTCATTGTGGCCCTGGATACTGCCTGGATCTTGGCAGCTCCAACATCTGTGTGCTCAGGGGCCCCAAGCTAGGCCACACGCTAGAATTCATTCTTCCTGCCCTCCCCCCAGCTCCTGTCTGATGGAGTTACTATAAAAGGCCCAAGTCCCGACCAGGGTAAAAGGCAGGGAGGCCCCTGGACTCTACCTCCAAGCCCTCACCCACAAGCCGTCCAACTGTGCCCACAGGCCTGCCCACTCAGACGCTACCTTGGGCTGGAAGGCACCCTGCAGGGACCCAAAGGGGCCGGGGTGTGGCAGTAGAGTGGGCATCCCAGGGATGGCCGGAGGAAAGGACGGGAACAACTGCAGAGATGCACAGTTAGGGGCATGGTGACCCCAAGACTCCCACCTGCCCCAGACCCCAGAAAGTCAGCCCTGGCCAGGGGGACCCGGGCCAGCAGCAGCAGAGGTAGAGGAGGCCGTTGCCCATCTGTGGCAGACCCTGCCCATCTCCCACGGTACCCTCCACCCTAGGCCGAGACCACAGTGAGGGGCCACTCACGTTGGAATGTCGGAAGAACGGGGTGTCCAGCTTGGGGGCGTACTTCTCAAACTGTGAGGAAGGAGAGATGGGGGGGTGAGGCTTCCCCTCCCCACACACTCACACCCTGTCCTGGGCCCACCCCGACCCTCCAGCCCCCATCCTGTGTGGGTCCTGGTCTGGAACGCAACCAGCCACTACTGGACCCAGTCCAGGACAAGCCCCTCCCACTAGTGGCCAGCACTGGTGGGTCTGGTCAGGCTGTCCCAGCCTGAAGGACAGATCATGCTGACGTCACTGGAGTCTGGCTCATAGACCCTAGCGTGTCCCCCGTGTTCATGTGGCCCCAGCACCCCTCTGCGGGGTGTGGGCAGAGCCTTGGTGAGACCCC
>NW_006400054.1:1166517-1177989 GCF_000299155.1 Elephantulus edwardii | reverse complement strand
GGCGCCCCCGCCCCCAGGGGGGCCCCGGGCCGCGCCGAGCTCTGGACCAGAAAGCGCGTGTTCAGCTCTTGTCGGAGCAGCTCCTGATCTACGAGAGAAGAAGAGAGAGAGACAGAGAGGCACGTCGCCGCGGGCTCCCGGGGGGCGAGGCGGGTAGTCACCTGGCACTCCCGTTCTTGGCAGGCCCCGCCGCGGCGGCTCGCCAGGTGCGCACTCAGGGGTGGAGGGAACAGGGGGGCCTGTGACCAAGTACCAATCAGAATCCCCGAGGGAGGCTGGCGGTACGAGATTGGTGGGCTGAGGGAGATCAACAGGCTGGCATCTGGAGGCGAGAGAGAAGACCGTCAGCCGGGCTCGCACTGACCAGAACTGCGCGGAGAACCTGCCCGGTGCGCACTGACCAACCTAGTGTGCACTGAACGGAACTGCACGGAGCACTGACCAGCTTGGCACGCACTCATCAGCCCAGCGTGCACTGACCAGAACTGCGTGGAGAACCTGTCCAGTGAACACTGACAAGCTGAGCGCACAGTGATTAGAACTGTGCGCATTGACCAGCCCAGCACTGACTGGAAATGTGCAGAGAACATGCCCAGTGCACTGACCAGCCCAGCTGGCAGTGACTGCACTGCTCCTGTGTACTAGCTACAGGACCTCAAGGCTGGGCCACCTGATGACACCAGTGAGACGTGGGTAGGGGGAGGCCAGGCTGGGTGTCCATCTCAGACCACATAGTGTGTGAGGCAGGCTTCCTACTGACACTTGGGGGACCGGAGCAGGGACCAGGCTGTGGGCATTCTTGCTGCCCTGCGGTGCAGCTCCATCAGCGGACCAGGTGCGCTGCCAAGCACAGGGCAGTGCAGGGCGGGGCTGGGGAACCTCCAGATGCAGGTCATGCACATCTGTTGACCTGCACAGGGATATGCGTGCGCACATTCATGGTTCTATGCATATGTGCACATACACGTGTAAATGCGTGTGTGAGCACGGTTTTGTGCATGTGCGGGCACATGCTTATTCATTCCCGTGCATGCACATGTGTCTTGAGTATGTGCCTATGTAAGCACGTGTACGCATCTGGGTGCACGTAAGCATCTGTGCTGCCGTGTACCTGTAGGGAGAGGCATGTGCCTTACACAAGTGTAAGTGTGCATCTGTATATGTGTGTGCTCACAAGTACGACTGACTGTACACGTTGATGTGTGCATTTCTGTACACATGCATGCATTTGTGGGTCGGTGTGCACTTGTGGGTCTATGTGTCTGTGTGCATTTGTAGGGTGTGTCACGTGTGTTTTTTGTGTTGGGGCAGGACCTCTACTAGGGTAGAGAGCTATGGCTGAGAGTTCCTAGTGAAGGGCCAGACTGGTAGGGCCACAGAAAGTGGTAGTGGGCCAGCTGTGGGGCCTGTCCCGTCCTCCCCTCCTGTCCGGGAAGGAAGCTCAGTGGCTAGGGAGCCATCAGGGTCATGGGTGGACACCATGGGGACCTACCGGCTGGGTGCCCTGGAAGGACCAGGCTGTTGGGTAGCGCCGGGGGAGGGGGCAGTGTCGGGGGGGTGGCGAACATGGCCACCGCGGGGTGCTGGTGCTGGGCCTGTGACCGTAGCGTGAAGTGCGAGGTAGACAGGTTGGAGCTGGGCAGGCCCAGCACAGGGCCCGCCCCGTGAGGCGACAGGGCCACGTTCTTCGAGAGGCTGAGGCCAGGACCGCTGGCTGCACCACCGCTGCTCCTGCTGGGGGCAGGGCTGGTCACTGCAGGGCCGACCACCTCCCCAAGCCAGCCCTCCGTCCATCGAGAGGCCCCCCTACCTGAAGCAGGGCAGGCTGCCGTGCGTGGCCTGGCTGGTGCCCGGGTAGGTGCCCAGGGAGACAGGCACGTGTGTAGGGAGTGGGGCCCGGGGCTGGGGAGGTGTGGGTGGCGGTGGAGGCTGTGGGGTGAGTCGGGGCAGGGCGGGAGCTTCCTTCTTCACCAAGGGGCTGGCCCGTGTGCCTGGTGGAGGCCCCGTGGGGGACGCAGAGGCTGCGGCAGTGGTGGCTGCGGGGGCAGCCGCAGGGCTGGGCACAGAAGGCAGGAAGGGCGTCTGGGTGCTCAGCTCACGGCTCCGCTCCAGGCCTGAGACCCTGGGCACAGTCACGGCCTTGACCTCCACCTTCTCCCCAAGGGCAGGACCTGCAGGAGCAGAGAGCAGGGATGTGTACACGCAGTCCCCATCACCACAGCTGGAGCCCCATTCCAGGACACAACCCCATTCTGCCCATCAGCCCTGCGTGCTCTGAGGGGGCCCAGGATCCGCTTGTACTCAGTGCTTCCACTCTTGCTGGAGGTCTAGTCACCACTCCCACTTTCCCTGAGAATCCTTTATCATCCTCATTCTCCTGGGGGTGGCACAGAGCAGACCTGGCTAACCTTACCCCACAGGGGCTCCTGGAAGGTGGAAGGGGTGCTGCAGGCTCTCCTGTCGCAGTGGCTGTGGCGCTGGGCGCCTGAGCAGAGAACCCCAGCTGTCATCTGCCCACGGGGGGGAACCTCCTCCAGAGCTGCCCATGGGCAGAACACAGCCAAACCCCACGCACACCCTTGCTTGTCTCTTCCTGCCTTCCTCTGCCCACTGGCTGCTGTGTGACCGGAGAACCAGCAGGCAGAGGGGCAGGCTCCCTCTAGGCTATCCCCTGCCCTGCTGGCCGCCAGGACCCAGTGGACTGTCCAACTTGCACAAAGGCCACGGGAGGCACATACCTCTATTGGTTTCAGGGGAGAAGAGCTTCTCTGAGCCAACAGATGCCTGAAAGAGAAGAGGGTGAGGCTGGGCAACTGCGCACACAAAAGGCCAGAGCAGCCAGTGTCCTGGGCCCGCCATCCCCACCAAGTTCCCCCCAACATGCAGACGAGCGAGCGGGACCAGGACAAAGCTGGAAAGCAGGGAACCCGGGGTAAGAGGGGGGAATGTTGCTGCACTGTGGGGACCAAACTGGCCAAAGAGCTGACATGAAACCTTTCAGCAAAACTAGAACTACAGAGAAAGACGACGACGTGGCCTGCTGTGGGACGGCCCTCTCCTGCTCTTGTGGGGTGCTGTCCGGTTGACCTCATGTACAACAGATGAAAGCTCTACTGGTCCTGTGCTCCCTCACTCTCCACCACGCACCCCAAGGCTCTGCAGGCCTCTCACCAGCCAGCTGGTGCAGAGGGGAGCCCCTGCGCCAGCGCCCCCTCCTGCCTGTGAGTGCACATGGCAGCCAACAAAAACACATGGCGCACTGCTATCAAATTGGAATGGGCTCACAGGTGACCCTTCATTGGCTTTCCCAGGCCGTAAATCTATGGGAAGAGACTGTCTCCATCTTTCTCCCATGGAGTTCCTGAGACTTGAACCTCCAGAGTGGAGGTCTTTTAGTTAACAAGGTTACTCCCCAAGGACTTCATCACCACCTGGGGTTCTTTCTAAAGCAACCAGAATCAAAGTCGACGACATTCCTTGTGGCCCTAACACAGACCTTCAGCTTCTCCTTGACTCCTTGGCTCTCCAGTTTCTCAGTCAGAGCAAGGAGCCAATCAGGCATCCCCAGGACTGTGTAGCACTCCCTGGGGTTCCACACCCTTCTGTGATCCGCCCCAGTTCCCATTCCTCTAGACCATGTCCCTTTGATCACACCCTAGCACCCCCCCCACCGTGTTCCTCTGTAATGAGCTCCAGCACTCATCCCCTCTAGACCACACCCCCTTGGAGGCTGCGGCCACTCCCTCTCCAGCTCTGTCCCCAGCTCACCTCTGCATCTATGCTATAACTGCCCTCCTGTTGTTCATTCTTCCCCTCATGATCCCACAGCTCCTAGACCCTGGCCAGCTGGCCTTTAAACCCAGGGTGTAGTGAGATCACAGCATCAGCAGTACAGGGATGGAGAGGGCAATGGACAGAGGGGCCGCCTGGAGGACCTGTTTGCGCCCTAGAGGAGCGGATGACTTCTGGCCTTGATTACCCAAGTGAGGGATGATGGAGTTGAACTGAGACTCGCACCCCAAGGTCCCAAACAGCCCTAACGCGTGAGTTCAGACTCAAGTCCCACGCAGGACAGGAGCACTGGGCTCTTGGGACCACCAGGCGGCGCCACTGAGTCCGGGAAAGACTGCAGCTGGCGCTGAGACACTGAGGAAGCCAGGCACGGGGAGCCCCTCCCGGGCCCTCCTGGACCCCAAGTCTGCAGGCGATCTGGGAGAAGTGATGACTGAGAGGCTAGGGCTAGGTGGGTGCTCAGGTTCCTGCGAGCACCAGGCAGTTCTGCACAGCCCAGAGCGCAGGGCGACCACGCCCCCCCAAGGCCGGCAGCCACCTGCAGGAGCAGCGCCTGGCCGAGTCCCCCTTCCTTAGAGAGTCTCGGCATCCGGGGCCGCTCAGTGCTCCTGCCCGAGTCCTGACCGGCTCAGTGCTCCTAATCCTGGTCCTGGTGTCTGTCTCTGGGGCCAGCTCATTGCTCTAGCCCGAGTCCCGGCGCCCAGCTCTGGAGCGCAGGGGTTAGCAGGCCCAGCACTGGCACAAGACGCGTGCCTTTGGGGGCTCTGAGCCCGGAGTAGACACCCCCCTCTAGTGGGACATCCCTGGGCCCGCGGAAGCAGCACCAACTTCTAGGGATCAGGCGTACCAACTGCAGAGACGTGGCGCCGTCTCCGTTCCGGGCACGGAGCCCGAGTGGGTGGGAGTGAAGGGGGCACTTGAGGCCCAGCATTGCTCAAGTGGGGGCTGTGGGCTTGGGCTGTGTAGAGGAGGCGTGCCCCGTAGGGAGGGTGTCAGGTGCAAGGGCGACCCGTCAGAGGCAGGTCACGGCCGCGCTTTGTCTGCGAAGCCCCATCTCCGGGCAGCCTGAGCCAGTACACGCGGCCTCAGCCGGCCGCACCCCGCCCCAGACAAAGAACTCCGACTCGGCAGGTGAGAGGGCCTCTGGAACGGGACACCGAGTCGGGCTGGCGCACACCCCCGGCGCCCTGTGTAGACAAAGGCGCTCCCACCCACGATGCCCAGCACCGCTGCCGATGCCGACCCCTTCAAGTCCGGGCAGGGGGCCCCCCCCGCGCACTTACCCTGCCAGCCGGCCCTCCCGCCTGCCACGTGCGCCCTGGAACACTGGGGGACACCACAGTCCCCGTGCACCCCGCCGCGGTCCCCGTGCACCCAGATCCTGAGAGATGCAACTGTCAGAGCCCAGGTTCTCCGGCACCCTGCTTGCTCCCCGAGGCACCTGGTACCCAAGACTGGAAGCCCGGCAGGGCGCACTCACCAGGCGCACCTTGGATACCCTGGTCTGCCGCCCACTGCGGGCGATCGCCAGTCATCGGGCCCGGAGCAGGACGACATGGACACGGGTGGAGGAGAGCGGGGGGCGCCCTGCGCGCCCCAGCACACTCAGGTCGGTCTGGGTTGCCGGACCCTCTCAGCGCACGCCCTGCACCCTGACTACACCAATCCCGGGCTTGCAGTGTTCAGGCCGCACATCTCCAGCCGTGCTAGCTCAGCGGGGCTCGATCCCCCAGCGCCGGGACACACAGAGCAGAGGCGGGAGCCCACCAGCGCGCGGCTGGCAGACGCACAGACAGCAGAGGCGGGGACGGGCGGGGGTGGGGCGGGATGGAGGCGGGGCGCGGGCAGACCCGACTAATCCAACCCCGAGGCAGAGATCTGTCCTGGTGAGTTGGAGGGTCTTCATGGAGCAGGGCCAGGAGGGGCAGGGTGTGAGGACATATGAAGGTATATCCGACCCACTCAGTCCCTGCAACTATTAGTTATCCACAGCTTCTACCCATGTGGTGCATAAGGGAAAACTGAGTCAGGGGTCACTGTCTTGGTGGGGGAGCTGGCACAGAAGGAACACTGCTAGAATCCCACATCTGCCTGGGTCCACAGTCCTCCCGCCCTGGCCCTCCAGCCTTCCAAAAGCATAAATGATGGGCTTGTGTGTGCAGTCACTAGGCTGCGCTTAGGGTCAGCGCTGTCCACTCCAGAAGCCTAGTGAGGATAGGAAGCACCAGGATTCAGAGAGAGGAGGCTGAAACAGGCCGAGTGAAGGTGGGGTTCAAGAGGCCACAGATGATGGTACAGCGGGTTTGGGGGCACTGGGATATTAGGAGATTGCCCATCTTTCTCCTTAGAGCTGCTGGTGGATTTGAACTGCCAGAGAGGTGGCCTTTGGGTTAGCAGTATACCTCCCTACAGACTGGGCCCCAGAAAACACAAATTTGCCGAGAACCAGTCAGGGCAGAAATGGCAGACATCGAGAAACGGGGATTTCATGACACAGAAGAAATGGGGAATCTGAGATAAGCCTGAGCTGGGCCGGGGTGGGAGACAGAATGGGCAGGACCTGCCTGAAGGGCTTCCCCCTTTCACTGCACTCACTCCCCCGGGCCCCCTGCCAGGTGGTCCAGAGGAGAGATGAAGGGGCTTATACACTGAGCACAATAGGGGCCTGGATGAGACAGATCGACTCAGTGACTGTGGCGATGGAGTCAAGTGTGTCGGAGGCTTGCCCAGGACAGGGCAAGGTTCAGGGCGACTGTTCACAGGGTCACTATGAGGTGTAGTGAATTCAACAACACAACAGCAACAACAAGGCTCTGGTGTGTAAGAGATGATGAAGACAGCAAAGGCTAGGACAGAGTTCCCATCTGTTGTTCACAGGGTCACTGTGAGGCGCACTCCACAGCACCAAACAACAACAAAGACACACGTCCACTGCAGCGTGTAAGTTAAGACCTGGTCTGGAAAGGAAGCAGTCTTTACTGACATCACTGGTTAAGGATCTCACCATGAGGGGGTCCTGGACTAGGGTGATCTTGAATCCTAATGACAGTTCTTGTAAGCAGGCCACATGAACACCAGGAGATGTGACACACAGCAGAGATGGAGTGACATGTTCACAGACCATGAGGGCCAAAGATGGCTACCCCCACCAAGAGCCAAGGGAGAGAGGCCCCTCAGAGGCCAGGGAGAAGGAGCCTCTACCACCTCATCCTTGGCCTCTGGCCTCCAGCCTGCAGCGTCAGTGTCTGGTCTTCAGCCCCCAGGGACCAGTGCATCTGTTACCGTGCTGCATGGCTGCAGAAAGCACGAGCCTCCCCAGAAGGGCCATGACCCACACACACTGCATGCTGGCGGCTTCGAGGAATTGTGCCGATTCTTCAGTAACAGGAGGAAGTCCCCTCCTGGTGCCCCATCATGTCTCCCACACTCAAGCTGCCCTGTGTTCATTTCACAGGGGAAGGGCGATAGGGCACTGGAGGTGGCTGAGGACACACGCTGGGAGCGAGTGTGGTCTGGTCTGTCCAGAACAGGCCAGAATTCCATAAAGTATATGCTTTAAGGTGCCCGAGTAGCATAGAGCATTGCACGTTGAACTACTAACCGCAAGGTCTATGGATCAAGTTCACCAGGTGTTCCATGGAAGATGGGCATTTTCTCCCCAAAAAGAGTTATACCCTGGGAAATGCAATCTAAACGTGTGACTGGATCCGTGTCTTGACATTAGAAATGAACTACAAACAGATTTGCTTTTGGAGAGATGCCCTTGGGTTTCAGGAGCCCAGGAGGTATGCACGTGTATGCAGCCATGTGAGTGAGTACGAGTGTGGGTGAGCACCAGTGTGACACGTGTGTGAGAGCCTGTGTGTGTGCGCATGTGCGCATGTGAGTGACGGTCCAGAGGACTCTCGTGTGTGTACCTGTGAGAGGGTCTGTATGTGAGTATGTACGTGTCACTGTGTGTACATCATACCTGCATGTGTGAGCGAGTATGTTGGCATGAATGTCCACACAGGTGAGCATGACCACCAGTGTTGGATGCAGAGGGTGTGGACTGGGCTCTGCGTGGATGGGAGGGGCCAGCAGTGGTTGGGTGGGCAGTAGCACGGGCGGAGCCTCGGTGAGGGGCGGGGCCAGCAGTGGTTGGGCAGGGGACCACTGGTACAGGGCCTCTGTGTGAGTGGGTGGGGCCTGTGTGGCTGGGCTGGACCAGCAGTGGTGCGGGAACTGGTGTGGGCGGGGAGTCTGTGAGGGGCGGGGCCAGCAGTGGTGCGGGAACTGGTGTGGGCGGGGAGTCTGTGAGGGGCGGGGCCAACAGTGGTGCGGGAACTGGTGTGGGCGGGGCCTCGGTGAGGGGCGGGGCCAGCAGTGGTTGGTTGGAGTGCTCAGGCATACGGGGACTGGGTCAGCCACCAAGGGCGGGGGCAGCATCGTCTTCCTCTGCCTCAAGCAGCACCCCCACAGTAGGGAATGGACAGCAACCATCATCTGTCCTCATTTCCTTAATGAAATTAGATCAAGTGCACCCGGGGAAAGCGCACTGAGTGAGGCTTTAGCACCTTTCATTTAAAACCAATTTGTGAGGAGCAGGTCTCTGAAGCCCTGGGCTGCTCTGGGCTGCTGGGGACTCGGGCAGCAGTGCCAGGGACTGCAGCTTCCTGCTTGTGCCCGCGATGCACAGCCTGTGGTCTGCCGCGGGATGAGCTCTGAAGGGCATCCAGGGGTCCACTGTGCAGAGATGATGACAGGGCTCCTCACCTCGTCCCCAGCGGTGTGGGGTTGCGAAGAGCCAATGCACGAGTGCCGCAGCCCTGTCCTCCTTCCTGGGAGACTTTGTAGGAGGATGGAGTTGTCCTGGGGATCTGTCCCATGACCAAGGTCATCCACTGTGGTATGCACGCTATGCCCAGGGTGCCCCATGAGAGGTGCATGGGGTGAGCAGTGGGCTGTCCCACATCATGAGGGGGTGAGCAGTGAGGTCCTATAGAAGGTGTGTGTGCGTTCGGATGAGCCTGCTGAGGTGTTCCTCATTGTGCATGGAGGGAGCACGTGCGGTGTGTATGAGGCGTGTGTGCCTGAGGGTGAGCACGCGGGGGTCCCACATGGATGGGGTGGATGGGGGTGAACACTGAGGGTGTAACACGTGACAGAGCACCTGACCAATCACTGCCAGCCCTGCCCACCCACACAGAGGCTCCCCCCATGCAGTCACTCCGCCCATGACGATGCTCCACCTCTCCCCCCCACGCTCCGTAGCCCCTACCTCCAGCCCTTAGTGCTTTCTGGAAGGCAGGCACCCCTCATTGTCCTACACTTGCCCTGGTCGTGTGACACAGTGGACACATAGGCCCAGCCACCTCAGGCCCTTCCACCCTGTACATGTCCTGCAGCAAAGCCCAGGGCTCAGCTCCTCTGCACCTCAGGCCCAGGTTCTCTGGCCCAGAATGAAGAGTCCAGAGAGGCCCAAGGTCAGGCCTCAGTCAGGACGGGCGCCCAGCCATCATCAGGCCTGCCCACCTCAGGAACGGTGACGGTGGACACCGGCGGAGGGGCTCTCCTGTGTTCTCGGACACCACTTGTCCCCACACCTACAGCGGCATGCAGCAGTGCTCTGTAAACTGTGCTGGGACTACGGGGTCGACTCCCCACAAGAACCCCCCCCCAGGAGCCAAAGCACCGGCCACAGTGGCTTCCCAGGACACATGACACTCTGGGGAAGGGCCAGCTCTGTGGTTACACTCCTGGGCTCAATACCACAGGTCCACAGGCCTGTCCCAATGTGCAGACCCGGGAGGACCTTCCCTGGCTCCACTCCAGACACAGGGACAGCCAGGAGAGCCCCTACAACTCTGAGGTGGGGGTGGAGGTCCTAGAAGAAGGGGTCTTACCTTGTCATCCACGTCACTCTCACTGTCACACTGAGGGTGCAAAGAGAGAGAACTGTCAGTGACACTGTGACCTGAACCCCACCCCCTAGGGCTCATAGGTCCCCAGCCTGGAGGTCATGTGAGAATAGCATGGGGTCCGAATGTCAGGGCCTTGACACACGGCGAGGTGTGTTTGGGGGCTTAGCAGGAGGATGTAGCCTGAGTCAATCTATGGAGCCTCCTGCCCAGGATCTGACTTTGGTTAAGGCTTCAGGGGGGCGTCCATGAGACATCCACTGAGAGTCAAATGCAGGGGTCTGGGTTCTCACACAGCCAGGGCCTTGAGTGTGGGCATCCCCACCCGCCAAGAGTTCAGCCTGGAGCTCCCATCACCTAGGAGGTCAGTCCACCAATCCCATGACCCTGTTGTCAATCCACAGCCTCCATCACCTCATGGTAAGTGCACAACCTGGATTGCCCCAAGATCAGTCCACAGCCCCTATCAAGCTGTGGTCAGTCCATAGTCCCATCACTCCACAGGTCAGTCCACAGCCCCCATCAACCCACAGTCAGCCCACATCCCCCATCACCCTATGGCCAGTTCACAGCACCCTCATTACCCATGGTCAGTTCACAGCACCCTCATTACCCATGGTCAGTCCACAGCCCTCATCACTTCATGGTCGGTCAGTCCAAAGCCTGTGGCTCAGGATCAGCCCAACTTCCAGCATCCCCAGAAAAATTGAGGAATTTCACCCCAATCTAGGGTGGGAGAGGCCCCAGGATGGGCAGAAGATTCACCCTATCCTGTGTCCCAGCCTGAATGGGGGCATGGGGTGCAGCATAGACCGCGGCAGAAGCACCTGGGGTGTGACAACATCCCGCTTGGGGCAGCGCTGTGAAGGGCAGCGGGCTCGCGGGCCGTCAGGACAAAGGTGCTGGCCCATCCCTCTGGCTGGGGGCCCTGAGGCTCAGCTGGCTAATGAGAGATTGTTATGACTGGAAAACAAACCGTCCTTCTTCCTTCTCAGTAAGTGGAGCTTTAAAAAGAACAGACTGCTCTAGAAATCACTGGCAATTCCCCTCTTAAAAGAATAAAAAGAATCCCTCCCTAGCAACGGCAATTACGACACATTCATGTCGAATGAATTACACTGCTGAGGACGATGGCCAGTCAGACGCGTGTACCGCCGCTTTCATACTTCATACTCTACGTGATTAATATCGGTGATCAAATTATACGGCCTTCCTCCATGCCCCTAACAGCGGCCTGCAACCCTGACAGTGACACAGTCCACGGAGCGGTGTGACAGTGCGCCTCGAGCCGCACCCAGCGGTCACCACAGCCACAGCACTGGTGGACTGGGTCTTCTAGGGACAGGACAGAAGGGACATGAGTGCAAACACTGGGTGCCCTGTTCTGGGGTCTTCACCATCGGAGCCTGGTCAGCCTCCCAGAGACCTGGCCCTGAGGACTTAGGACGCTGGTGGATGAGGCTCAGGTGGTTCATGAGTCCACACGCGCACAGGCTCATGGGTGTTGAGTCAGACCCCAGCAGTGTGGTGCAGACGTCCAACACTGGCTCCATCATGGGGTCCCCATACTCATCACCTCCTCTAGGAAATGGGCATCTTGAGGGGAGTCCCCCGTGGTCTCTGTGGCCGTGGCATGCAGTTTAGGGAGGGGAGGGAACAGACCACAGGCTGGGGTCAATACACCACTGAAGGGGGAGGGCACACGGCACAGGCTGGGGTCAGTACACCACTGCAGGGGAGGGCACACAGCACAGGCTGGGGTCAGTACACCACTGCAGGG
>NW_006400054.1:1159008-1166172 GCF_000299155.1 Elephantulus edwardii | reverse complement strand
CAGTACACCACTGCAGGGGGAGGGCAGAGAGCACAGGCTGGGGGCAGTACACCACTGCAGGGGTAATGAGTGTGATGACGTGGCCAGTGGGCCGAGTCAGGGGGAGCACGTAAGATGGGGTGCAGGGCAGAGCAGAGCTGCCTTCCTGAGCTGAGCAGAGAAGGAAGGTGAGAAGGTGAGCAGTGTGGCCAGGACCTGGGATGGAACCGCTGGGGGATGGGGATCATGGCCTGGCTTGAAGGATTGCGGATGAAGGACCACGCAGGTGTGGTGGGCATTCAGGACCAGGGTGGAAAGAGCAGGGACAGTGGACAGTCCACCCGAGAGGGGCCAGGAGAATTCTGCTGAAGGCTAGCAGAGGCCCTGGGCTCGTTCTGATGGAGCAGCTAGCACCAAGATAGTCAGGCTCAATGCACTTAATTAGTTTAATTAGGGTTACAGTCCCTGTGAGGTGAAAATGGCAATTCCTATCAGGGTGCCATGGGGGACAATGCGCACAGCCCACCTGCTCTCAGCTGCACCTCCTCCCACCACCTGCCTAAGCCTCTCAGCCTTGACTTGGGCCTCAGGCTCATCAAGGACTGTCCCGAGGTCTTGATGGGCACCTAGGGATTTACCTGCATAAAGGAGTCGGTGGTGAGGGACCACCACTGAAAGCTTGGAGGTAGCATGGCCTTCACGGAACTGAGTGGTGCAGGCTGGGGAGGCATCACCACTCGCTGTCCTGAAGTCCAGGGGATCCTGTCTGACTTCTATGGGGATGGAACTGAATGTGGCCATGACTCAAGGGAGAAGGGTGAACAAAGCTATCTTGCGGTTCTGCTCAGATGGATGGCCTCAGGGGCTGCCTTGGGCCCAGGGACTCACCCACAGGTGTGTGGTCTCTGTGTCCACTGAACTTGGCTGGGCCTAACTCTGACCACCATGTGGACCTCACCTGTCCTGCACTGGGTCCTCCCACTGGCCATTTCTGAGACTTTAGGGTAATGGTCACATGTGCATGGAACACGGCGTCCTAGGAAACAGCAGGTCCAGGAGGCACCAGCGACACAGTGCTGAGGACCCTGTCTTGACCCAGCGCTCAGCCCTTCTTTCCATCTGGTGCTTTCAAGGGCTGGGGAGGCCGCCACAGGCCCCCTGCTATGCTCAGGGACGACAGCGGAAGGGAAGGAGGGAGGCACTGAGCCCAGGGCTCCTTCCGGGAAGGCCAAACGCTCAGACCTGTCCACCCCACTCATCAGGTGGGGAGAGCCAGAGTGAACTGCTGAGCCTCCACTTCTTTCTCTACGACAACCACGGTCACTAGCACCATCACAGCCACTGTCATCCTTATCACCACATCATCATCTTCACCACCACCACCATCACCATAACCGCTATCACAACCACCATCACCATCACTTCAACCACTCACAACCACAACCACCACCACAACCACCATCACCATCACTTCAACCACTCACAACCACAACCACCACCACAACCACCATCACCATCACTTCAACCACTCACAACCACCACCACCATCACAACCACCTTCACCACGGACATCCTCACCATCATGACCACCACCACCATAACCGCTATAATAACCACCACCACTTCAATCACTCAACAACCACCACCACCACTATCACCACCACCATTATCAAAACCACCACCACCTTCATCATCATGACCACCACCACATCACCACGGTCATCCTCACAATCATTACCACCACCACCATCACCATCACTACAACCACTACCACCACCACCACCACCACCTTCACCATGGACATCCTCACCATCATGACCACCACCACCATAACCGCTATAATAACCACCATCACTTCAATCACTCACAACCACCACCACCATCACAACTACCTTCACCACGGACATCCTCACCATCATTATCACCATCACCACTCTCACAACCACCATCACCATCACTTCGACCACTCACAACCACCACCACCACTATCACCACCACCATCACCACCACCATTATCAAAACCACCATCACCTTCATCATCATGACCACCACCACATCACCACGGTCATCCTCACAATCATTACCACCACCACCATCACCATCACTACAACCACTACCACAACCACCACCACCTTCATCAGCAACTCCATAATTAACACCACCATCATCACCGTGGTCATCCTCATTATCACCATCATCATCATCGCCCTCAGTATCACTACTGCCATCACCATCCTGACCACCGCCATAATCACCACCATCATCATCCTCACCACCATCTCTACCATCATCTCACCACTACTACCAGCACCACCATCATCATCCTCCCCCCACCATGGTCTTCATCACTGTCATCCTGACCCCCGTCACTGTCATGTGCTGCAGCATGCACTCCAGTCCTCTACCCTCTCATCACGGACTTGGCCCACGGAGGCATCTGAGGCTCTATGTCCTGCTGGGATGGGCATGACCTCCTTCACTCAAACAGTCCCCTGCTCCCCAGAGATGTGCCTGTGCATCGTCTGGGCCTCCCCAGGTCCACAGAACTGCTCTCCCTGGTGGCTCCACTTGGCCTGGGCTGGGAACAACTTGTCCCCCTCCACGAACAGGGTGACAGAGATCAGTGCAGCCCCTGAGCAGCACCCGGTCTCTGCCCTTCCCTCCTCCTGGTTGTTGTGAACGTTAATTACCACTTCACAGCAGAGCTACAGGAAGGCTGCATATCTTCCAGCTCTTAAACAAAGGCATGAAAAATTCATGGGCAGGACATGCCACGCCCCATTAAACAGCTCAGCTCCGTCCAGTGGGTGGCGTTACCTGCTCCAAAGCTTCCCTGGGAGTGAGGGGAACTGAAAGCCTGTGACTTAGGAGTATTCTGTGTGGGTCATTGAGACCATCCTGTCCTGCCCTGCCTTTCTCAGATCCCAGAGCTGTGACAGAGGTGCCTGCCATGGAGAGAAGTCACAGACTGTCCACAGGGCCTTGTGTGCGTTTGTGGTGAGGGGAGTGCTTGGCCTTCCTGTCCAGTCCAGCCAGGTGGTAGGAAGAGAACAATGTAGCCAGGATCCCCCCTAGGACAGGTACATTGACCCCACAGCCCCGTGGAGAGTGAACACACCCGGGTTTGGGCACCCTATCTGCCTGCTGAGACTTCAGCCGGGGCTGCACCCCAAGGACCCTTTCAGCAGTCTTTGGAAGGTGTGTCCCACTCTGAGCACAGAATTAATTATGCGCAGCAAGGAAGGTCCTGAGAACCCCGTTCCTGATTACTTCAGCTAATTCACTTTTTATGAGTGTTTAGGTGTCAAAGCAAAACAAAGCACTAATTACCCAATTAACAAGCAATTAAGTTGCTTAGGCCTAATAGAGCTGACTGTCCTTATCATGCCAGTTCAGCAGGGGTGCAGCTGGCGGTGCTGGGACCAGGGGGCTGGACCCCTCATAGCACCCCAGTTCTCCCCCAGCCACCCTTGCCATCGGGGCCACAACTGGCCCTCGAGCTCAGCTCCAACCTGTTCTGGACTGGTCAGCTCTTCTGCTCGCCCATGGGTTGGGGGAGGTGGGCCAGGGCTGCTCAAGCCCTTCAGGGTGTACTTGAATGGGGCACTGCATGTCTACAGGGTCTGCCCGTATCAGAGGCTACCTGTGAGAAGGGGGTGCTACGGTAAGGAAAGAATCCAGCGTGGAGAAAAACCACCCCTTAACTCAAGATAGCACAGAACAGAATGCTAACTCCTGGTCAGGCTGGGCGGAGGGTTCCTGCCTGCCCCACATCGGGCCTGCTCGGTTTCCTGCTTCTCTCTCCTCCACCCCACGTCCCTCTGTCCCTGGACAGAGCATCCCCGGAAGCTCCCTGGAGGGGCGCCCCACACCGCCAGCCAGGCCCCTGGATTGATCTCCTTCAGTTAGCTGCTCATTTGCTTATCAGCAGCTTGGTCACATTAAAACCCGTGTCACTGCAAACAAAGACCTCATTCTGCCGAACACGCAGATGCCGAGACAGCGCCAGACACAGAGTCAAGTGGGTAAGTGACTTACTTAGCACGCAAATGGTGAGTGAATGAAGAAATGTGAACTAGAGTGAACCAATGAGGGGCTACCCCAATGAATTCCTGAGTGCCTGGAGGAATTGAGTGCTAAAGAGCTTGGGTGCCACTTTGAAGACTAAGGTATTTAACTGTGGTCTTTCTAATCACCTCATCTGTCTGGGAAAGTTGGACAATGAATAAGGAAGACCAAAGAAGGATGGATGAATTGGGGTGTTAGCAAAGAGCATACCAGGGACTTCCAGGAGAACCAGCAAGTCTGTCCTGGAAGACCTGTAGCCAGAATATTTACGCAAGGGAGGATGAGGAGAATCCACCTCACACACTTTGGGCTTGTTACTGGGAGAGATCGGTCCTTAGGAAAGGACACTGCGCATGAAAAAAGCCGAGGGTCAGTGAAGAAAGATGAAGCCTCTCAATGAAATGGATTAACACAGTTGCTACAACAGTGGGCGTTAAGCCCAGTAGAGATTGTGGGGTGAGTGAGTAAATGAATGAGTGGAGTCTCGAGTAAGCGAGTGAAGGGATGAGAAAAGAAATGAGATTAGGCCCTGGAGCGGTCCCCGAGCCTGCCCACCATGCCAGTCTCACTGCCACAGTCACAGTGTGTGGTCTGACCTGTTGTCCTCTCTCCCAGGTGGCCCAGGAGCTTCTCAGGGGACCTTCCGTGACCCCAAGTGCCTGTGCATTCTGATCCACCCAACACACACCCTACTTCTCATCTGTGGGCACTGGCAGACATGGACAAGCACAGAGCAGTGGACAAGGGGTGCCAAGGACACACGCTGGGGACTTCTGCTGGGTCTACATGAGGGGCACAGACAGCATCCCATCCGCGGCCTCACGGGCCGAATATTAACGAGCTGTGTCAGGAAGCAATGAAGGCGGCCACAGCCTTGGGCTGACCTTTCCGGAGCGATCGTATTAATGCGTTCCCGTGTTGTCAGGCTCAAAGCGCTAACTGCCTCATGAATTATTTATCAACACAGAAGTCTTAACCAGAAGTGGTGTTAACATTAATTTCTAACCTTCTGTGTCATGGTGGCCCTGCCTGTCTGCATAATTGAATTCCTGCCTCCCACGGTAGCTCAAGGGGGGGCCAGGCTCAAGATGCACCCCCGCCATGTGCCTGTCTCCTGTCTGTCCCTTCCCTCCGGGGCTGCTGGACAGGGAGGTTATGTCCACTGTGGAAAGGTGGGATGCTCATGTAGGCTGTCCTAGAACTCTTAGCCTTATCATGCGGGGGCTCCCGCCAGGGCCATCCAGACCTGACCACCGGGGGAATGTGGCGTCTCACTCAGCCTCCTGGAACCAGTGTCCTGAGCTCCTCCTGCTGCTGGAGGGCAGGAACCATTTCTGACCAGGCTACATGGCCCCGTCAGGCCCACAGCCATCACAGAGCTACCACGAAGAGTGGACACCAGCTAAGGGGACCGAGAACCCCTGGGTTCACTCATAATGACCCCGAGAGCACTTGTAGGGAGGCCCAGATGCACCAGGACTTCAGGCATTAGCTCTCCACCAAGCAACCCACAGGGAAGGGTTCGACACGTGATCATGGCTGCAGTCCAGGGCCTGAGGCAAAAGGGGGGTGATGGACAGACACGTGGACAGGGGAATAAGTAGAGGAATGGATGGATATAGAAAGGGAGAGTGAAGGATGGATAGATGGAAAGACAGACTGACTGATGGGTGAATAAACAGACGGACGGCTGGAATTAAGGTGGATGATAGAAATAAGGATAGACGGAGAGAGGAGAATGATGAGTGGATGGGAAGAAAGACAAATAGGTGGATGGATGGTGGACGAATGAGGGATGGATGCCAAGATGAGTGAATGGATGGAGGGAAGGAGGGAGAGTGCATGGTGGTTAGACATACGGACAGGCAGGTGAATGGATTCAAGTATGGAAGGTGGGGTGGATGGGTGGGTGGATGGATGGATGGATAGATGGATGGATGGATGGATGAGGGGGCAAAGTAACAAGGAGAGAGATGGATTCATGGCTGGGTGGATGGACAGGCAGATGAGTCCATGGGCAGATGGTTATATGGACATCTGACCAGACAGATGGACAAATGAATGGTTAGATGGACAGATGGAGAGATAGATGTATGAAGGGATGAATGAATGTATGACTGGACAGATGGATGGACAGACAATTAGAGAGTTAGATGGAGGGAGGGCAAGTGGCGGACATGAGGATGGACAGACATGAATGGATGAGATGGACAGATGAGTAGAATCTACTGCGGGATATAAGAATATATATGAATAGACATGAATATATAAGAATAACTGGATGGATGGGTACAGGACAACTGGAGGAACAGACGGGTGGGTTACCAGGCAGACAGGACAAATGTGTGAATGAATTCGTAGGTGAGTGGAGGGAAGGTGTATGGAGGGTGGGCAGACCGATGAATGAATGGGCAGACAGGTGACTCCTCTAAAAGGAGGCAGGACAGGCCTCTGCTGGGCACAGGAGACGCTGCGCCAAGCTTCCCTTGCCACCTCCGTGCTTCCTCCTCAGGCTCAGTGACCGCCCGTTGCTCAAAGGTGGGGAGGAGACTGTTTCCACTCCAGGAAGAGGGATGATAGGTTTTACTGCGTTTGGACAAATGACAGCTGCTCGAAGGCGGCCTGCAGAGCAGGTAATGAATGTCATAAAGCTGCCTCGTAAAACGCGGGTGCTGGGGGTGTGGGCACCGAGGCCGAGCTGGGGGCATATGGCCTCAGGACACCAGCCCTGGCGTTCACTGGGGCTGCAGGAGCACAGAGCACAGGGGAGCAGGTTTCAGAGCAGCAGACAACACCCCCAAGCACCAGGGAGGAGCTGAAATGCCTGCGGCCAAGGTTGCTGCAGCCCTCCCTCCTTCTGCCACAAATCTACCTCTCCATTTCCCTGCACAAACCCACCTTGCCCCTCCGCAGATGAGGTGTGATCAGAGGGACAGTGAGGAGAGCTGGGTGTAAGGTGGATGGGGCAGGAGTTGCGATAGGGTGTGAGGCTGAAATGCTCTAGAGGTGAGGCGGGGGGTTAGGGGAGGAAGGGTGTAAGGCACGGAAGGTTGTGAGGTGGGGTGAGGTAAAGTGAAGGAAGGAGAAGTGTGAGGGGGGAGGGTATAAGGTGGGGTG
>NW_006400054.1:1156593-1157669 GCF_000299155.1 Elephantulus edwardii | reverse complement strand
GGAGGGTGTGAGGTGAGGGGTGTGAGGTGAGGGGTGTGAGGTGGGGAGGGTGTGAGGTGGGGAGGGTGTGAGGTGGGGAGGGTGTAAGGTGGGGAGGGTGTGAGGTGAGGGCTGTGAGGTGAGGGGTGTGAGGTAGGGAGGGTGTGAGGTGGGGAGGGTGTGAGGTTAGGAGGTGTTTATGCACACATATGTGTGTGCCTGATGTGTACATGTTGTTCGTGCCCATGGTGGGTACATGCATGGTGTGTGGATTTGTGAGTGTTAGGTGTCTGCAGTGTGTGTGCACATGTGAGCAGTGTGTACGTACATGTAGTGTGTATGTGGTGTGTGTGTATGTGTGCATTTGGTTTGTGTGTATGACTTGAGTGTATACGCAATGTGTGTGCCATTTGCACGTGTACAGTGTGTGCACATGGTGTATATATGCATGGACATGTGTGTGGTGTGAGCTGTATGTGTATGCAGGGGGTGTGTGGTGTGTATATGTGTGAGTGTATGGTGTGAGCGGTGTGTGTATGCGTGTACATGTGTGTGTGTGGTGTGAGCGGTCTGTGTATGCAGGGGGTGTGTGCTGTGTACGTGTGTGCACACACAGGGTGTGTACAGGTCGGGCATCGAGCAGCTGGCATGTTAACTAAAACTCCTGCCCAGCTCACTGAGGGGCTGCAGGGTGGGGACACGAACACCCACTGCGCAGACGGATGGGGAGCTGGGATACCTTTTAGGGCAAGGGGCTGCCTGCTTCCTCTCTACCCACCACAAGAGGCAGGCCGACCCTGGCCACTGGCCTTCTTGACTACTAAACCAGGTCATAAACGGTCAATCACCTATCTTGTGATATACCCACTGACCCCAAAGCAGGCCGGGTGCCGGTCATCTGTAGAAACAGTCACTGAGCACCCCGTTGACAATGCCATCATCAGCCTCACCACACCCAGACGACGACTGGGGCCCCTTCTGACACCTGACCTCTGTACACACCCCTCCATATATCTGACTCCTGTACACACCCCTCCTCACACCTGACCCCCCTCACACCTCTCCTCACACCTGACCCCTCGTCATACCTGATCCCT
>NW_006400054.1:1147832-1155858 GCF_000299155.1 Elephantulus edwardii | reverse complement strand
CTCCTCACACCTGACCCCCCTCACACCTGATCCCTTGTACACACCCCTCCTCACACCTAACCCTGTAAAGACCCCTCCTCCCACTTGACCTTCTCAAGGACCCTTGTCCATCTGCACAACTGCTGAAGCTAGATTCAACAAAGTTGTGGGGTGGAGGGCTCTAGGGGAGCTTGGAGGGGTGGGGCCCACTCTCGGTGGGGGGCTCCCATGGCATGGGCCCCCACGGGGCACTCACCGAGTAGCCTCTTCCGGAGACTGCCTGCGCCGAGCTCTGCGGAGGAAGGGGACAGTCAGGACAGGCTGGCGCCATGCATGCCAGCTCCTTCCTCTGCTGACCCTGCCCTTCCGAGGGCTTGTTCAGCCCCTGACCCCTAACAGGGTCCAGGGAACCCGCCTTACAAACTGAGCACCCCTCTTGTGGCAGCTGCTTCAGAAACAGGCTGGGCCCAGGCCGGACACCAAGTGTCCCAGGTGGAGCCTACTGTCCAACAGCCCATCTCCTCTCACTGGTGCCATATGGGCAGCCTGGGGTATGGCCAGCTCTGCGTCCTCCTCAGGGCAGGCCCAGGACTGGCAGGACCCCAGGGTCAGCAGGTGTTGACCCCTGACGGAGTTTCTGGGTGGAGGAAGATCCTCGGCGCCCAGGCTGGCCTTGCCCTGCATGTCCACCTCACCTGCTGGCCCAGTTTTGACCTCCTCCACCTGAAAGGGCCTCTCCCCAGTGTGTCCCATTGGAGGGCATGGCCAGGAAAGAAGGTTATCACCCTTGGATGCCATGACACCGGTGGGCCGAGGCCATGTCAGTACGTGAGTCCCAGGCAGGCAAGCTTTCTCTCTTTGCAGAAGAGGGACAGCTCTCAGCTCTGACAGGGCCAGGCCAGGCCTCCAGGGATGGGGCAAAAGCCCGATTCAAGGTGAAGGAGAATCCCTGCGAGCTGGGGGCCAGTGCGGGGGAAATGGGAAGACTGTCCTACCTTCAGAGTGAGGGCTGGCTTAGAAGGGTGGGGTACGGGCCCAGGAGGGGGCCAGGGTCCAGCACTGGTTCATAGCCTCACTCTGACACTGGAGCTGAGGTTTAGCCTCCTTCAGGGACCCTGGCATGGGGCCCTCACCCTGTGTCCTTCCCTCACAGACCCTCTCTAGGGGTCAAGCCATCTTGCAGCCCTGTGTATCCTTGAGCACAGGCGGGATCCCTGGGAGGCCCAGGGCACCCAAGATCGGTGAGGCAGCAAGAGGGCCATGCCCGCCTGCTCAGGGGGGCTCCCACAGACTGGCCGCACAGTGATGACTAAGGCTCTGCTTGGTGCTCAGACACCCCATCTCCAGGACACTGCCTGGGGCGGCAAGGACCTGCAGCTGAGCCTCAGGGGTGGGGCACTGGGATACCCAACATCAGGGAGGATGGGCTGCACCGGGTTACGTTACTGTGGCGAGGAGTGCATGATCCGGAGCACTCCCCACTCATGTTCCCAACACACCATCCCTCCTGGTACCACTTTCAGCAGGCTGGGGGCGTGGTGCTTTCCCACAGGGACGGAATCAGAGACAGGTGCAGTGGTCTGCGAGAAGCTGGGTCAGCAAGACCACCAGTCCTGCACCCACACGACATCTAGTCCCAGTCCCCACACACCTCCCAGGCCTTGTCCGCACATGACCTCTCATACCTGTCCCCGCATGACCCCTTGTCCCTCTCCCTGTGACCCCTTATTCCTGTCCCCATGTGACCCCCAGTCCCTGTGTCCATGTGACCTCTAGTCCCTGTCCTCACTGACCACTCATCCCTGTCTCCGCCAGTCCCTGTCCCCACAGGCCCCCGAGTCCCTGGCCTCAGCACAGCTGCAGGGCAGCACCTTTGAGCTGTCACCTGCTAACCCACTCTTCAGCTGGTTCCCTCCTGGTAGGATCCAGTCTGAGTTCTAGTGACCTGTGATTGCAGATGTCCTCGTGGGTCACCATGCTGTTCTGAGCTGGCCTCCCACAGCGAGCCCATACTCACATCACTGAGCTGGTCCCGGGAGCTGCTGTGCCTGGAGCTGGTGGCCTCATGCGTGCTGTCGTTGTCACTGGTCCTGTCACCACCCCTGGCCACTGCCACCTTCATCTGGGGAGGGAGACGAGAACAGGTGCTTGTTTGCACCTCATCAGGGTGGGGTGGGCAAGGGGGCTGCATGATGTACCAACCAGGGGGTGTCGTCACCTTACATCCAGGTCCAGGGATCACCACACACCCCACAGCTCAGCAGGGCAAGGTGGGCGAGGGGGCTGCATGATGTACCAACCAGGTGAGGTCATCATCCATATACAAGTTCAGAAGTCACCACATGCCATTTCAAGGGTCACCATGCCCCAGTCCAGGGGTCACCCCCTGCTGGACCCTCCTGCACACAGGCCAGGGGCTTGATGTTGGGAGGCTCCTAGCTGCTTTAAGCATGCCATTCCCCTTTCCTATAGGGCCTGCGGCAGGGGCAGCGGCAAAGAGATGGTGGGGAGCAAAGGGACAGAGGAGGGTGGTGGTGAGAGGTCAGGCTGAGATGGATGTGGTGAGCAGGGGGCCAAGAAGGACAGTGGTGAGGAGGGGAGTGAGGTGGAGGGTGGTGAGCTGGGGGCTGAGGTGGATGGCGGTGAGGAGGGGACCGAGGTGGACGGCGGTGAGGAGGGGACCGAGGTGGATGGCAGTGAGGAAGGGGCCGAGGAGGATGATGGAGAGGAAGACGGCACTGAGGAGGGGGCTGAGGAGGACGGCGGTAAGGAGGGGGCCGAGGGGGGCGGCGGTAAGGAGGGGACCGAGGTGGACAGCGGTGAGGAGGGGTCCGAGGGGGACGGTGGTGAGCTGAGGGCAGGGCAGTACTCCATGGGAGTGGAACTTGAACTCTCAGAAGACAAAGTGACAGGAGATTGATGGGCGACACCCACAGCCCTGGCTGGAGCAGCCCCTTGGGAACAATCAGTGGAACACAGCCCTTGGCACTGGGCCTCAGGTCTCTTCCTGGACCACCAGCTCCCTCCCAGGCCTCAGGTCCTGCTGTCCCTGCCCTGCTGCTGGGACCCCAGAGCCTCATCCACCTGCAGTCACAGGGCAGTGAGGGACAGAGCAGTCTCCTGGGACCTCAGCTCTCTCCTGCCCACAGACCATAGCACTCACTCCTCCACCAATTATGACAAGCACGCCACTGGGTGTCCATCAACTTATCCACTGGCCACAACAGCCTGGATGGGCCCCGGGAGTCCTGTGCACAGATGAGGGCGCCAAGCAAGCCTGGAGCTCAAGGGGACAAGAGACCTGCCTTGTGTTAACGTCAATATGAGGCACTCGGATTCAAGCCTTCAGTCCTAAACCATGTGAGCACAGGGCCCCCCACCCCAGGAGCTCCCCGGCCAAGTCTGGAGGAGGCCATCCCTATGGACAGACCCTATGTGGGCGTGTGATGCTCTCTGGGGTATCCCTGTGCCTGCGGAACAGGGTTCATCTCCCCAAGTTCCTCTGACACACTCATTCCTCCACCAGGACCTGACACACTCACCCCCCTCACCAGGGCCTGACACAATCACCCCCTCACCAGGGCCTGACACACTCACTCTCTCACCAGGGTCTGACACACTCACCCCCCCAACCAGGACCTGACACAATCACCCCCCCCTCACCAGGGCCTGACACACTCACTCTCTCACCAGGACTTGACACACTCATCCCCTCACCAGGGCCTGACACACTCATTCTCTCACCAGGACCTGACACACTCACCCCCCCTGACCAGGACCTGACACACTCACCCCCCCTGGCCAGGGCCTGACACACTCACTCCCCTCACCAGGACCTGACACACTCACTCCTCCACTAGAGACTGACACACCCCCACCAAGCACTGACACCCCCCACCCTTCTCTAGCAGAGCTGACATCTTTGCCTTCCCTCCTCTGCCCTGCTGAGACCTTCTCCCGCACCCCCAGATGCACCTGCCCCTCCTCTGGAGCTCAGGAAGGTCCCTGCTCCTGACTTCTCAAGAACCACATAATCCTCCCGACCCCTGTCTGCACAGCACCAGCACCGTGGAGCAGTGTGTCTTTATAATTATGGTTGTTTCACTTCCACAGCCAGGCTGCCACGTTGGTGAGGGCCGGCCAATGGCCTTGGTGCCACCAAGCAGGCCCATGGAAGCTACAGCCGGTCAAGACAGGCAGCTGGTCTTCAAAGAAGGGGAGGCCAGGCCTTGCAGCCCAATGGGCAGAGCCAGGGCAAGACCAGCTATAGGCAAGGGAAACCTTTATTTGGGGGTCGGGCAAGGGCAGGCACAAGGGCCAGGAACTGGTAGGCACTGCAATGGACAGCCAGGCATCCTCCTGCCCACCAAGGCCCCTCACATCTCAGCACTGCAGCACTTACTCCACAGAGAGCACAGGCACTTTTAAGTGACCAGAGTCGTGTCCCTAACACACAGCCTAAGACATCTGTAAACTGGATCTCACCCTGTGTGGATGGCTGCACCTCTGGCTGGGACTACAGCCTAGTTCTATCAGACCTGCTTCCTGTGGGAAAGAAAAGTTCTGCATTGTGAGTGGGGGTTCAGAGACTTGAAAATGGGGGGAATGGGGGAGCTCTGGTGGCCTAGTGGCAAGAAGCTGCACTACAATCCCAGAGTCGCATGGCTCGAATCCACCAGATGCTCTGCCGGGGAAGGAAGGACAATCTCTTCCTGTACCAGTCAGATCCGATTTGACGGTACACACACACACACACACAAATAATAAAATTTTAAAAAAGAAGAAGAAAATGGGAGGAATGTAAGTGACAAGAAGACCCTGGTGTGGGCAGAGCCTCTTCTTCCCCGGTGAGCAGTCTAACTCCTCGTCAGCTGAAGTCCTACTTTCTTTCTGAAATCTCTGCAGGCCGCCCAGCCCACGCACCTCTGAGAGCCAAGTGGGGTTTTCTGTCTGCGTGTCCATTAAACTGGGGACCTCTAGTGGGCAGGGCTGTCTCTCATCTCCACCTTCCTGGTACTGAGCGTATTGTGTGACCTGACACCAAAGGCTGCACATCCCTGGCAGTGTGACCCCACCTGCTGCTCCTCAGGACAGACAGCAGTCTCCTCCTCCTAAGACTCGCAGTCGTGATCAGGTGATGGAGGGTCAGGGCAATAGTAAGTACTGGCCAGTGCAGGGCGTGGGCAGTGTGTGTGGGAGAGCAGGCGTCTGCCTTGCATGAGGGGTGGGCTGCTGCCTGGCTGTGTGCTAGCCACCCTGTAAGCTACACCTCATTCTTCTGTAGGGATCCAGATGGAAGGGTGGATGGGTGGTGGGTAAATGGAGGGGTGAATGGGTGAGTGGATGGACAGGTGGATGGGTGGATAGATGGGTGGACACATGAGGGAGTAGGTGGAAGGACAGGTGGGTGGGTGGGTGCATGGGTTGGGGGTGAACCGCGATGGCCGAGTGAATGGATGAACAGAGGGACAGGTGGGTGGGCGTTTGGATGGATTGTTAGATATAAAAAAAAGAGTGGGAGGGCACAAGGGAGAGAAATAAAGAAAAGAATTTGTCCCAAGAATGAACAGGCCTTTATTCCAAGGTCTGAGAGGGACCTCAGATGCCAAGTGACCCAGCAGCATGGCATGCAGACAGGATTCAAATGGCCCATGGGCAGTTTGGGGGGGTTTCCTTTTTCTAGGGGTCCTGCGAGGACTAAGATGGTATTTCTCGGAATTTGACCTGTTAATTAGGTTAGGTTTTAGCACCTTTTTTCCAAGCTCAGATTCTTATCACTATCCATTGTCTGCTCTTTGATATGACCAGCTTAGATGTTATCAGGGTTCTCAGGAAGTGATCAAGCTTGGGGGTGGTGGGGCAACTGCCTTATTCTTCCTTCATGGAGGGGTGGGTGGATGGGGGGACAAACACACAAGTTATATGAGGGATACTGGCTGAACGGAGGCCAGGCCGCGGCACTGGAGTCTCACATCACATGTACACGTGAGTGAATGTGGTCACTGCTGCACAAAAAAGCCGGAGTGTTCACCCATATCCTGCACTTCATGGAGACAGAAGACTCCAGGGGGCTGTACGGTAAGAGAAGGGGGCAGACTTGGGCCTCGGGCTTCACCCTGGCCCCACTCCCTTCGGGCTGGGCCTCCCTGGCAATGCTCCCTGTGGCTCCAATGTCTTATCCTCAGGGCCCTCTTGACCTATGACCTCAAAGGGCCAAGCCCCCCACACCCACCTCCTGGGGCAACTGCTCTGCATTCACAACCCTGACTGCCCTGCTGTCTTCCCACTCAAGAATGTCTGACTCGCTCTGGTGGTCGCTGCCAACCCAGAGGTTAGAGTCCATCAGCTGCTCTGCGGCACAGAGACAATGCATCTCCTTCTGTGCAATTTACAGACTGAAAATCCCCTGGAGGCTCAGCTGTGAGGCGAAAATGAGAAACTGAGCTGACGGGAGGGAGAGTGTTCACTGTGGGTCCTCAAAGTCAGGGGGGGCCTCCTGCCCAAGTGCAAGCTGAGCGGAGGCGTACTGGCCCGTCCAGCCCCCTTGCCCACTCAACACACACACAGCAAGCGCTCACCGCCTGACTGACCCTGGCGTCGCACAGACCACCCTGTCATCGCAGGCCTACCTACCTCACCTGCTTCAACAGTGTTCCCGGCCTGCTTGGCCCCGTTACGGTATCCAGCCCTTGCCCTGTAATGGTAACCTACAGACCCCTTAGGATACTGTATTTATCCTGACAATTCCAAGAATGTCATCACCCAAGTTAGAGGGGAAACTGAGACGCTTGGAGCCCAGAGTCTCTCAAGGGAACACAATCAGTGCAGGACTTACAGCCTGCTCCCCACCGCTCCACTGATGTGCAAGAGCCCAAGGGCCTAGGGAAGGAACGGCTTACCAAGCCCCTATGCCTCACACAACAGACGTGGTAAAAACTCTAGGGAGTCCAGGCTGTTTTTGCTCTGAACTCAGATGAGGTTCTGGCCAGCCCTCTGGACACAGGCCCAGAAAGGAATGAGGCGAGTCCACAGCCACCAGTAAGCAGAGCAGACACAGGGTGGGGAGTGGGGCTGAAGGGGCCAAGGAGGGGCAGGGAGTGAGGAAAGCCAAGAGGTAAGTGAGGCAGGAGGGAAGGAGAGGATCAGGCCACAGAGACTTGGAGATGGAGGTACCCTACGGGGAGAGGGAAACTTCTGGAGAGTTTTTATAGGGGAGGGGTATCTTGCTGGAACTCAGCTGAGCGGCAGGGGTGGCTCAGCTGCCTGCAGTGCCCGGCTCAGGCCATTCTTTCTTTTTGCTTCAATTCCTTCATCTGAAAAAAGGCAACGTGTTACCTTAGGGAGTTGTGGTGTGGCTCACCAACCTGGGACACACTTGAGGGACAGCTGAAGACAGAGCACCAAACAACCGCAGCTTTGACAAATCTGCTTCTAAAAGGCTAGGCATCATGAGGGTGGCCTGGCCTGGGTAGTGGGGCCATGGATTTGGGATTATAAATGGGTTTTCTTTAACAACTGTGGGATTATTCAGAAGGTCTGTTTCATCTTGTGTCAGTTTTACTAAGAAATATGTCCTTTCCACTGAAGGTGATGAATTTATAGAAACAACTGTTCCCATAGTGCTTGTCTAATGTCGGTATAGACACCTCCTTCTTGCACCCTGACGATGGATGGTAAAGGGGACTTCCTGGTTTTGTGGATATTTTCACAGAAACAACTTCCGGTCTTGTTATTTTTCCCTTGTGCTTGTAACTGTTGTGCATCGTCAAGTCGGAACTGACTCATAGTTGACCCCCCCAGAGGGTTTTCAGGGGCAGTAAATCGCATAGCAGATTGCCCATCCTTCTCCCACAGGGCACCTGGTGATGCATCTGGGCCACATGCCTTTGGGACGGCAGCACAGCTTCTTGCCACCAGAATTCTCTACAATCATTTTAAAAATTTACCTTTAGAATCCACCAGATGCTCTGCCAGGGGAAGGAGGAACAATCTCCTCCTGTACCAGTCAGATCTGATTTGACGGTACACTCACACAAAAATAATAAAA
>NW_006400054.1:1132154-1145849 GCF_000299155.1 Elephantulus edwardii | reverse complement strand
AGGACATCATGCTTGGGAGGGTGGAGGGACAGCGCAGGAGAGGAAGGCCCTCTATGAGGTGGATTGATTCAGTGACTGGGATAATTGTGATGGGAGTGTCAGAGACAGTGCAATTGGCCAGTGGAGTTTAGGGCTGTTGTACATAGGGTCGCTATGAGTCGCAAGCGACTCAACGACACATAACAACATACGGATGGACAGGGTTCAACCCCAGACTTACGGTGGAGGGACTCGCCAGTGTGCTCTGTCCTGCAGTTCTGTGGTAGCAGGGCTGGGGCACACGGCTGCACTACATGCCCACTGAACAGCTTGCTGGGGCCTCTGGACACCAGTTGAGTCCACCAGAGGGACCTTGGAGGAAGAACCTGGTCACTCACTTCTGAAAACCTTAAGGAGCAAGTAATTCCAACATATGGAAGTTGGCTTTCTGAGCTGATGGTCAGAGCAGCATCGGTGGGGCCACTCCCAACCCCAGGAGGCATCTGCTCATAACCGTGATTCCTGCCCCTAGGGTGGTCCACCCTGGTTCAGCCCTGTGAGGGACTTCATGCCAAGTCCCCACCCCACTCAGAGGGTCCCTGTGGCTTGGCTGAGTATCCTCATTGTGCTGCATGGCCAGTGGCTGTCCAGCTGGACACAACCAGGATGCCCGTGGCTCCATGGCAAGAACCACGTGGCCACGGCCCCTGCTCAAATGCCGCATTCTAGCTCTCAGAAGCCTTCCTATCAGAAGCCTTGAATTGTGTAAGGTGTTGGTTACTAACCAAAAACAGTTCAAATCCACCAGTCATTCTGAGGGGAGAGGCAGGTAGTTTTCTTCCTTAGCAATTCACAGACTTGGGAACCCAATGAGGCCACGGAGTTGGAACCAATTCAAGGGCCAATTTGGTCCTTCTGTCTCTCTCCCAACCTGAGGCCTGGGACTGTCTATGCACTCCTGTCCCTGGCCCCCCGCCCCCCCATCCCACCCACTGAGGGCTAGGCCTGCCTCTACACCCCTCCCCCAAGAATACGCCCCTGGGCCTGCCTCTGCACCCTTCACCCTCCACTGTAGCCCTTTCTACAAGCTCTGTGGCCTCTGTCCACTTGTCTCGGATAGAAGAAACAGGCATGGGACACCTTCACCCACCCCCTCATCTGCACTACAGTGATGAGACCAGATCTGGCGCAGACACTGGCTGGTGGACGACCGCACACTCATAACAGGATTCAGAGTTAAGCAGAGACGCAGAAGCAGCTGTGGAAAATAACGACACGGGACTCTTTATTTCCTTTTATCAGAAAAATAAACCCGTGTTTCTAGGTGGGTGAGCAGGTCAGTGACCCACAGACGCTTGTAAACCTGCCTGCTGGATCGGCCTGTGGAGTCCTTGGAGAAACGGGCACAGGGAAGTTGAGGTGCCCGCCCAGGCCTGAGAGTTGGGGCAGCATGCAGCCCAAGGCCTCACCATGTAAACAGGGCGGCCTCGGGAGTGGCCATCACAAAACGAGGCAACAGGGACAACTCTGAGCTGGTGGCATCCCGCTCAGGGTCCTCCTGGAACAGGTGTCCCTGCAAGGCTGCTGCTGGGCACTGCCTGCGTCTCCTCGGCCCAACCCTCAACAGCACTGGGCATGGGCTGCCCTGAGATAAGGTGGGGACTGGGGTTACATGGTGAAGTGGCCAGGGATAGTCCAGCAGCCAGGTAAGACTGCAGGGAGACACTAGAGAGGGTTAGGGCAGGGAACAAGGACAAGCCATGGATGCCACCTCAGCAAACCCCGCAAGACCCCACCATCTGGGGTGTGGCCAGGCTCACATGCACACAGAATCATTTGTGAACACATCCGTACATACCCCCCCCACATACACACTGGGCCACGCACCCACAAAGGTGCTGCAGATATTCACAGACAACAGTGTTGGCAATTTTGAGGCACAGGAAGAAGCTGAGGGCCAGCTCGGCCCTGGGAGGCTGTCCTCACTGCGTGCAGCACAGTGCAGCTGGTGCCCCCACAGGTGGCACACGAACCCCTGGTCGGCTCCTCTTCAGCACCAGGGTCTTGGTGCCACCCTGCCTCTCTGGAGAAGCTCATTCCAACAGCAGACAGCCGCGACCATCTGGAGACCGAGGTATAGTCCACTGTGGGCTGGGCCTTCAGAGGTCACGTGCACGTGTCTGGAGAACATAGCTGGGCAGGCTCCTGCCACACATCAGGCTCCAGGACTCACATATGGGGCCTGGCGGGCCACCCCTAAAGTGGACGATCGGGTCCTCCGTGACCTCAGGGGTCTGCAGGGATGGCCCAGGAGGGAGACCCGGGGCCGACGGACCTGCCTCAAATCCAAAAGTGATTGGCGCGGCTGACATGGGTGCTCCAGGAGTGGCCGGCGAGCAGGCCGCCCAAGAAGTGATGGTCGTTCTGGTATTGGCAGCAATGGCCGGAGTTTGCGAGGTCCCGGGCCCAGAAGTGACCGCAGAGGCTGGCAGGGCAGGGCCAGAAGTGGCCGCTTCCGTTGGCAAAGATGTCCTGGGCCCAAGAGTGGCCGCTTCCGCTGGCAAAGATGTCCTGGGCCCAAGAGTGGCCGCTTCCGTTGGCAGAGATGTCCTGGGCCCAAGAGTGGCCGCTTGGCTGCGCGGCACAGTTCTGGGCCCAACAGTGGCCGTTTGGCCAGGCGGATTCGACCCAGCAGAGATGGTTTAGGTAGGTTGAGCTGCTTGGGGGTTTTGCCCACTTGCTGAAGCTGACCAAGAGCCAACAATGGCCGCCGAAGACGGCTGGGATGGCCCAGAAGAGATCTTCGAGGCTGGCAGCGCTGGCATGGAGCCAGGAGTGCCCGCCGGGGGCAGCAGCATGGGCCCAGGAGTAAGCTGGGGGGCCGACGGCGTGGGCACAGGGTAAGGAGTGAGCGTGGAGGCTGGCACCGTGGGCAGTGTGCCAACAGTGAGCGCAGAGGCCGGCTGCGCTGTCCTGAGGATGCCCTGCTGGGCTGGTGGCGGAAACGGGGGGCTGCCCAGGACCGTGTAGGCCAGTAATGGTGCCGCAGGGCCAGGAGGGAGCGTAGTGGCTGGCAGACGCGGCATGGGGTTAGCAGGGAACGCAGCGGCCAGTAGCGGTGGCTTGGGGTCATGAGGGACTGCAGTGGTCGGCAGCGGTGCCATGGTGTCAGGAGTGAGCGCAGGGGCCGGAAATGGTGGCACGGGGCCATGAGGGAGCGCAGGTGCCGGTAGCGTGGCCTTGGGCCTGGGAGAACCCAGTGGGGCCGACAGGGCTGGACCAGGAGTGACCGCCGGGGCTGGCAGAGCTGACCTGGGGCTGGAAGCAGCCGCTGGGGCTGGCGGGGCTGACCAGGGCCCAGAAGTGAGCGACGGGGCCGGCAGGGCTGTGTGAGGCCCAGAAGTGAACGCTGGGGCCAGCTGCGCTGACCCAGGAGTGACCGCTGGGGCTGGCAGGGCTGCCCGGGGTCCGGGAGTGCCCGACGGGGCTGGCAACGCTGACACGGGGCTGGGAGTGACCCTTGGGGCTGGCTGGGCTGGAGCTGCTGCTGGCGTTGGGCCGGGCTGTTCTGGTCCCAGGGGTGGTCTGGGAGCGGCCCCCCTTCTGGGGAGCACACCTGCATGGAAGAAAGAGCACGTGTCCACCTGGGCAGGTGTGCCAGCCACCCTCCCACCCAGCCCCGGTCCGGCACACTAAGAAGGCGCGAACCAGTGACTCCTGGAAGAAGCAGCAGTGATTCTGAGCGTCGCCTAGAGCAGACACCCTACACCCTGCCTCTGAACTCAACTTCCTGCAAAGTCCCACCTGGTCTCCCCTCTGCCCTTAATCACACTCTGGGTGACCTCACACACCCCACTGTCAGTATCGATGGCGTAAGACCCACCAGGTCTATACACAGAGCCCATTTTCTGGTAGCTCCCGGTATCTGACCGATCAACCACAAATCGCGCAATCCCAGAGGAGACCTAAGGTGCTCTGTGAGCCCCTGTACAGTGTGGTGACACTGTCCGGAGCAGGGTTAGCTGATGGCACCTGGGTATGCAATGCGCCGGGTCCCCCATCTTTTTAGACACACTGGACACCCTGTAGTCGGCGGAGCCTGACAGACGCAACAGGGAGACGGGGCCGGCCTACCACACTGGTGCTGTCACTGTCGAGGAGACACCCACGCACTCAGGCTAAGAACACACCATGTGCCCACCCCTATCAGGAGGACACAGCAGAGCAGCGGCCCGTCCAGCACGCACTGGGAGAGGCCCTGGCCCTGGCCGACCTGGCCTGAGTCCTGGCCCAACCTCTGTGACAAGTCACCATCTCTCTGGCTCCAGCAGCCTCTGCCCTGACTCTGCTCTGGCCCCTGACCTTCAGCCCAACAACGATGGCAAACATTGCCGGGCAGGCCCAGTGCCGACGGGTGGTGTCCAGGTGCTGGCGCTGCCCAGAAGGTACCCAGGGGAGTGTGCACAGACCCCGCTGCATGGTCCAGGTGCCCAAGCTGGGGGCTGGTCTCAGAGGCGAGACCTGGGCTCACCTGCTTGGCGGGCTGCAGTGGAAGCTTCTTCGTGCCCTGTTCGCAGGGGGGTTCTAAGTCCTGCTCAGGGCTGCCTGCCTCCAGGGGCTGCCCATTTTCACTGGGCTCTGCTGCGGGGCAGTTTTCTGACTCCCGGAGCTTCTTAGTGAGGCGACGTTCCCATTTCTCTTTCCGCTCATGTGGTTTGAGAGCCATGTCCTTCTGCAAGAGTTGAAAGACAGAGTTGGTTAAAATGGGGTCTTGATTAAACTGGGGACGCGGAGATGCCACTTGTTATCCTAGTAGGGACAGTGCCATGAGATTCTTGTTATCCCACTAGTGGCACCACTGGAACGCCACTGCAAGATCTGTTATCCCACCAGTGACACCACCACTGGACTCTTGCTACTCCGTTAATGACACCATTGTGAGACATTTGTCATCCTCTAGCGGCACCACCACATGTGTGGCTGGCCTCGGTAGCTCTGGACCCTCAGCTATATTTGCCAGCACTTATTTAAAGAAAACAGTAACATGTTGTTGATCCCATTTAAGTGGCCTTCCCAGCTGGGGAAGGGGTCCCTTATCCTGGGAAGTCATCTCTGAGTAAAGGTGCAAAGAGATTAAAGCTTAAGTAGTCTGGATGGTCGGAAAAGAGTAACACAGGGTGAACCCACTGAAATCTGAAAATGGGGTGGAGGTTAGGGCAGCTCCCTGAGAGCTTCATGCACAAGCCACTGTGGGCCCACTACGATGTGCTGTTTGCCCCCTAGTGGACATGTGTGTCCACAAGCCTGAATCCTACCTGGTCCTGAGCCCCAGCCTAAAGGAGCGTCAGTAGAGTCTCAGGTGTGCTGGCTGTGGCACGGTTTGCCCTCTAGAATGGTCTGAGAGCAGGCATTGGGGTCAATGTTCATAGTATACAACTACAGAAAGAGATTGTGTCAGCTTCGGCTGGTCTCCTGGCCATGCCCAGGTCACGAAACTATTTGCAAATTGTCTGACCAATTCTTGGCTTCCGGGTCGCCTAGCTGACCTCCTCTACCTTCTGAAGTCCCGTCTCAGCCAGGATCCTGGCACCTAGGCCCGCACCCCTGTCACAACATGTCTGGAATTTCCCAGCATGGGGGTGGTAGGTGCCTGAGACTCTCCACTCCTCCTAAAAGGCCTTTTCTGGGGACCCTGCCTTCTACTCATCTGAGAGACAGGGGGATAGGGAAGGAGAAAGAGTGGGATCAGATGGGGCTGGGGTGTACCCCACATACGTGTGTGCAAACACACACGGCTGACTTTAGAAAGGTGCTAGCCTTTCCACAGAGAAGCAGGTCCCTGAGGGGCACAGCAGGTCTCTACAGCACATTTGCAAAACTGTCAATGTCCCCAAGAGCTAAAGCTGTAATCCTTCTGACCATACTGGACCTCATTTCTGAAGGCCCCTGTGCCTGGGTCTGTAGGTAGATGAATGAAAAACAGTTCATCTTGTGCAATACAGGTAGCTAATCCATGAGCCTCTGGGCCACGCAGCCAGAGGGGCCTTACGGTGGGCAAGGACACACAGGGGCTCCACGCACATCTCCACTGAGATGTGAGCCCGGAAGGACTCTCAGAGAGGTGACCAGAAACATCTGTATCTGGAAAGGAATGAAGACTTTCTTTCCCTGGATTACTGGACCAGGGAATATCCCACACCTCAGTGATTGCTATCCAGAACCAACTGCTATCACAGCTGGGCCTCCCGGGGGTTTCTAGATGCTGTATACCTCATGAGAGGAGATCGCCCGTATTTCTCCTGAGGAACTGCTGGGAGTTCTGAACTGAGAGAGAGGGATGGATGCCTTTGGGCTGGCAGTGCAACTCACTATTAACAGGCCAACAGAGTGCCCCATAGGTGCCTCATTTCTGCAGCTTCACCTTTATTCACAGAGGTCCAAGCCCTGTCACATTTCTCCTCTGAACCCTCTGGAGCCTGTCCACCACATTTGTCCCATGGCTGGAGGTGGGCCAGCCCTCCCCAGGTACCAGAGGACTGAACCCCAGTCATAGCACCAGAAGCCTTACTGAACCCAAACACTGGGTCCCTGCTGAGGGGCACCAGGCCCACTCTATGCTTGGGGGTAGTGTGTCCAGCCTCTTCAATCCACACACTGGTAATGAGACCAACTGTGAGCCTGGCAGGGCCAGCCAGGTGCCAGGGAAGACACAGCATCGGGTCAAGGAGCCAGGAGCCAGACCAGCTCCAACCAGTAAGAGCAGCACCAGGACCAGACAGTTTCATTACAGAGAAAGAAGACATACGCAAAAGGGAATGGTCACATTCCCCCCAGAAGAGGCGCCATGATAAACTGCAAGGGTGACATGAAACACACACGGAAGCTGACAGGCAGTAGTTCTAAGGAGCCTTCAAAGTCACATGTGCATAGACACCATGCATGACCACACAGCCATGCAGTCATCCTCACACACGTCAACACACACCCCTGCACACATGATCGTGCAGATGTGTGTGATTTACACACCCTCATCTGTGCTGTACACCCATCCATGTAATCATATACACTTAACTCTGTAACAGAATACTCAGCTACATAACCACTGCCATGTTCATCTACGTAATTACACACACACATAGGTACTCTCCTATCTGCACACTGAACACTCTCTCATCCAGCAGTCCAACACACACAGGCACGTCCATACCATACCTGGATTCAGTAAGCTGAGGGAGAGAGCCAGGCTGACCTGAAGTCGGTCCTTACCAAGACCCTCTGCTGCCTTCCTCAGCCCCATGACCTCCCTGTGCCCTGTACCAACTGCATCCAGATGACACGGCTCCCACAGCTGCCCAGACAGGCCAAATGGAATGTGTTGGAGTCCGGCCACCCAGACTGCCTCAGAGCCTGGAGATGGGACACACAGCCTGGTGGTGGACAGTGTGGACTAGGCAGAGACCTCAGGTGCCATGTCGGCCACACACACAGAGGATACTCTATGGTCAGCAGATGTCTATCCTGGGGGCCCTGACCTGAAACAGCGTGGAGGCCACAAGGGGCACTGCTTTTGGCATTCCCACCAGGGGTGGGACTCACCACGAGCTCTAACAGTTCATGTGGCCTGGACAGTACAATAATACATCTGGAAAGGGGTCCAACAAAGGACTTGCCCACGAACAGTGTCTGCACTGAGGCTGAGTGACAGGTGCTCAGACATGTGCTTACTTCAAGAGCAGCATGTGGTCAGAGTGCAGAGACTCAGGACAGAAGGTGAAGGGTAGGGCTCAAGGCCAGTGTCTAAGAGAGCTAGAGCCACAACAGAGACCTGAGGGGATCATGGCAGAGGGGGATCTGAATTCAACCCCTCAGTGTTATTTGACAGCCACATGACCACACAGAAGAGTACAGGCTCTTCCTGGTACAGTAGCCACAGGGCAGGGCAGGGCAGCTGGGCCTATGTGCACAGAAGCAGGATGGGTCAGGTCAGAAATAGGATATAGGCCATAAACTGGGATACAGAACAACTAGGGGTCAGGAGGGAATCAAGGGTGAGGGCTGAGAGCATATGTGCCAGGGAAAATAACCTTCTGAAAGGAGACTAGAGCTGAGGGGGAGACTGGGAGTCCCAGCTGGGAACTGAAGAGCAGGAGAGGCTGGAAATGGAGGGGCTCCTAAAAGTGGTGGGGCAAAGGGTGACCCTAAGAAGTGAGGTCTCACAGAAGGTAGGAGCTCTCAAGAACAGAAGGCATGGAGGGGCACCCAGCAAAGACCTGAGATTTTCCTAGAGGAAATAAGAAGGGTCTAGAAGCTTGCACTAAAGAGACACACTAGGAAGCTGTAGGGACCTGGGATCTCCTCTCTGGGGACCCAGGACTATGAGATCACAATAGGGTAGGATGAAAAAAAACCAAAAACAATAGGGTAGGATGGCAGGGATGACCGTCCCAGCCCCGGGGGTCAGCTCAGGGGTCTGCCAGCATATGGCTAGCTAGAGAGTCAGGTGCAGGTCAAGCTCTGCCCTCTGCAGGCCATGGACATGAGCCAGGGAGGGTCCACCAGGCAGGCCCCAGATGGCCTAGAGGGCACACAGGTCAAGCCTCAGGTACAGACTGACACACCCAGACATACTGCAGACAGATGTGAGGAATGACATGTGTACATGGTACAGGTATGTGCACCCCACCCCCCCTCCCCCCACACACATATGCACGAACTATGGACACGTGGCATGCATACCAGTGTAAGGCTGAGTCCCTCTCCAGTTTTCTACAAAGGACACAAGTCCAACACAGACCCACTGGTCCATACTCTACCAGGACAACTGCTTACAAACACGTGGCATTTCACCCAGGGAGCTAATGCCACCCGTGGAATTTTAACTTCACTAAAAAAAGAGCCTGAGATAATCCACCAAAAGGGCCAGGACGGCAAGTGCACACTAACAAGAGCATATCCCTGGGAAACTGCTCAAGTGAAGACACAGGAGAAGGGCGATGGACTTCACTTCAACAGTGCGAAGACCACCATGGTAAACCACAGTCCTGCCAAGGGACTGAACAGCTTACTGTGCAAATAAGGGCATTGTAGTCTATCAAGGATTGGTTCATTTCATTTTTGCCATCCTGCCGGCTTCTACACATTAATCCCAAAGAGGCCAGCAGGACCCCACCACCATTAAGAAACTGAGAGTGGAGTGAGTTCCTGGAACCTGGGGGCCATGTGCCAAGAATCTCCTAGACCCAGGGGACAGAAATGTACAGAAGTGTACACTGGGAACCTTCTGGACGCAGGGGACCAACATGAGACCTGTACAGTGGGTTTATCAGCCTGCCCACCTTCAGGCAAGTGCCTCCAGGCAATGGACCAGTAGAGGAGCTGCAACACTCATCAAGTGGGGTCAGATGCAGAGGCCCAAGTATGGCCTGCCTGTGGGCATAGCCAGGAAGCTGAGCACTATTCTGATTGACAAGCTGTGGCTCTGGTTACTTACACGGTGAACCTCATTCTAAATTGTAACCTGTCACTTTTTTAGTTTATTAGGTCCCCAAACTGACCAGTCTGTTTTGAGTTGTTTGGCCACTGCAACTAATTTAGAATCTTACAGAGACGTAGAAAGTGGCATGGGAGGGATGGCTGGGTCAAGAGTAGGGCTGACCACCACAGCCTCCTGCTGTGGGCCCATGATGGCTCTTCTCCCTTCTGCTCCAGATAAGGTCTAGGCAACCTAGCAGCTTACAATAGATGAGTCAGCCAACAGGGCTGGAAGCAAACTACAGAACTAACAAGGGGAAGTGGCCAGGGCCCAAGACTGGTCTGGGCAGCAGTGTGCAAAGCCCGTGTGAGGCCAGAGCTTGGGGGAGTGTCCCCAGCTCTGTGATGCTGTACACACAGAGAACTGCATCCCTCCTGGCCTCCATGTCCCCATCTGAGTCAGGTCACAGGCTTTCTGGGGGCTTGGTGAAGGTGGCACCTTCTAGTACTACATTCAGACCCATTGGTCACCTTACATGTTCCTGTCCGCCCCCACTTTCTTGCTCTCCCTGATGTGTGAGCTGAGATGAAAGGTCCAGGAGGCATCGCTCTCCCTCATTCAGACAGACTGCAATTAGACACCTGCAAACTTCAGACCACAGGATGGCACCCCCAAGGCCAGGGGCTAGTTTCCCACAAGCACAGGTAAGCCATTCTCTGCTTAGAGACACCAAACGTCAGCTCGTTGTCCATCAGTGAGGGACAGGAGATCCAAATGCATCCTGGGCTTTAGGCCAGGACTGAGTGATCCTGCTGACCACAGAGAAGACAAGACCACCTCAGAGCAGTGAGATCATACAGGCGGCCATGAGGGTAGGTCTCCCCTCTCAGCACAGAAGAAACCAGAAGGGGACACATGTGTTTGTTACACAGCAGCAAGAAGTCTAGGGGAGCACCAAGACAGAGAGGCCAGGCCAATGATGCAAGAATGGTTTTCAGAGCAAATGATAGTCTTCTGCTATCCAGGTTAAGGCTGCCACACAAGGTGAGGGGCTTATCGGGAACACACAGGTGGAGGTGAAGGGGCCTGCCAGGAGCGCACAGGTGGAGGTGAGGAGCCTGTCATGAGCACACAGGTGGAGGTGAGGGGCTTGTCAGGAGCACACAGGTGGAGGTGAGGGACCTGTAGGGAACAGAAGTGAGGATGAGGGGTCCACTGGGAACAGAGGTGGGGGTGACAGGCCTGTCGAGAGCAGAGGTGGGGGTGGTGGGCCTTCAGAAGCAGAGATGGTGGTAAAGAGCCTGTTGGGAGCACACAGGTGGAGAGGAGGGGCTCAGTCTGGGAGGTCAGGCAGAGATCCTTCTCCAGGGCTGCCATGACGCGACTAGACCTTTGAGATTTCAGAAGGTAGAGAAACCCAGAGTAAGCCCTGATCAAATCCTCAGACCCTAGAGACTTGGCTATGATGGCCATCAGCTAGCACCTCCGAGTTCACCACAAGCTTACCCTAGAATCCAGACCACCAAGGTCTTCCTGACTCAAGTGTCCTTGGTCTACAGCTTGGGTTCCTTGAAAGGCCAAGGTGGGCACACGTCCGAGCACTCTGCCAACAACAGCTCAAACCCCAACAATTCAACTGCAGGACCCTGCGGACCAACCTGCAGAGCCCCTGGCATTGCTGATGCTGGGAACAAGAACCTAGGATGACCATGGTCATGAGGGGACCTGAAGGTTGATCACAGCAATGCGTGGATTCTCACAGCCTCACACAGCCAAGGGTACAGTCCACCTCCCCTGGTTGCCTCAGGGAAACTGAGGCCTGCCTCCACTTAGTTCCTCTACCCACAGAGTCCTGGAACATGGTCACCCAGGCTCCTCTGCTGGTCCGTTTCCAAATGAAGCAGGGAAGCATAAATCTTCACTGCAGGAACTGTGCCAAACGTTTTTAGATCCTGGGCAAATAAAGTAACTAAGTAAAAGTCACTGTGCACTTTATCAAGACCTGACTGTGGCCACACAGTGCCTAAGGGAGGCGCCCAGCAAGGCTCTTTGTGGGCAGCTCCAAACTGAAGGCCTTCCAGGGGCAAGAGCCCAGGGCACAGAGTGGGACAACAAGGGGAGTGTCTGCTGGGTCATCCTTACAGACAGAGGAGACCTGTAGTGTGACTGTCTACCTGCCCTGAGGGCCAGGCCCAGGCAGCAGAGTGAGGAAGCCCTGAGGGCCATTTGCTTTCAGGCACAGTGTTGACACACCACTCCCGTCAACATGACCACCACCAGGCCCCTGAGCTTTGCAGAGAGCTGAGGTCCAGTAGGAGGAGCTTACCAGATCCTGATGCTGTGACCTGCCCAGAAGTCCCGGGCTTTCCAAGGCACCAGGGTAACGGCACAGAGCTCAGCAAGACTGGTCGAGCAGGTCTCACCTCAACAGCTGTCCAAGCCTGAGGCTGCACCTTCCAATGGAGAGGCCACCAGATCAATACCAGTGCCAACATACCACACTAGAATCTGCCCAGCACAGGCTTCATATGGCCACAGGTGAACTCTGCACATAGCCTCAGCTTCTGCTCTCACCTATTCAGCCATTTGTCCTACAGATTGTAGTTGTTATGTGTCATCAAGTTGCCTGCGACTCACAGCGACCCTGTGTACAACAGCTCTTAAGTCTGCCCTGTCCTGAGCCAGTCTGACTCCAACAGACCTACCTCCATTGCCCTAGTCACTGTGTCAATCCATCTCATCCAGGGTCGTCCTCTCCTGTGCTATCCCTCTACTCTTCCAAGCAATGATGTCCTTCTTCAAGGACCGGTCTCCAAAGTATGTGAGACAGAGCTTCAAAATCCTAGCCTCTAAGGAGAAACGTGGTTTCAACCTTTTCAAGACAGAACAATTTGTTTACTTGGCAGTCCATGGTATGTTCAAGACTCTTCTCCAGCACAACTCAAAAGTAGCAATTCTTCTATTCTCCTTAGTCATTATCTAACTCTCTGATGCATAGCAAGTAATTGCAAAGACCATGGACTGGGTCAGGCACGCCTTAGTCTCTAGACTGACATCGTTGCTCCTCAACACTCTGGAAAGGTGCCTGACAGCAGATTTGCCCAGTGCAATTCGCTTTTTGATTTCCTGACGGCTAGTCCTACAGGTTATATAAAACGGAATTATAAAAGGAACTCCGAAATACCCACAGGTGTTCTGGAGACACACATAACGTGCTCTCTCGGGGCTGGGGCAGGAGCAAATGGGATGCACTGATGCTCTGCATAAGCCATTCTCTTGGAAGCACTTAGAAGAGGACTGAGACGAAGAAGGGACTGTCACTGCGGCAGTGGAGCGTGATGCTGAGGAGGGGTCTGAGATACGGGAGCAGAGAAGGATATGGGGGAGGACAGGTATATGAGACAGGGGCTTCTCACGGGGTATGGCACACGCTGGGCTGCCTTGCAGTAACCCTGCCGGCACTGAGCCCCTAGGTGTGCACGGTGCAGGACCCCTGGAGGTTGGAAGCTCAGGTCCAGAAGACCTCGTAGACAGGGTTAGCAGTGAGTATGGGCAGCAACCAGGCTGTACTGCCCAGTCCCCAAAGCAGGGTGCTCCTCCAGCACCCTGGAAAAGTGAGCGGGCCAGGAGCGAGCCAAAAACCTGGGGTTCTGCCTCTTGGGTGACGACAGCCCTGGCTGCAAACCTTCGTTCCTTCTACTGGCCCGAGGTACCTGGCCGCCAGGTAGGCAGGCAGGTAGCCCGCCCACCCAGCGGGGGTCCATCTCCCCTCTTCTCACCTGCGTGCGGGGCAAAAAGGAGTAGAGTTTGCTCAGCAAATACTGTCCAGAAAACTCAGCCAGACAAGCGCGATCTTCTGCCAGCATCCTACACCCAACCTGCTATGCACGGGAGACGCACTCTCGCGGAGGGGGGGGTCCCCCCTCTCTCTCCTCTCCAAGCCCGAACGGAGGACCCGGGGGGAGAATCCCAAAGTCCAGAGGCTCCCCAGCCCACTCTCCCCCAGCACACCTCGAGGAGGACACCGCGAAGTTTGGGCAACGCAAACTCACCGCGCAGCCCCCCCCCGCCCCCCGCCCCGGCGACCGAGCGCAATTCAGAGGCGGGGTTCCGCAGCTCCAGGCGCAGCCGCCCCGGGAACCCAGCCCCTCGCTGCGCGGCCCTCGTGGCCGCCCCCCTCCGCCCCGTCCACCTACCTCCAAGGCCTCCAAGGTGCTGAAGCTGGCGATGGCGAAGCCGTCGAT
>NW_006400054.1:1131231-1132054 GCF_000299155.1 Elephantulus edwardii | reverse complement strand
TAATTATAGAAAAAAAAAAAAAGAAAGTGGAAAGAAAAAGACTTGCCCAGCCTTGTGGGATTACAAAGGCCTATTTCTCAACAGCAGGGGCTGGAGAAGGTGACTTCGCCCTGATTTCTGGCCGCCAGCGTCCACTACAGGGGACACAGGTCTGGAAGCTGCCACGTTCTGTTCAGGCACAGGGGATGGTGGTACTGAGTCCGGGGCTCAGAGTGGGTTCAGCTAATATGCTGAGCTTTATGGCACGGGGTGGGTGAGGGTGGGGGTGCGATTCTAGCCACAGTGAGGAAATCAAGCAAGGCAGAAACCAGAGTAGCCAGTCTGAGAACATGTGCAGGCTGCACAGCTGAGTCCATACCATCGATAAAACATGGTCTGCGTCTGGATGTGCTCCAAGTGCAACAAAGCTGATCTCATCAACTATTTCTCTATCAACTGCGCGTTGGTGTGATGCTATTTTGCCTTACACTTTCTATCAAATTACTTTCACCAGCTTGTCTACTTTTTTGACTGTAGCCATCAGAACGTTTATACTTTTACTGGGCAATTTACAGCTTCTTGAAAACCTGCTGGAGGGTCAGCTATGAGCTGGTTCTGAATCAATGGGCCCACGGTTCTTGCTGAGTGTGGCTCACATGTACTGTCGTAACACAAATGTGTACAATTATGTTGGAAATCAGTTTGCTTGGTAAAGTTTTCTCCAAATCACAAGGGGGAAAAAATCATGCTATAGGGTTAAACCGGGTGGCTCCTTGGAGGCAAGGATTCTGAGGCTCCGTCTAACATACTTTGGACATGTTGTGAGGAGAGACCGGTCCTTGGA